>NC_079489.1:156011838-156329696 GCF_020520425.1 Spinacia oleracea
CCCTTAATGCTATTTAAATCAGATAATCGCGATCGATCTAGTATTATATGTTGCATATTGCTAAAATCAACTCAGATTAGCTTAATAGTTAACGCATGTCCCTTCAATTATTTATGCTGAGCTAGTAAGGATATCCTGCCTCTGGAGTTATCGACGAGCGAGTACTCCTCTCGGTAGTTACAGTCCCCCGAACCCTCAATCTCTACCTTGCGGATGTATGTTGAGAGATCCCCACACCAGGGATCACAAGGGAACCTACGGCCGTCGTGGTCAAACATAATTGCACTCCCTTTATGTCACGATAACCGGGTTTTGTCAGTTTTTCTCATTGTCGTTAAAAACTGAATGGCGACTCCTATATTACTAGTCAATTGGGTGTAAACTCACAGGAAATCCAATTACACTTGATTGAATAAAAAGAATCGTCACACCCACGAGGGACGAGGTCACGCATTAGCCTCGTGCTTTTTCGACCCCCTCACAGTATGAAAGGAAATTTTAGTCATGTGTGGTCATGTTAGATTTGTATCGATATATATTTTTTAAATATTAATTTTTTTTTAATTTTTACTTGCACATGATTTGAAATATTAAGAGTCAAAGTAGTGGTTAAATGAGTAAAAGTCAACCATGGTGCGATATTTCCGGAACGGAGGAAGTATAAAGATTGGGCTTTTGTCTCGTTCTATTACCTCCCTTTCCTTCTTTACGGACTCAAAGTCGTGGTTAACAACTTGCGGTAAGGGAATTTCTGATGGACGCTCTCCAAAAGTTTTCGTTAGGATAAATATTTGACATATACATCATTTAAAAAAAGTGGAGCAATTTCGAGTGCATCAAGCACCTTTGCGTGCCAGATGACCCTAATCGACGGTGGAGGACGGAGCAAGTTCAACGTTGCATCATTTAGAATATGACTAATTTCTCTTTTTCTTGTAGACTGATCTTATATTCTAAAAAAAAGTTAATTAATTGGTAAAGTTTTGGAGGTGGTACCCTAGACGACCAGACAAGAGATTGAGTCAATGAGTCTTGTCAACTTCTCGATTTGTTCATAGTGTAGATGAAATCCTACTACCCTAATGAAAAAAGAGAAAACAAAAAAAAATCATCACTAAAAAAGCTAGTGACGACCCTTAGATGTTTCAGGTTCTAAGCATAAGTGTGAGCCATGTGAGGTGTGTCTAGACAGCGTTAAGAAGAACTACCAAGTTGTGTCACAATTGGCCAACTGCGTCTCCTTTAAGCACAAAGAGCTTGAAATCATTTTTAGGAGCAATCACACACATTCACACTATTACATAAATGTTCGTTAGATCTCTAGGACACGTAGAGCTAGAGGCATTACCAGATCATGCTTCTCTCTTTTCCCTATTTCTTATCTCGTATACTTCTTAACAACTTATTTTAGGAGCATAAATATCACGCCATCACATAAATATATATCTTATACCTAGGGCGCCAAAAGCTACGTGCATCAAAGGAGCACCCCCGATACAAGATAGAATTTATAATCGTATTGCTATACTAGGCAATCCGTGGACTATGGACCATGGTGCACATAGAGCATGGTGCACATAGAGCATGGTACACCATGTGCACCAAAAGAACATGACACTACGACCAAAGAACATGCAATATAATGTTTTACTTTTTTGTTATAAAAAATCACAATTTATTAAAAATATAAAAAAATATATGTCGATGTTCTTTTTACGTAACCATATGTTCTTTTAATTATACACTAATGTTCTTAAGGTGCATCATGCTCTATGTGCACCATGGTCCACCTTCTAAATTGCGCTATACAATGACATTAAACATCTTTTGCTCTTTTCCTTGTTTCGTTTTTGGATTTTCAAACTTTGAATTAAGATGGTCTCTTGAGTCAATAGGTCTTGCACGCAATCGGTACGACGCACAATAAATTTATTGTGCATCAAAGTAACTTTTAACATTTTTTGATTAAATTTTTTTATACTATAAAGTAAGTTTTGATTAGATAATTTTTTGATGAGTTACCGATAAATTTTGAAGAGATAATTTTTATTTTTTAAAAATAAAATTATCACTGAAAAATAAACTACGTTTATATTATACTTCCTCCGTCTTTTAATACTCGCAACGTTTAGACTTTTGTCACTATTCATATAGTCATGTGGGATCTTGTTAGATTCGTCTCAATGTGTATTTTCAAAATATCAACTTTTTATAATTTTTGCATAAAGAGAATTTAAGATATAAATGATCAAAGTTGTGCATTGACATGCGTGAAACTAACAAACGTTGCGAGTATTAAAAGACGGAGGAAGTATCAGATAATTTTTAAGTATTTTAGCATAACTTTACACCCGTTTTAAACTACAGTTATACTTTATGGTCAAATATTTATAAGGCAAATTTGCCAAAAAGGACCTTTTATAACTCAAATTTTGCGAGAAAGGGCCTTATATAATTTTTTTTTTGTGAAAACACACCTTAAAGTAATTTTTTTTGCGAGAAAGGACCTAAGGGTAGTTTCCGGCATTGACTGAGCTTTTCCGGCCATTGACTTGCACATTAGCAGCAAGTGTGGCTTACGTTGGCTAAAGACATTGATTTTCCCGAGTCTTGAATTTTCAAACTTGATTTTATTTCGAATTTTTTTTTTCAACTTCAGGTTTTGAAGCTTAGAATTTTGAAGGAAAATTGGGTGTGATTAGTAAAATAAAGTCACACGTGCTTCTCACGTGCAAGTCAATGGCCGAAAAAACTCAGTCAATGTCGGAAATTTACTTTTGGTTGTCTTTCGCAAAAAAAATTACATTAAGGTGTAATTTCACAAAAAAAAATTATATAAGGTCATTTCTCACAAAAAAAATTTACATTAAGGTGTGATTTCACAAAAAAAATTATATAAGGTCTTTTCTCGCAAAATTTGCGTTATAAAAGGTCTTTTTTAATAAATTTGCCTATTTATAATCTGTATTTTTTTTATAAAAAAAAAGAGTCAATTACCAAATAGGCCACCGCCAACTGTCCTCCATTGTCCCCAACTAACAAGTGGCTCAAGAAATCATCAAAAAAATGCTCACGCCATTAAAATTCAACCAAAACCTCCTCCTCTCCTCCTTCCCTTCGCATCTCTGTACAAAAAACCCTCAAAACGACGCCGTGTCGATCATCCACCTGCGCATGTTCAGGTTAAGAGGTTTCAATCTGCTATTAAACCACCATCATCATCGTCATCATCATCATCATCGGAATAGTAATTTACAGATCTTAAAACCAGACTTCATCTTCGCTCGAAAATCATCGATGGCTGACACTCAGGAAGCCGAGAGGAGTGAGAAGCAGAATCCGCTTCCGCTTCCGCTTGCGGCGGAGAAGACGGCGGCGAAAGAGAAGGAGAAAGAGAAAAAGGAATTGCCTCCGCCGCCGGAGAAGCCGGAGGCCGGCGATTGTTGTGGCAGTGGGTGTGTTAGATGCGTGTGGGATATTTACTATGAGGAGCTCGACGCTTATGATCAGCTTTTGAAGGATTTTAACAATTCTCCCAATTGAAAACTCATTGTTTGGACTAATTTTATTTTATTTAGACTCAATTCATTCTTCCAGAAATTGTTGATACGATAATATTATCTCAATACATAATTTATATTTCTGGTGATATCTTCGGTTTAGAATTTGTGATTGATGTTGTTCCGGGTGTGGAACTGGGGGAGTCCTGCTTGGTGATGCTGCCATGTCAGACAGAACGAACGTAAGCTAACCTCGGGGTTTAACCGAGGAAACCCCCTACGATGCCTAAGTCAGCAAATGAGATAATGTTCTAGAGAGAGAAAGTAGAGAGGGTTAAGAATTGTACTTGTATTGAACGTGTCCGCAAATGAATGGGGACGGCAGTATTTATAGGCGTACTATTCAGTACTTTGGCCTATTCAGATGTTGCCGCGTGTACGCTAGTGATGTACTTGTTGTTTGTCCTTTTGCTTAACGACGTATCTATGTTGTCGTCTAGCAGGTCGTTTCCCCGCAGACCTGAGGGTCTGTGCGGTTCTTGAGGACTTGTGGTACTTTCAATAGGTACTTCCTGCGGTTGCTTTGCTTGATCTGTCTTATCTGATGTCCGATGGTCTGCTGTGACATGGATGATCTGCTAGGTTACTTCTACTCCGTACAGATGTTGATGAAATCTTGGTGTTTTTTTTTTTACGATTAGTTGGTGTTATCAATTTATTGTTTGTATAATTGTATTGGTTTGTATTGGTTGTTTGACTTGCTTTTCGTTTAATAACATGCGTAGGAGAGTGGGTATTTGGTACACCTGATCAAGACGAGCCCGTCCCGTCGGCCCGGCCCAACACACCTGATTTTTTGTGGTTTGGACGTAATTTTCCGGCCCAGGTCCGATTCGACCCGAAAATTTAATTTTTTTGGGCGGGTTTTGGAATACAAAACTATACTTTTTAGTTATAAATTTGGCCCTGTCCGAAAATGGCATGAAAAGCCCGGTATTTTTGACCTGAAAATATAGGATTTGGGCACAAATTTTTGGCCCGACCCTGCCCGACATTGCGGGCTGCTTTTTTATGCCTAGGCCTGGCCCGAACCCGATTTGGCCCGCTGTTTGATCAGGTCTAGTATTTGGTAAAATCGTTGGTTGAATGTTATTAACAACCTTATGCAGGTGGATAATTGTTAGCGGTCGAGTAGTAGGTAACTGCCAGAGTAGATTAATATTACGGGGATAATTTTTGATGTCTTGTTATATCACCCTCTTGCAATTGTAACGACAATAAAACCAAGCTTAAATCTATTTTAACACGTATTTCATGGCACAAGGAGAACCGAGCTTTGCCACACGATTTTTCATGCTCTGCTACACGATTTTTCATGTCTCACGGTACAAGGTAACAAGGAGAACCAATTTTCCTTTGTTAAAACGGATGCAAATAAAGATTAAATAATGTAATAAAGAACGCGGAGATTTAACGTGGTTCACTAACATTGTGTTAGCTACGTCCACAAGCAGAGGGGGGAAAGTTTTGTTGATCTTGAGGAGCACAGATTACAGAATACAACTAGGTTATGACCTAGGGAGTTTATATAGTACTCTCTAGACAGATCCCCGTGCTAGGGCGTTGCAGTAAGGGGCTTGACTAATTCAATGCATTATTCTAACATCTTTGTCTCGTTGCACAAGGAGATCAGACGAAGATGTATTAATGGTGGAAGGATTTTGGGTTGATGAACCAATTAACTATGCAATTTAGAAGGTCGACTATGGTGCAATGGTGCACATTAAGAATATGAATATCTAGTTAAAATAACATTACCGAATTACCCTAAGTAAAATTATCATGAATATATTTATTATTTATATTTTAGATAAAAATGTAAAATAATACTTCGTATATTATTTTATAGGAGTAACAAAAAAAGTGAAATAGTATATCGCATGTACTTTTGTCACATGTGTCATGTTCTTTTGCTTGTACAATTGTACATATGTTCTTTTGTTGCACCGTACTTATTGTGCACCATTGTCCATTATCCACGAGTTGAATTAACTAGTTTTTTTTTTTGGTGTACCACCCGGTTCACCCATAGGGATAATCCGGATTCGCGGCGAGTTCTGAGTGGATATGTTCCAGTCCCCTCCCAATTGTTGTTGCGGGGGATCGAACACGGGGTATTGCCTACCAAGTTCAGCCTCAATCACCACTGAACTAACAGGCAATTGGTGTTGAATTAACTAGGTTCAATCCAAACTCAAGCATGCAGGATCACATCTTAATCGCAGTGGCGGACCTAGGCTTGGGCATCCTAGGTCACGTGACCCACTAATATTTTAAAAAAAAAAATTTGAAAACCAAAAAACCACACTCTCTCTCTGGAAGTCTGGAACGCAGAAAGTGTGAAACCAAAAGACAAAACCTAAAAACCTTCTCCCTCTCTCTTCGACGCAGGCCGCAACCGCCGGCCCACCAGCCACCAGGTCCGCAGCAGAACCGACTCAACGTCTCAACCGAGTCACCGTGGTCGCGGACTCGCGGGGAAGAGGATTAGAGGAACTGAGCACTCGAGCAGCGAGCAGCCGAGCAGTCGGGAGCATCGAGGATTCGAGGCAGTGTCGAGCACTGAGGGTCCGACGAAAAGGAGGAGCAGCCGACTAGCCGAGCTGCCGAGCATCGACGCAGCAAGGGTCCGAGGAAGAGGAGGAGCAGCCGACTTGAGGTATAAATTGTATAATTGTGTAAATTTAATTATTAAACATTAAAGTTTTAATTATTAGACATATAAATTTTAAACTGTTGATAATAATTGAATTGTGATTTGTGAATTATAATATGTTTATAATTTGGGAATTTGTGATATTTACATTATTACATATTGTTTGTGAATTGTGATATTTGGGAATTTGTGAGTAATTGAAATGTTGAATTGAATTGAATTGTTGAGGAATTAGGAATCGAATTTGTGAGGAATTGAATTGTTGAATTGAATTGAATTGTTGAGGAATTGTTGAATTGTTGAGTTGAATTGAATTGTTGAGGAATTATGAATTGAATTGAATTTAGAGTATATGTATAACTGTAACCCCAAATTGAAGGCAATAGTTCCCCCTTCTTGAACTCTCCTCATCCTTCCTTATAAGTTATAACTACTTATATTCGTTTTCATTTTCTTTTGTTTGAATTTTATTACCCTCTCAGTACACTATTCTATGGCTAAACATGCCCTAATCATTAGGTGTAATCAAAAGAACATACCAGAATATGGAGCCCCATGATGCCGAAATTAATCATCGATCATTAATTAATATCTCCACACACTTCTTTCAAAAACAATGAACAGAAACTGTTAGTATAAGTTAAATGTACTTCGTCAAAATATAATTGAGGATCTAGACATTTCATAGTCTCTCATTTTCATGTAATTGAATTGTTGAGTTGAATTGAATTGTTGAGGAATTAGGAATTTGTTGATTTTGATATTTAAATAGTTGAATTAGTAATTTGTTGATTTAGGAATTATTAATACTTGTTACTTTTGGAATTTTTTTTTAAGTATTATTTAAAAAAAAAAAAAAAACATTGATTTATGATTGTATGGTGAGCGGCGTAGAATGGTGACCCACCATCCGTGAAATCCGGGCTCCGCCACTGCTTAATCGTACTCGAGCATATATATATACCATCTCTTTTTTTTTCAAGTAAAATACCGACTTTAGCATCCCAATTGAATGTCGGATTGCAAAACACCAACTTTAGCATCCCAATTCTACTTTGGTGTCCCACCATCACTCTGACGTAGGAAGGATGGCTGCACGATTCGACAAAGAAGCAAATCGTCGAAAATTGTTGAAATGATTTCTACTAGTCGGCCCTCCGGTGTCCGATTGCTTAATAGAATATGTTTTCGGAAAGGAAACGGGCCAACGAGTTCAACACACGGCTATGCCATGATTGATGGGCTTTTTAAGCCATCCGAGTTCGTTTAGGGCTCGAAAACTGCAGGTTAATTATTTTCTGTTTTTGTTTTTTAATTCCGTTTTCGTATTAGGGTTTGCGTTACTATTTAAACACTTTACTTTCGTCAATAGAAATCAACTATTCTTTTGATAATAAATTCTGAAAGTTTATCTCTTTTCTGGTGAATTCCAGAGTTTTACAGATTTATCGCTCGTAAATCTGTTCGTTCGTTCTAAAGATTAGCCCTTGCTTTTCTTTGGTAATTCCGACTGCGTCACACTCCAAATTAACTAAATTAATAAAAACAAGCATGACATAAAAGTATATTACATATGGGATTTATAACAAATTAAAACACCTACAACCACATTAATTATTAAATCGATCGGTGTTTTTCAGGTCCTCGCAAGCTAGTTGTCTAGAAATAATAATAATAATAATAAAAATAATAATAATAATAATAATAATAATAATAATAATAATAATAATAATAATACTTCGTAATAATATGTTACAAATAACTCATAATTAACACGTACGGGTATATTGAGTTCGATCTATTTTAAGATAGATCATTCCTCCCTTCTTCATTTTCCACCCAGTTCGATCTTCTGGGTATGCATCTCTGCATTGCATATATGATGAATATTATTACTTTTCCGTTTTTCTTATGATGGTTACACTTTAAATTTTATAGTCAAACTTTATAAACTTTGACCGTAAATTTCCGCTGTCACCATTTACAAATATCAAAATAATATGCATGAGATATTGTTTGATTGATTCACACCGATATGTATTTTCAAAATATCACTTTTTATTAAAAAAAAAAAATCATACGTAATAAACTTTATAAACTTTGACCGTAAATTTCCGCTATTACAATTTACAAATATAAAAATAATATGCATGAGATATTGTTTGATTGATTCATATCGATATGTCTTTTCAAAATATCAACTTTTATTAAAAAAAAAAATTCATACGTAGTTGGATAAAGTGATGTTAGACGTATGCATTGTAGACCGTGAAAAGCTAAGTGTAACCATAAAAAAAAACAGAGGGAGTAATTAGTAACCAATTAATCACACCGTCTAATATTAATTACTTACTACTCCGTACAAATTAGTTACCTGGTCGGTATGAATGAATAGTAAGAGGTAGAAATTAGTTACCTGGTGGATAAGAATCAATAGTAAGAGGTGGAGGCCTGGGAAAGTAGGAAATTTGACGCATCAGGATGACCTTGACCTAGATGTTGTTGCGACGATGGCAGCTGCATTTGTTGCACCTCCGCCATATTTCTTTCCCTCTCCTTTATCTGCAATCCATACCCCATTGTTTTTTACGATGATCAAATAAAACTTCCATGCAACTTAATTAGTTTATAATTGTGACTGAATCATTCTAATTAGTAAAGTACCTCCTTTGCCAGAACATTGTTGTGCTCCAACATTGCCTTCTCCTGCAAACACAATTGCATATAATTAATGAGTGATAATAAAGGTAGCAAGTTGCGACAATATTTATTTATCGCAATTTTGCATGTCGAAATTTAATTGGTACACATAGGCGCCACGTATGTTATGCATCATCAGATTATTTTACCATCAATATAATATTTTTACTATGAAAATATGTAAATAAGGTATTCGAGATAAAGAAGGAAACAAATTAGAATATTAAGATTTTCCTACAATTTTCTTGAAACATGTATAATAGGTTATATAAGTTAAATATTTTAGTTTCCAATTTAAATCATGACACGTAAGCATGTCATGTCATCATTGTAACACGGCTTAAAGGTCGCATGTTGCAACCTTTATCATTTTCGATAATTAATAACTAGCTAGGACTACCTTTCTAAATTAACTTATTATCCATAAACTTATATTATTTGAACTTAGCCGAACTTGTAATCAAACGTAGAATAACTTGAATAAGTGAAAATAAGCTAAAGAGATAAGAAATGTACCTTCTTCTGGAGCTCGCAGATGGATTCATGCATCAGATGGTTCTGACATGGATGAGTTGAAACAAAATTAAATTAAAATTTAGTGTGTTATGACTAATCATTTAATCATAATGTGTTATTTTTATTTTTAAAGTAAGCTAAAATAAAATAAAAACAAAAATTACCTTCCTGGCTCGAATAGATTTGATAGCAGTATCAAGTTGTAACTCTAAACTTTGGATTTCTTTGTTATTGAGTAACCCCAAATCTTGTCCCATGTAATGCCTGATCCATTTTGCATGCAAAATTAACTTATTATATATAGGAAAATATACTATATCCGCTTTAAAAAATCTTTTCACTTACTACTTGTACAGATTTCGGTGAAATATTTAACCGTTAATATAATTAACTAGTTTTGATTTTATTAAATTCTTAAGTTAAATTAAAACTCTAATGCATACCAAACTACTATATTTATATAATAGATTATATTAGTTTTTGATTTTGGATTGAATTTCATTTTAGATTTATTTTTTAATTATCAAAGTGTTTGATTTTGGATGAAGTTGTATGTGTAATACTAGTAATTAATTAGTATAAATATCTAAGTGGCACCTAATTGTTTATCTACGTAGCACTCGATTTTTTGAATTTTATTTTTCGTTGGCCAAAACAATTAGATTAAATCTCCTACGTGGCTCTCAAATATTGGATTAATGTTTGATTTTGTATAACTCAAAAATAATTTTGAAATCTTATTTTTCATTGGCCAAAACCATTAGATTTCTTACGTGACGCTCTAATATTGGCTTACTGTTTGATTTTGGATTAAATTCTATTTTATATTAGTGTTTGATTTTGGATGAATTTATTTTAGATATTTTTTTTAATTATTTGAGTGTTTGATTTTGGATGGAGTTGTATATATTAGTAATTAATTAAAATATCCATGTGTCATCTAATTAATTATCTACGTGGCACTCAATTTTTTTAATTCAAAAATAAATTAGAAATCTTATTTTTCATTGGCCGAAACCGTTAGTAATCCTATGTGGCGCTCTAATTAATATTTCGGCAAAAATGCCTCATTTATATATATATTAGATTCTGAATGACAAAAAATTATAAAAAGTTGATATTTATAAAATACATTTTGAGTTGAATCTAACAAGGTGATAATTTTGTATAGATATAATAGTGAGAAGTTACCCAAATTCTTATATGAGACTGTCCTCACCATCAACTGATGGTGAGACCAGTTCACACTTGCGAATTTAGGTATGTTACTTCTATAGTTTAGACATGTTACTTTTTTTTTATATAATTTTAGAGGAAGTACTTTTTTTAGTTTAGGTATGTTACTTCTATAGTTTATACATGTTACTTTTTTTTATACGGAGTAGTTTTAGGAGAGATACCTTCTTAGTTTAGGTATGTTACTTCTATAGTTTAGACATGTTACTTTTTTTTATATATAATTTTAGAGGAAGTACTTTTTTTAGTTTAGGTATGTTACTTCTATAGTTTATACATGTCACTTTTTTTATACAGATTAGTTTTAGGGGAGATACCTTCTTAGTTTAGGTATATTACTTCTATAGTTTAGACATGTTACTTTTTTTATATATAATTTTAGAGGAAGTACTTTTTTTAGTTTAGGTATGTTACTTCTATAGTTTATACATGTCACTTTTTTTATACAGATTAGTTTTAGGGGAGATACCTTCTTAGTTTAGGTATGTTACTTCTATAGTTTAGACATGTTACTTTTTTTTATATAATAATTTTAGAGGAGGTGTTTTTTTAGTTTAGGTATGTTACTTCTATAGTTTAGACATGTTACTTTTTTTTATATAATTTTAGATGATGTACTTTTTTAGTTTAAGTATGTTACTTCTATAGTTTAGACATGTTACTTTTTTTTTTATACGGAATAGTTTTAGGGGAGGTACATTTTTAGTTTAGGTATGTTACTTCTATAGTTTAGACATGTTACTTTTTTTTATATATAATTTTAGAGGAGGTACTTTTTTAGTTTAGGTATGTTACTTCTATAGTTTAGATCTGTTACTTTTTTTTATATAGTTTTAGGGGAGGTACACTATTGGTTTCGCGCTCGTCACACCATCAAGTTGATGGTGTGACTGGTCTCACAGGAGACGCGCTGGAAAAGTTATGGTTAAAATTTTAATTATTTGACATATTTTTAAAAGCGTAAAGAATACTTAATGAAACGGGGGCATAATAAGTAAGAGTTTTTTTTTACGAAAAAAAAAAAAGAGTAAGAGATTTTCATGATCAAGCTAGGGCACCGGGAACGTGTACAAATACAGATGAGTATGTACTTCCCGTACAACGGTACAAATACGGAATACGGTCGTCTATACCTGTGATTCTTGTGAAGAAGCTCAGCTTTGGCCTTCAAGTGTGCAAAATCGATGGTCCAATTTACCTATATTATATTTATTCCACATAAACATTCACCAAAACATCAACTTAATTAATTCGCATAAAATATACGAGTATATACTTCGTACTACGTATGTATACCGTATACAATAAGAACAATCAACGTACGGTATGTAGTACGAAGTACGTAGTATACGTACCTGTATGTCTGTATCATTAGTAGGATGTAGCCGCTTCTCTGCATAACAGTACCTCTCATACCTTTCTAAGATTTTCTCCATTCTAAATTTTGGGAAACAAAATATATATTATTTACATTACAAATTAGTAACTGCGTAGTGTTAAATAATTTGGAAATGAAAACACAAGTACAAATTTGATGTTAAGTAGTCTAAAATAGAAATCAACCAGGATTCACAAATTCTTATTTACATGGGTTGTACGATAAATACTGTACATTAAAGTTAAAGTTAATGTAAAATGCTTAAAAGTTACCCTTATATACGTAAAAGTTATCTATTTTTTACTGATAATTTTTTTTTCATTTTAATAAAAAATATTTCTTCAAAATCACTAATAATGTAATCTATCAACTTATTTTTTAATAATGTAATCTATCAACTTATTCTTCAAAATCACTAATAATATAATCCATCAACTTATTCTTCAAAAACCCTTTAAAATGTTTATCTATCAACTTATTTTTTAATAATATAAAAATTAGAGAAAATTGGGTAAAAGTTAGAGAAAACTGGGTAAAAATTATGTTGGTGTACATGCAAGACCTTTTGACCATCATTTTGCTACTCTATTTTTTTTTCCTTCCAAAACAATTAATCTCCCTACAATTTATGGAATATCATTTTACCCTGACTTTTCCCTATAATATTTACACATTTTTACCCAGTTTCGATCTTTCGAGTATTAATTTATCTGCCCTTTGTTCCAGTACAAAAATTGTACCATTAACGACGGGAAATCCCGTCGCCAAAGGTCAAGATTAATGACGGGATTTTCTCTCGAGAACCCGTCATAAAAGGGGGTCGTCGTTAATGAAAAATCCCTTCGTTAACCCGTCGTAAAAGACATTTTCGACGGTTATTCTCATCTTTGTTTGGTTGTTAGCCCCGTCGCAAAATCCTTTTGCGACGGATATTTTAACCCGTCGTAATTAGATTGTCGTTAAAGATACAAATTCTCGTAGTGTTCACGCTTTGTTTACACCCACAATAAGTATGTAGTATTACACAATGTACAAAGATGATATTTGTCATAATAATGGTGGATGGTAATTAACTTTGTCTTTTATTCTTTTAAAATGTAGAAACAAAGTCATCATCCATCATTATTATGCCAAACACTATATTTATACATTGTGTGATATTACCTATTATTATTGTACTACTTTATTATGACAAACATTATCTTTGTTAATTGTGTAACACTACGTTATTTTATTGTAGTACTTCCACAATTTCACAATGTCAAATTTTACTCCCAACACTAAAAGCGAGTACTATCATCCACCGTACCATTACTTTAGCAAACACTATCTTTGTACATTATGTAATACTACGTATTATTATTGTACTACTTTCAAATTTTTACAGGCTATATTTTGTCAATTTTACTCCAAACACTAAAAGCTACCATGCTGCATCACTTTAACAAACACTATCTTTGTACATTGTGTGATACGAATATAGAATATATTACCTCTGTTTCTAAATGATCTTTAGGCTTACTATTTACACGGTAATTAAGGAAGTTTGGAGAACATGTGATGGTAGGGTAATAAATGGAAAAATGAGTGGCTATAAATTGTACTCCCTCCAATCCTTTTTGTTCTTACCGTTTCTATTTCGGGCGTTCCTATATGTTCTTCCCGTTTCTTTTTTGGACATTACTTTTTACCATAAAATTCTCCACCATCTCTTATTTAATTCATTCACATTTCCTTATTCACCCACCCAACCACACTTTTATGATTTTTTTATTACTTTATGAAAAATATCTTCTCTCTCCTTCAATTTTTTATTACTTTCCTTTACTACTTTATTACTTTCTCTTACATTCAATCATTACTATTACACTCAATCATTACAAGATTCCATTTTCTTAATTCCCACACCATTTCCCAACCGGGAAGAACAAAAAGGAACAAAGGGAGTACAATAATGTGAATTGATGAAAAATAATATTAAAATATTGTGAGTGAGTAAGTTACGGTGTAATCACATAATAAAATACGAAAATGATAAAGGTCGCAACATACGACCTTTAAGTCGTGTCACAATGATGACATGACATGCTTATGTGTCATGAATTAAATTGGAAACTAAAATATTTAACTTATATAACTTATTATACATGTTTGAAAAAAAGTAGAAAAATCTTAATATTATACTTTGTTTCCTTCTTTATATCTACTGCCTTATTTAACTATTTTCTTAGTAATAATATTGCATTAATAGTAAAAAAAAAAAAAAAAAACTGATGACGCATATCTTACGTGGTGCCTATGTGTAGCAATTAAACTCCGACACGTAAGATTGCGACAAGTAAATATTGTCGCAACTTGCGACCTTTATCATCACCCAATAAAATATTGTTAGTTGTATGTTGTAATGGGTCAAACGAGGGTATAAATGTAAAATTTATATGCTAAAAATGAAATAAAATAGAGTGTAAAGAACTTTCGAGAACGGATTAAAACATAAAGCTTGAAAAATTTCAGGAACGGAGTTGGTATTACAAACTTTCACATGCTAGAAAGTTCTGTAATAATAATATGTGGTACTTCCTCTGTTTTTTTTAAATGACGCAATTGTTTAGGCACGTTTGTCAATGCACGATTTCATACACTAATAAAAAGTTGTTATTTAAAAAATATTTATTGAAACAAATCTAATAAGACCCCACACGACTATGTTTTTTCCTATGTATAAATAACAAAAGAAGTCAAATGAACTTGTGTGAATAGTGTTAAAAATTCAATTGTGTCATATAAATAAGAATGGAGGAAGAATTACACAATACGAATACGAAGTAGTATTTTCAAATTTTCACATGCTAGATCTAGTCAAATTTTACTCCAAACACTAAAAGTCATCATCTATCATTTTATGACAAAAAAACTCTTTGTATATTGTGTAATACCACATATTTTTATTATTATATTATAGAACTTTCAAATTTTAATAGGCTAATCACTAACAAACACTATCTTTGTACATTGTGTAATACTACTTGTTGTTATTGTAGTTCTTTCAAAATTTCATGGGGTAGATTATGCCAAATTTTACTCCAAAGACTAAAAGTTGTCATCCTCATTACTTTAACAAACACTGTCTTTGTACATTGTGTAATACTACGTATTATTATTGTACGGAGTAGTACGATCAAATTTTTACATGCTAGATTTTTTCAAAATTTACTCAAAAAACTAAAAGTCATCCCCACTTTCTTTGGCAAACACTATCATTTGAATTAAGTAGCATTTTGGATCTACAAGAAATTGATTAAAATAAAACTCGGCAATAATTAAAGCCAATAATAATAACTATCTAATGTTTGATTTATAGTAATAACGTTGTAGCATTTTTTTTCAAGGATTAAAGTTCAATTTTTTTTTTCAAGTTACCTAAAATCAGTACAATTTTTTTTTTCAAGGATTAAAGGCCAATAATCGTTGATTAATGACGGGATTTTCTGTGGTGAACCCGTCATAAAAGGGAGCCGTCGTTAATGGAAAATCTCGTCGTTAACCCGTCGTAAAAGACATTTGTGACGGTTTTTCCCGTCTTTGTTAAGTTGTAAGCCCCGTCGCAAAATGCTTTTGTGACGGAATTTTCAACCCGTCGTAATTAGGTCGTCGTTAAGATACAAATTCTGTAATGAATTGGTATAAAGTTTCTCCAATCTAATTTAATTCATTCGAAAATTACTCTAATAGTTTTTATTTTGATTGCTAAAAGAGTAGATGTTAAATTACCCTGCTGTAAGAAATAGGTATCAATTTTACCTTATGATCGACTTACTCATGATTTATCAAAAAATTGGATGATAAATCACAAAGAAACTAAAAAAAAAACCAATTAGTCCGTAGGAGAGTATATTAGGAATAAAAGCAAACTTTCATGCAAGAAAATCTTTTATTATCATGGTTAAACATTGGATAATGAAAATGGTTAGGTCTGCTAACGGATTATTCTGTACATCCATTTTATATAAAATTCAAATAATAATAAAATTTTCTTACATAAAAGTTAGGTTTTAGTATAAGTTAATCGTAGTACACAAAAAAATGTCAAATGACCAACTCAACCAAAAATTTAAGCTGATGGTTGAAGCTCCAAAATTAGTATTATACTCTAACCAAAACCCTATATCACAAAATTAAGATATCCAAAACCCAAATATAGAAACTCCGTAAATTACTCGATATAAATATTGAATGCATTTTTAATAGTAAATCAACTCAAAAATGAAAACGGATTACTTACGAAGTATCAGAGCAGTACTGAAAATGTTTTCCTCGGTGGGAGAAAACGATGAGCGCAACATCAGCATCACAGAGGACTGAGATTTCATGAGCTTTCTTCACAAGCCCCGTTTTCCTCTTGGAGAAAGTTACTTGTCTGTTAACTTTGTTGTCTATCTTCTTTAGCTGCACTTTTCCTCTCCCCATGATAATCAAGATATTCAGAAAACCAAATAATAGGTGATTCTTTTGGATGGGATTATGATATCTTATTCTTATCTATAGGGTATGATAGGGTGATATATATGCAAGGGTGCTTTGAGGGGATGAAGAGTAGTAACTAGTATAGGGTTTGGAAAGTAATGATGATGGTGACTGGTGATTGATGATAGATGAGGGAGTAGTAAGTGTTTTTCTTTTATGGAATTCGAATTCTCAGCTTTGTTGTGTTGTCGACCTGTAAACGGTTGAGAGGAGTGGGGACCTAACGCATGACACTATCTAATCGATCTGATTCAAGCCTAATTTTGCGGAATACTTTATTAAAACGTACCAACTTACACTTTCGGGTCCCATCAAACTATTGACTTTACCTTTAGGGTTCGCTAATCATTCAAGGTCCCGCATGTAAGTTGAATTCTTTCTATCTTTGATTTTAGTTACATATAAACTATCTAACTTTCTGTTTAAGTTATGACCTTCGAGAGAAAATAATATAAGGAGTTCATATATTGTATTTGGTGAGGTCAAACTTATCCGTAGGACTTTTTATTGGGATCTCAATAGAACACCAAAAATATGATCTCAAATTATAAGAACAATTTACAAATATAAGTTTAATTAAATAGGGCAAATTGACAAGCATATTACAAATTCTTCAATGGTGAGGTTACCCACCATTTCAAAGTGGTAGAAAAGTTCAAAAATAGGCGACAAGTGTCAGCTTGCACCACATGAAAGTATGTTTGTTTCCCATTGAAACATGACTCGTGGTCCGAGAATGTCAGTAACCCAACAATCACTAGAGCCCCGACCCATCCCATGGGTAAGCTAAGAGTCATCATCTACAATGATTAACTTACTCATAAAGAGGAGAGAAAATGTTGTGAGTAACTATAAACTCACCATTGCTCATGCTTGTTGGTTGAATAGTGATTGAGGCTAAACTTGGTAAGCTAACAGTCATTATATACAATTGTTTGTTGTTTTAGAGCAACTTCAATGGTTGGAAAATGGACCTGCTTACGAAAAAAAGAATATATGAGCATGTAGCCCACCATTGTTGCAATAATGACATCAGCAGCTACTAAAACATTGTAGCTATTTTGGGCAGGTAGCTCAAAAAATAAAAGGGGAAATATATGAATTAAATATTACAGGGAGCTACAAGAGATTGTAGCCCACCAATGTGAAAGTTTATAGCTTAAATTAATTGTAGATAGAAATATGATGTGGCAAACTTAGCTACATCACCTTGTAGCCCACCATTGGAGTTGCTCTTAGTGATGATTGATGCTGAACTTGGTAGGAAGAACCTCGTTTTCGATCCTCCGCAACAACAATTGAGAGGAGACTGAAACATATCCACCCAAAACTCGCCTCGAATCCAAATTAACTCTAAAAGTAAAGCATGTAATAACAAATGAAATAAACTCAACATTGCTCATGCGTTTAAGTTAGTTCAGTTCATCCAAATAAATTTCACATAAACAAATAAAACTTAGACTAAATTACACGTGTCATCACTCTACTTCATCTCCATTTGACACGTAAGCTCGTCCTTCCCATTCAGCAGGCATTCATTCATCTCTTCTTTCTCTCTCTCCAACGCCCTCTCTGACACACACCCGTGATGCTGTTCCAGTATTCAATCCCCACTTTTGTCTCCTTCCTTTTTCCACCACCATCATTATTCCCAAACTTTACCACCTCTTTCAATTTCTTCCTTCAATTTTCCGAATCCAAACACTAAATCTTCGATTAATTTAACAGTATACAGACAGAAATTAAATGGGTGATAATCATCCTGTTAATTTCATCTTCCTTCTTCTTCTTCTTCTTCTAATCATCATCTCAACCTTCTTCAACAATGGAGCTTCTACAACTTTCTGGGGAGACACTCTTGTTTTGAAGCAACTCAAACTCGGAATCGCCCCTGACTCACTGAGTCACGGCTCATGCGTCAGCTCCTGGGATTTCTCCTACGACCCTTGTGATACTCTCTTCTCTGATAAGTTCACTTGTGGCTTCACATGCGAAGAAGACGACGTCGTTTCACCTGGAAATATCTCCCGAGTTACTGAACTCGCTCTTGACCAGGTTGGCTACTCAGGTTCTCTCTCCTCCATTTCATGGAACCTCCCTCTTCTTCGCTCGCTTGACCTCACCGGAAACAACTTCTCCGGCACGATTCCGGCTTCATTCTCCAACCTCACTCGCCTAACCCGACTCACCCTCTCTCGTAACTCGCTCTCTGGTTTAATCCCTGACTCGCTGGGTCAACTCGCTTCTTTAGAGGTGCTTGCTCTGGATAATAACGCCCTCGTGGGTCCCATCCCGGGGAGTTTTTCTGGGTTGGTTAAATTAAATAGGTTGGAAATCCAGGGGAATAAACTCAGTGGCGAGTTCCCTGATCTGAGTCGACTCAGTTCATTGAGCTTCCTCGATTGCAGCCAGAATTCCATCTCCGGTGAAGTTCCGGCGAATTTACCGGCTTCCTTGGTCGAGATATCAATGAGGAGTAACAATCTAGTCGGAAGTTTACAAGAGGGTATTTTAGGTAATCTACCCTTTTTACAAGTCTTAGACCTGAGTTATAATCAACTCGGTGGGTCAGTCCCGGCGAGTTTCTTTACTCACCCGAGTCTCCAACAGATTTCTCTATCCAACAACAATCTCACTTCAATCGAGGTGCCGAGTGGACTCGGAACTGAGTCAATGTTAATAGCGGTTGACCTGAGTAATAACGGGCTTCACGGGCTTTTGCCGGGCTTCATGGGCCTGATGCCGAAGCTATCAGCTTTGGCGTTAGAGAACAACACGTTGGTGGGTATGATACCGACCCTATATGCATTCAAAGCGGTTTGGCCCGAACCCGGAATCGCCCCGTTTGAGAGGTTGTTATTGGGCGGGAATTTCTTGTTCGGGCCGATACCAGACCCGTTAATGAAGCTGGATCCCGATTCGACCCGTATTAGTTTGGTGGATAATTGTTTGTTGGTGTGCCCAAATACCTTATTCTTTTGTCAAGGGAGAGATCAGAAGTCTCTAGAAGAGTGTAGAAGCTACATTGGCCTTGTTGCCACTCCTTAAAAATTAGGGAATAGGGATAGCTAGTTTAAATTTTTAATTTTTTTTGGATGTTGTATCTTAAAACATATTTATGTGAGAATTTCATCCCAAAACTTATTCGAAAATACATGATAATGACCAACTTGACTAGAAAAACCATACAAAAATAAAACAAAATATAAAATTTTTGTTACAAATGACCTTTATAAGGTGCATATTGAGACCTTAAAATCAAATTTCGATTGTTGTCTAAGATATTTAGTCAAGTTTCAACATTGACTTGGTGTTTCTAGCATTGACTTGGGTTTTTCGATATTAACTTGATTTTCTCTGGTGTTTACCTCCACGTGCAAAGCATATGCCTCGATTTTCTCCCTTTTTCCTCCCCTACCACCATGTCCAACATCCCACCACCAGTACGCCACCCGCCGCTGCCAATATCCTTCTGCAGGCCACCCCATTCCCTACATCTTCTCAAAAATTGTAAACCTAGGTCGCTGCCTCCCAACGCCACCTTACAAAAAAAGAGGGGATTTTCTACATTGTACTTTACCTCTGTATTTCTTTGTTTTCTACATAGTAATCATGCATTTAAAATCTTTCACGTTATAACTATTTACTTGTAAAATATAGTGAATCTTATCCTTAATGTTAATCAAACGCTTCTAAAAACCGTTGCTTTTTAATTAAACTTAAGTTTTTCTATATTACTACGTAATCAACCTTATGTTTGTTGTCAATCCAACGTTAATGTAGAATAATCAACTTTATGTTTGTTGTCAACCTAACGTTAATGTAGAATAATCAACCTTAGATTTATTGTCAACCTAACGTTAACGAAACTTGTTAACATTGGGTTGGCGGCAAGGATAAAAATGATTAAATTTGAAACTACAAGGGTACAATGTGTAAAATTTAAAATGTCTGAGTACAACGTAGAAATCAATGAATTACAAATATACAATGTAGAAAAACCCAAAAGAAAGAGATGAATACACAAAAGGACATAAAAAAATTCATGTCTTCTTCCATGCACATCACACTCTCTCTCTCCTCCCTCCCCTAATTCTTCAAATCCTCCGACAATTCGGATTCGGCTTCAAACTTTTTTTTCTCAGATTCAGATCGAATTTTTTCCTTCGGACTCGGTTCGGAACTTCGGATTCAGATTTCTTGTCGATGTAGAGAAGATCTCCACCATTTCAAATCATCTTCTTTCAACCACTATTATCAGGAGGCAAATGACACGACCAACTTCAAGAATATTACGGCCATAATCAGTCAAATATCCTTTATTTGTTTGATTCTTGTAATTATGTTTTCTCCTCTACCATCCGAAAGGATCGAGTTTACCCTAGTCCTTTCAATCTTTCATAGTCTAGCTTTCTGTTCAAGAAAGAGAAGAAAAACCTCCAAATGGGCCATTGGTGTGTTAATGGGCCAACCAACTCTAATTTGGAAACCTCCAAATGGGCCATTGGTGTGTTAATGGGCCAACCAACTCTAATTTGGAAATACTCATGAATGAAATACTCACAAGGACAGAGAGGGAAATGTTCATTCTAATAAGTTTCTATCTCTTCCAAAGCTAGAAGCACTCCAACTTTGACAAAACTTACGTATTTTATTATTTTAACACCACTAGTAAAGAAAAGGCAGATGGCAATAAATGCCTTATCTATCTACTTATCTATTAAAACTCCAAGGCAATTAATGTCATCTCTGTATGTGTCGCGATGACTTGACAAGTGACATGGCTCCAAAAAAAATATTGATATTCATCCTTGAACTCATGACCTCTAGTATGTTTACACAAAGTTTTATCCATCACTCCAACAATCCAGCTTATTACTCTAAAACTATTAAAGT
Source organism: Spinacia oleracea (assembly GCF_020520425.1). Classification (NCBI taxonomy): domain Eukaryota; kingdom Viridiplantae; phylum Streptophyta; class Magnoliopsida; order Caryophyllales; family Amaranthaceae; genus Spinacia; species Spinacia oleracea. Next base: position 156,033,305 of record NC_079489.1, read on the forward strand.
AAAAAAAGTCATTCTTATGAATGTATAAAACTTTAATGCCCAATTTATGTACTTGAATAACAATTTATGATAAAGAAAAAAGCTTTCTTCATTTTATTCATCTATTAATCAAATTATATATAGTATATTTTCTAAAATATTATTTAGATCAAACATAAAAACTAATAGAGAAGAGAATAGGAAAAAAAAATATTTCGTTTTCCTTTAGCAAATCAAACATAAAATCTAATAGGAGTAAAGTTTTACGCAATACTTCAAAATTTAGTCTATCGATTGTTGATTAACCAATTCTATTTTCAACTGCATATATAATGAACTTCATATTATTCTTTAAATGCATACAATAGAAATTTATAAGTGAAATTGAAATGAATAAAAAAAAACTTAAATTATATGCAACACTCAGGGTACCGTCCGTGCCACTAACTAGTTATTTTATAAAACAACACTAGTAAAGAAAAGGCATTTGGCAATTAAATGCCACTAAGGTGTTTTGACTTGATCGATCCTCTGGTCTGATTAAACTTTGACAGAGCTATAATAAGTACTCCGTACAATTTATTCTTCTATTCAATTTTTATTAATATGGACTTAACTACAAGATTCATCATAATCATCGATCTTTGTATTTGAACTTAATTCTACACAGAAAGCAATGAGAGTAACCGTTATTCAATTAATTAGCTTGTCCATGAAACACACAAACTCAACTAGCTTAAATCTCATCTCTGTAGTTGCTAATTTTATATTATTGACAGTGTTTCCTTTATAAAAAAATCAATTAACGTTATTAAGGCTCATTCGGTATCACCGCCAGTTTTCATTTTTTTGATTTTGTAAGTCTTAAGTATCATTTAGAGTGAATCCTGAAATGATTATATTGATAGTAATCCTGTTGATTTTGAAAACTGAAACAACAACAAACTAATAAACTGGAAACAGAAAATGATACTCCCTTCGTATTTTAAAAAGAAATACATTTTTCTTTAAACGATCGTATTTTAAAAAAAGATATACCTTCCTTTTTTGACATGTATTGGTCCCCACTTCCAATCTATTCTAATATTTAATAGCAGGGAGGTTGGAGAGCCACGTGACCCCCTCCTAAAATTTCAGAACTTTATTATATTTTTTTATAAAAAAAAAACTAAATAACAAAGACATAAACGATAAACGACAAATCAGAAGAAGTCATTCTCTCCTCCAACCTTCAACCGTCCCCTTCAACCTTCACATCTGAAACAACAAAAAAACCAAATTGCATCGATTCATCCCATCAATTATCTCCAAGCTTGAATCCTATATCAAATTATTAGTTTAATTTCAAAAAGAAAACCCAAGAAGCCTCATCTTTTGGTTGTATATGGGTGGGTTTTGCTGTTGAACTTTCCAATAAGAATCAGGTAACTTCCTTCCTCTTCTTTATGAAATTAATCGTGTTTTTAATAATGTTTTTGTCAAATTTTGTTTTAGTGATGAAAAGGTTGTTCTGGTCTCAATGACATAGAAATATCTAAAAACAAATGTTAAATCTCTGCCTACTTGGTCCTTCCGTCGGTGACACCGCGGCGGCGGCGGTCTTAGATGATGTTGGGGTTCAAAAGAATTAGTATAATTTCTGGGTGTGATTGATTTTCTGATTATTGGTTTAATTGATTTGTTGCCATTTAATTTTTAGCATGAAAAAAATTGATTGAAGGTGAAGAAAAATGGTGACGTTTCACTGTTTCAATATGGAAAATATTTGTCTCTAAATAACTGAAAAGGTTAACTACTAATCCAAATGTTCTAATAGAAATTGCGATTTATGCACAGTTTTTCATTTCAATTTTCCTATAATCTTTAGTATACCTTTCCCCCTTCCTTAATTGAATTTCAAGTCCCCCCTTCCCCAGAGGTTTGGAAAAAAAACTCTCCCGGGAACTTGAGGAAAATAGTTAAGTTTAAGATAATTTTAATGAGAACAGATTTGGGATTCGATCAATAGGACTTGTGAAATTTATGTTGTTCAAGAGGGTTTTACAGAATTTTATGGTCTAATGTCATGAGGAATTTTCTAATGTTTTGTATTTTGATGAACTTTTCAGATATACAAATCATTTTCCATGCTCAATTTGCAATTTTGGGTACATTTTTCTCTACGATTTGCATTATTATTTGTTCTATTACAAGAGAACATAGTAAACTTGACCATATTTTAATGGGGAAAGACATAGGGTTTGGACCAGACTTGTGACATTTTGGTTGCTTTAGATTTTTAGAAATTTTTTTATAGAAATTTTTTGTCTAATTTGCAGGGGAACTTTTAATCCTTTGTTTTAACTTTTTCAGGGTAGAAGTTGTAGATAAATTGCTTAGTGCATTTGCTTTATAAGGGACAATGATGTATCACATATCTTGGCAAAATAACGAGGACTACGTATGTAATTTTAATTATCAAAATTAAGCTTTGTACCATGTTTTGTATAATTCAGAGATGTTGTTATGCTTCTTCATGTTTTCATACCTCATACCTCATACATTATACATTATTTTATTATAGTTTGGTTTGTTGGGAGAGAATCGTGATAATCATGTTTGGTGTTCTAGAATGGTTTCATAGGCTATGGTTTAAAGAATCCAGAGGAGTGTACAGGGAAGTTTAAGCATTCAGATTAGTTTTTTTGTTGTTGTTTGATGGAGGAGTTTGTCCACTCTTCTATTATTTAATAACAGGGAAGTTCAAGAGAATTTGTTGTTGTTTGATGGAGGAATTTTCGATCGAAAGATATGTGTGTTGTAGGTTTTTTTTATATGCGAGACTCGAGTAACTTTAAATTGGTTATTTTGATGGGTTAGGATAGATTGAATCTCTATTTATTCATATTTTTTTCAATTTCTAATGGTTAATTTTCAGATTGGAAGTTTGGAGTTTCAGAAAGATATCAAGCCTTGAAGGTAGGATTGTCTCAATCGGGTTGTTAATTTTGCTGCTATTATTCTTACCTTTTATTTTATTGAATTCTTGAAGCTTTTAGGGATTATCGTATTCACATTGTATTGGTCCTGATTTGATATTTTTTTATTCTTCTTCGTCTTTAAAAGAGATTCATGATTGAAATCTTAAATTAAACCCTAGCTAGCTATAGGTTAGGTTAAGAGTTCTCATTAGCCGGATTAGTATGGATAATGTCTTTACTTAGTCTAAATGTGAGGGAAGTTGTTCTTTTGGTTGAATTAGCTTATGAACGTTCTAGGCGTTTTCCAAAACATGGTTGATCCACAATTAGGAACATACTTGGGGATGTATGAAAGATAAGCCCCTTCAACAAACTGAAGGAAGTGGGAGACTATATTCCTATTATTCAGATTGTTGAATACCAAAAGCCAAAACAGTGAGACACGTTTATACTTTCAAGTTTCGAGGAACCTTCACTATATGAGTTTGATGTCATAGGAGTCATCTTAACAACATTTTGAACCGGTATAGGTTTTCACCTTTGACCTATGAATTGTTCTGTTTATATTTAGTCTGTCGGATACTATAAATTGATTAATTATAATGAGTGATTTGTTGTTGTCTATTGAGCTTATTTTCTTATCAGTCAAAATACTTAAATCATAAGATTTTTAATTTTTGTCTGAGTGTATCTCAATATGGTGAATGAGATGTTGGCGTTTGTCAACTCAACCATATTAACAACTGGTTTATCAACTCCAAGCACAAGCAATAAAAGGTCATGCCATGATCTGATTAATTTCTGCAGAATGATAAAATCATATGACACTGCTCATCAGTGTATTGTTTACGCTCATAAAGTTTTTTAATCAGTTTTTCTTCTCTGTATGCAGATTTCTATTTCTCAAGTTCATTTATTTCACATTTCAGTTTGTAATGGTCTCTGTGTGTGTTTTCTCTTGTGGTTGAAGTGAAACTTGAGTCTGTTAGTATATTTGTTGGTTGGCTCCATGCTATGTGTTCCTAAAACTTAGCTATTGTTTTTAGCTTATGGCCTATCCTGCTTGCATAAGCATGTTATTTCTGTGTTTGTAAAGGTTTTGTTATTTCCCATTCACACTTTTTCTGTTCTGTTTAGAAATTTGAATACTTTATTCTTTAGACTTCTTGATACATTTGGTCCAATGATACTTGTGATGAATACATATGATGGTAGTTTAGTCTCATATGCAAAAGGTTAGCAGCTTGGTCAAGGTTGGACTTAATACCCTACTGTTTTACAAACTTTGCAAAGTTGGCACATCAAAATTGTTTATTTGAGTTTTAACACTCTGAGTGGTTTAGGAAATCTACTTCTGAAGTACAAGACATGTAAAGGAACTAGTGAAGAAGTCCTTAATGATTATGTTACTATATTAATAGTTTTTAACTATAAAAAATATATAATTGGTAACTAATACAAATATCTTTTTGGTACAGGAAACTACCAGTTGGGATCTTCAAGTGGAACAAAAATTTACAGGAACTTGAATATTGCAGAAGTCGGGTATTTCAAAAAGGCGTAAGAAAATATTAATACATACAAAGTGCTGCAAATTTGTTAAACCATATCATCATCATTATCATTAAAATTATTTTTTAATTACAATGTAGGGGAACTTATTCCTGAAGTTACACAATTTCAAATACCACAGTCAGAAAGCAAAAATGGAGATAATGAGCAAAAATAGCAAAAGCATAAAAGAACTCCAACAAATTTATTTGGAACAAGAAGATAACCAGGTAATTTTGAATTTATTCATTTTTAAAATCTCATTCCATGTCATATATAAGTTGTCACTCAAAGGGAAATTATTCGATATTTTAATATTGCACATGACTCTAAAACACTTTATGTAACCCAGAAATAAGATATGTAATAGTTAAAATTTTGCACAAATTAAACTATATTCGTTCCACAGGATATACAAATAACACACACTTGTAAGGCACAAATCGAAATGATTCGTGAGAGATTTTGGATGGAAATATGAATCATGTCGAGTTTGCAAGACAAAGCTTGATGTATGAAATGGAAAACTAATACCACTTTTTTGCAGATTAAAGGAAAAAGAATAAGAGTCATCAACGACATGGCAAAGGAATAGGCTCGTGGGTGTGGATGCAGGACATCAACACCACAAGGATAAAATATTTTTGTTTCTTATATATTAGGTGTTGTAAACACATTGGACGTATTACTTTTTAGATTGTAACTAATCTGTTTGATTTTATCTATTAGTTTGGGATAACTTCAAAACAATGTAATTCTAAAAATTTATTTATGTATTGTACAAAGGATTTAGCTTCCATGTAACTATTAGACATAATAAAGACTCCTGTAACTTATGCAAATTATTATTCAATCAAATGAAAAATTTCAAAACAAACCACTCACTTTTTATGAGTTATATTTTTATAATTTTCATCTCCCGCCTTCAAATACACCAACTTTTTTGTGATAAATTTAGTGTCACCTTTAGCAATTCAAATGCACTATTTAATATTTTTGGTTGTTCAAACTATAAAATAATAAGGAGTTCCGTGCATCGCACGGGCTTGAAACTAGTTATATTAATTTTTCTCTCTTTTTTGTGGTCTCACACTTGCTCACATCATCTTTTTACTATAATAAATAATTCACCAACTAACCCACTTTCATCTTATTTCAATAAATTCAACTCACTCTCTTAAAACTACGTGCCGGTCAAAATATGCCCCTTTTTAGAATACGGAGAAAGTAGTAATCAGTCATGTTGTGGTTTTTATATTTTGGTTTTTAGTTTTGTAAAAAACAGAAAACTGAGAAACAGAAAATGATATCGAACGGAAATATCCTATGATTTGTTTAAAACTAAAATAGTCCTTCAGAACTATTTTAAATCCTTTTATTGACCTGTAATTTCAAGTATTTTCAACGAATACCATCAAGTCATCAACCTCACTGATTACGACACATTGTTTATGCAAATTGCAAACCAAGTCGTAGTTTTCAACTAAGTTGAGCATTATATAAAAGGAACCCATACCTGGTTCTTCTTTCAGCACATCCATTATTCCATTATCACTTCAGCAATAATGCAAACACTCAAAACTTCTCTCACCCTTGTTTCGATCCTCATTTTTGCTGCTACTGCATCTGTAAAATCCTGCAACGAAGTAGACAAAGAAGCGTTGCTCGATCTTAAACATCGCATTACAGACGACCCATCAGCGTTACTCAAAACATGGGTCACCAACACAGACTGCTGCACTTCATGGGCCGGAGTGGACTGCGATCGGCCCACGGGAAGGGTAGTGAACGTCTCAATGTCCGGTCTCCAATCCGGGGATGACTTCATTTTGGACACCACCATGTCAGGTACGTATGCTCTCTCCTTTCCTTAGCAACCTGGTTGATTTCAAATCAATAATTGTTATTGATGAATAGTACAAATTACATGGCAAAATCGTAATTAAATAGACTTTCAAAATATACATGTAACTTCATTTTTTTATTCATTTAAGATCACATTTTATTCTGTTAACCTCATATTTACTCATTTATTCACTTTTTTGGTTTTTTTTATTTCCACCTTTTTTTTTATTTTTGTTTTCCTACCGATTTATTTACAAAAATGTCATGTTATTTGCACTATTTAAACATAACAGTTGTTGATACATACTCCCTCCGTATTTTAAGAAGAGATACACTTTGACTGGCGCGTAGTTTTAGGAGAATGAGTTGAATTTATTAAAATAAGATAAAAGTGAGATAATGAGTGAATTGTTTATTATAGTAAAAAGATTATGTGAGCAAATGTGGGAACCACAAGTAAGAGAGCAATATTAATATAATTGGAAGTGATGACCAATACATACTCGTATCAAAAAAGGAAAGTGTATCTCTTTTTAAAATATGACCATTTAAGGAAAGTGTATTTCTTTTTAAAATACGGAGGGAGTAACAGTAATAGTCTTAATAGAGCATTCACACCCTTCTTTTTCACACTTTACTTGCAACATTTTCACTCACTCTATTTTTATATTCTATTTTTAATCCTAACTTTCCACTCAACCTAACAGGTACGCTCTCTCCTTTCCTCGGCAACCTTACCTTCCTCGAACTCCTCGATCTTAGCAACAATAAAGACCTAACTGGTCCAATCCCACCTGAACTAGGGAAGTTGTCACACTTAACCTTTCTTTTTCTAGACACAAATCAGCTAAATGGTTCAATACCCTCCTCATTTACAAACCTCCATAAGCTACAAAAGTTGTACCTTAGTAACAATAAACTCTCTAGCTCAATACCCAACTCCATGTTTCAATCAATGACATCCCTGTTAGAATTGGGTTTATCTGGAAACAGATTAACCGGACCAATTCCAGCAACGATTGAGAATTTGCTTCAACTTAATAAGCTTGATCTTAATACCAATAATATATCCGGTAACATTCCAATTGGTATAAGAAAACTTAAAAAACTTACATACATTGATTTATCCTTAAACAATATCAGAGGAAGTATACCAGATTCCATAACTGAACTTTCACAGTTAAATCTTTTATATCTAAATGATAACAAACTTACCGGATCAATTCCTTCCTCCATAGGCAGACTTCTTTCTTTGCAATTCCTTCGGCTTTGGAACAATAAACTGAGTGGTGTTTTACCAAATTCAATAGGAAGTCTTCCCCAAATACAAAGAATGTACCTAGATAACAATAACATTACCGGAAAGTTACCATCAAGTTTAGGAAATCTTGGTATGTTAACAGAGATGTCAATCACAAACAATTACCTCATAGGCTCAATCCCAGCTAGTTTTGGTAATCTCAGAAACCTCTTAATACTGGATTTGTCTGGAAATCAGCTTATTGGCCCTTTACCTCCACAACTTGTTCAACTACAGCTGTTACAGACACTTAGCTTATCCTTCAATCCTCTTAAGCTTGTGACAATACCCAGTTGGATCTCTAAATTAAACCTCTTTCAACTAAAGTTAGCAGGAACAGGGCTCAGAGGGGAACAGCTACCACATTGGTTATCTACCTCATCAATAAACTATCTCGATTTGTCGAGTAATAAACTCACGGGGAAGTTACCTTCATGGATAGGTAACATGAGTAGTTTATGGTTCTTTAATATATCCAACAATGGATTCTACTCTTCCATTCCTGTAGAATTCAGGAAACTCTCAAACCTTCAGAACCTTGATCTGCACTCAAACAAGTTTTCAGGCCCGTTGGGAATAATTTTCACACAAGGGTCTTACACCAACATCGATGTGTCTAGTAACATGTTCACGGGCCCACTTGATGAAAACATGGGTGATAAAGCTGTCATGAACTCCATCACTTCCTTGATCTTGTCGAATAACCCGTTGGGAGGATCCATACCAAAGTCGATAGGGAACTTGACTCGGCTCCAAGTGGTGGAGATGGTGGATAATCGGTTATCAGGAGGAATACCCAAAGAACTTGAGAATGCCAAGGAATTGACAACAATTTTGCTGTCAAGAAATAGCTTGAGTGGGAGTATTCCAAGAAATTTGTTGAATTTGGAGAACCTGAAAGTGTTTGATGTATCAAGGAATAAACTAAGTGGGCCTATTCCTCCACACAAGGCTGACGTTCCTGCTTCTGCGTTTTCGGGTAATGCCGGGCTTTGTGGTGCTCCGCTACCTCCCTGTAAGCACTGATACTTGGTTGTAGTCCTTCTGTTTATCAAGTATCAACATAATTTCTGTCAGTAATTATTTTTGATATACGCAAGTTTGTTTTATATATAAATGTAATTGTCAAAGGTAATTCTTGTATTTATACAAGTATTCTACTCCCTCCGTCCCTTAATACTCGCACCGGTTTGACCGGTGCGGAGTTTAAGACATTTGAATTTGAATTATTAATTTAATGGGTGTTTGTTGATAGTGTGGTATTTTTTTTAATATAGTTAGTGGAAAATGTGTAAGGGGTGGAGAGTGGTGAGTGAGGGGTGTTGATTTTTAAATGATTTTTTGTAGGGAATAGGGGTGTAGGTGGGGTAGTAGGTAAGTGTGAGAAATAATATAATATTGGTAAAGATTTCCATTTATAGAAGCGGTGCAAGTATTAAGGAACGGGCCGAAAAGGAAAGCGGTGCAAGTATTAAGGGACGGAGGGAGTACTTTATGTATTGAACACGTCCAAACAATCGAATAGAAAAGTTTTAATTGTAATAACAACAGACTAAAAGTACGAAGTATAAAGGAAAATTTGTGAAAAAAGACCTTTTACATTACATTTTTTGTGAAAAAAACACCTTATATGTTGATATTGTTACATAAGCACACCTTAAAGCATGACTCCGACCAAAAACTCAAAAAGTCAAGTTTTCGGGCAATGATTTCTATCTTTTCCTTCCGACTATGTGGGTCGTTTCCTATGATAATTGTCAATAGTGTAATAAATGTATATATTTGGAGGAAAAAAGTGAAATCAACTCCCGAAAACTTGATTTTTTGGCCAAAATCCGACATTAAGGTGTGTGTTTAATAGAAACAATTAACATATAAGGTGTTTTTTCACAAAATAAGCTTTAAAAGGTGTTTTTTTAAAACAAAAAAGTGTGATATAAAAGGATTTTTCTCACAAATATGCCAAGTATACATGAAGAAATTAGTGATTATCTGCTGTAAGAAGTAAGAAGTGCAGGTCTAATGGAGTTACAACTCTTATAAGCTATTCCCTCCGTCCCTTGATATTCGCACCGCTTTCCTTTTCGGGCCATCCCTTAATACTTGCATCGCTTCTATGAATGAAAATCTTTACCAATATTATATTATTTCTCACACTTACCTACTACCCCACCTACACCCCTACTCCCTACAAAAAATCATTTAAAAGTCCACACCCCCCACTCAACACTCTCCACCCCTTACACATTTCCCACTAACTATATTAAAAAATACCCCACTATCAACTAACACCCATTAAATTAATAAGTCAATTCAAATGTCTTAATCTCCATTAAGGGACGGAGGGAGTACTTCGTATTAGCTAATTAGCCTAATATTTTTAATAATTTTTTGTGATCCAAAAAGGGGATCAAGAACTCAAATGTCCAAAATCACTGCTGGACATCATGAGACTATATATAACAATATACCATTAACATGGATCCGCCTTTTTTAGAGTCAAAATGCCAAGATTTCATAAATTTATTATCTGATCTGACTCACAATGCAATTCGTAATGTTACAGCATATACATTTCCAAATGACTACTAGATCTGATACTGAAACTGTCTCAGTCTGAAATACCATAGGTCATTACTCAACCCGAAACTGACCAAACCAAATACACGATCCAAAATGACTCATCCAAGCAACTAATTTGCTACTTTCAAACATCCCCAAGAACACATAGGGGATTATATTGAAACAGGTTACAATTTTTGTAAAAAGCTAGTCATAGCTTTGAAACTACACATGATTCTTGAATAAAACGACCCATACACGTATTGGGGCATGCATTGTTTACGTTAACCATTAAGTGGAACAGGGATAAAATGGTAGCTTCTAAGGTGGTTGTCTTCATCATCAATAGGTTATCTTGATTAGTCAAGTACAGAGTATTAAACTCACAGGAAAATGCCTTTATGGATAGGGAACATGGGTAGCTTATGGTTCTTTAACATATCCAACAATTCTGATAGAATTTAAAATCTCTCAACTAGCTTCTAGACCTTGATCTTAACTCAAACAAGTTCCCTGGCCCCATGGGAATAATTTTCAACAAGACTGTCAACGAACCACGAGGGCATTACAGTGATTACACTGTATCGACATGTCTAGTAACGAGTTATCTTGATGAAAACATAGGTAATAAGCCCTTCAATGACTCCACAACTTCCTCAACCTTGTCAAACAACCCGTTGGGAATAGAGATGGCCAGTGGGTCGGGTTTGACCCAACCCACCCTGACACAACCCATAGTGGGTCACATGTGTCGGACACACTTATGACCCATGACACAACCCAACCCAACCCGAATATTTTTTTGATATGTTGTGGGTCGGATTTTTTCAACACAACTCATTTCGACCCACCCCATCGGACCCGACACAACCCGCCACGGCACACCCGACCAACCCAACCCAACACATGAACCCAACCCAACCCGCAAAACTCATCCTAATTTAAACAATTTTGTATGTTTAAAATGCTAATAAATTCTAATTTTATTGTGTAAATATACATTAACCACATTTATGTGAGTAAGCGATTAACATAAAAATTAATTAATTTAAGTTCATACAAATTTTATAACTTTTTATCGCTTGATTAATCATCCAAACCCACCTGATCCAAACCAGTTCCTAAAACTCTAGATAACCCACTAAACCCACCTGACCCAACGGAATCACATTTGTCGTAACCAGTGTTGAAAAAAGCGCGCTTAAAGCACGCTTAAGCCCTGAAGCTTCGAGCTTCAGGGCAAAACGCTTAATTAGGTCTGAGCGAAGCTCTTGTGATTAAGCCCGCCGAAGCGCGCTTAAGCGCATGAAGCCCGCGAAGTGCAATAAGCACGCTTTTGGCGCTTCATTGATTTTTTTTTTTTTATTATTATTACTTTACGTTGAAAGCTTTTTTATATGTTGTTATTGTGTTTTGGACCACTCCCTATTAATCAGTATACCAACGGTCCAAAAAAGAAGAAAAGAGAAGACAACAGTCACAACAGCCGATCCTAGCTTCTAGCTTCTGGATAAAGACTATGTTATATGCTTTATTTTTGTTAAAGCAAGGAGTAATATATTTTTGTTAAAGCAAGGAGTAATATATTTTTGGAAGCAAATCTGATGTTTATATATTTTTGTGGTTATTTTAGTAAGATATATATTCATAATAGTAAAAATCTTTAATTCTTAAAAAGTGCGCTTCACTTCAATGAAGCCCGCGCCTTGCGCTTGCGCTTTGCGCTTAAGCTCTAGGACTCATATCGCTTTAGTGCGCTTTGCGCTTTTTTATACACTGGTCGTAACCCACCAAACCCATCAGACCCACTCGACCCGCACAACCCACCTCGACCCACGACCCACGTAACCCACGACCCATCATGTACTGTGTCCATTTTTTCTAACACAACACACGACTCGACCCACCCTAGTTTAACTGAAGTGGGTCGTATGTCAACTATCCCCGACCCACGACCCACCAAACCCACCCACGACCCACCCAACCTGCCACGTTGGCCATCTCTAGTTGGGCTTGGGCAGAACCATACCAAAGTCTATATGGAACTTGACCCGATTGCAGGTGCTGGAAATGGTGGGTGACGAGCTTGTAGGAGAAATACCCAAAGAACTTGGGGTTCTTTGGGAATGCTAAGGAATTGAAGACAATTATATTCTCAAGCTATAGTTTGAGTGGAAGTATTCCTAGCAATGTGTCCAGGAACAAATAAGCCGGGAAATTCCTCCACACAAGACTAAGGGGATGTTTGGTTGCATGTAAATAGTGGGGGGAACCGGGGAAGTGTGAGCTCCTAGGAAGTATATAGAAGTTGAAATTCCCCATTACTCCTATCTCATGCCAACCAAACAAGTAGCTATATATACACTTCCTGAGTGGATTACCTAACATCTACCCTCCCCTTGGTAAGTCATACTTCCCATGTTAATTCCCATCAGTTATAAATTCTCAATTTCAACCAAACACAATCAACCTATTCCTAGGAAAGTAACAAAGGAATTAACTTCCTATAAAATGGAACTTACCATGGGGTTACTACCCAAGTGAACCAAACAGGCACTAATATTCTTGCTTGTGCTTTTTTAGGTAATTTTAGGCTTCATGGTGCTCCCCTCACTCCCTATGACCGTTCTTATGCTTGTTAAACAACACTAATTGAAATAATAAAGCCACAACTAATAATTTAACTAAAATTGAAAAGGTTATAGCCGAAATTGATAAGGTACTGAAACTATAACATACTTCGTATTTGATTAGATGAGTTGGTTGGTAGAATTTAATTGTTCAATGAGCTGAAATTTTTAAGATAATTGTATTAAATAAAAAGTTATAGCATGAAAATTTAAGCACTAACTTAAAGTAGCACATCAATTTAGGTCCATTTCAGTAACATAAATTCTATTTAAGGTGCTTGTGAAACAACATTCAGATTCCTGAAAGCAAGTGTAAACCAAAAAAAACCCAGAACTTTTCTGGATAACTTAAATTCAAAGTCTCAAAAGCTACCGCGGGATTATCTCAAAAAGAACAAATTCAACAGCCCCTTGCAAAATTGCATAATGTTGGACTCAATTTCTCAAAATATTACAATAATTAAAAATGTATGATTCGGTTCTTCCCTAATTCACAGTTCTAATCCTAATCCTATTCTAATATAATCAGCGCATGCCTAGGGTTCTTAATCCTAGGAAAATGAGGCTTCTTCTACAGTAATAACAATTAACGAAAATCAAAAACTGCAAATAGTGAGGAAATTATCAGAATAAACCAACTTACAGAGCTCTGGGCAATCCGCCAATGGAAGGTAATTCATCAAAAGCTCAAGCAAATAATCCGCTAAGTTGTTGAGATTTTGAGAATTGGAGAAGAATTTCATCTTTATGAACTCAATTTTATGTGGAGTAGAATTTCGATTATGCATTTCAATCGGGAAATTTGGAATCTGATTGCAATCGGAGCAAACCGTGTTTGTTTCTGGGCTTTGAAGAATTGCGGATCAGTTTGATTTTACTGGCTTCCAAGATTGAGGGGGTCGTAAATTCAGAAAAATATAAGTTAACAAAAATAAAATTCATTCATATATTTTTACAAACTAATAAATTGATTTCAGACATAATAGGTTTTTTCCAAAATAAGTTCGGTTAAGTTCAAATACGTTCAGATAATATAAGTTCAGTTAAAACAAGTCCAATAGAATAGAGCATAAGTAAAATTTAAAATAAAAACCGATATTCGCGAAATATTCATCAAAAACAAATTTAACAAGATCTAAGGTGAATATGTTTTTATTAAAGTAACTCGATCATCGAAAATAAAGTAGATTATGTGAATAGTGAAAAAAGCAAAGTGTTGTAACTATTTTGAAACGGAAAAAGTACTTCCTCCGTAAATAAAGTGACCTCGTATACTTTCTCCGTCCATTTTTTATTATCATGTTTTCCTTTTTGGAGTTAGGGTGTCCTAATATTTTTCCCGCAAACTTTTATGTATGGTGGTGTATAATAATACTGTACATCGGAGTAAAATTAATAAAAGTTACTCCCTTTGTATTTAATTAAAAGATACACTTTCTATAATCGGTCGTTTTTAATTAAAAGATACACTCTCATTTTTTTTGGCATGTTATGGACTCATGGTCTCCATTTCTAATTATATTAGTATTTCTATCCTCTTAGTGGTCTCTGCACTTACTTACATTATTTTTTTACTACAATAAATAATTCAACTATTATCCCACTTTCATCCTATTCTAAAAATTGAACGCATTTTCTTTAAACTACGTATCGGTCAAAATATATCGTTTAATTAAATACGGAGGAAGTAACTCGGATGGTCTATGTTGATCGTTTCGACTAAATCGGAATTTTAGCTGACCCTAACATAAAATTAGCAAATACATGGTTGCCTTTAGGGCTGAGCAAAACTATCCGAAAAACCAAAAATCCGAAATCCGAATCGTATCCGTTTCGAAAAAGTAGGTACCCGAACCGATAATGTTATCGATTCGGTACCCGATCCGAAATTTGGTTATTGGATATGGTGACGGATATCATTTTATAAATAACGGGTACCCGATAACGATCCCATAAGCCATTTTTTAAAGTTTTTTCCAATTTAAGTATTTTTTCCCAAGAGCTCAAAATCCTAAATGTTAATAATCAATGTATAATTTGAGTAAATTTTATTTCCATTAGTAATATAGTCAAAATCATGTGTTCATGTTGGTATTTAGTGTTGATGATATAACAATAATCTAGTTATAAAGTATATTTTTTTCATTTGGTTATCATAATGGGTTCCCGAAATCCGATTCGAAAGTTTGGGTACCCGAAGTACGGGTACCCGATTTAACGGTTCGGTTCATGGATATCAATTTTAGCTTTATTGGTTATTGATTACCCGATCCGATAATGCTATTGGTTCCGGTACCCGACTTATGCTCACCCTAATTGCCTTTTAAAAGTCTGAAACAAAAGGTTAATCCACCTCAACTTTTCCATAAAAGCTAAACTTAATTTCCTTAACCTATTGACCTTCTGTATGTCAAAAAAAAAAAAAAAAAAAAAAAAAAAAAAAACTATTGACCTTATTCCACCAAAAATCTTCTAACGCTATTTTTTCTAAACTAACTAGTAACTAGAAGTAATAGAGCATGAAGAATCGACGTTTGCAAGTATATAAAGGATAAAAATTAAGCATCAATTTTTAATTAAAGTATATCGTCCTGTCATATTTAATAAAGTATTGACAAAATCGAAACCCCACACGGGTTTTTCCGGACCGGGTTAATGAGCTAAACACCTTAAGAGTGGGGAGTGACAAGGATAACCTTCGCTCAAAGTGTCCTTAATGGGCCAATGCATTGCTTTGTACTACATCCGTTTCATTACTATTTACACAAATATTAAAACAAAAATGGAAAAGTTGATTGAATATAATAAAATATGAATAAAGTAAGAGAAATGTGTACAAAAATGGGTGAGTGTAAGAAAAAAATAATGAATAAAATAAGAGAAAAGAAGTGAAAAATTGTAATTGTTGTGGGGTAAAAAAAGGTAAGGTAGTAAATTTTCATGTCAAAAAATAGAATAAAACAAAGTGTAAAAACATTATGAAACGAACCAAACGAAAAATATAAAGATCATTTTAAAACGGATGTACTAGTACACTGTAATACGAGTAATATATAAATGTAAATCAATAAATCTTTGGGATTTGGGAGTATATTATTTCAGATTTCATTAACTTCCCGTGAAAATTTACTGCGAGTTCCCGAGGTCAGTAATGCACATGCGTTGGCACAATCAGCTATCAATCGAGGTATTTCTTTCGCCACCTTTGCACTAGCATCTGACTAGATTTATTTCATGTCCTTGATTTTATACTTTTACTTTTATGCAAAAATAAAAATAAAAAAATTACTGCGAGGGAGAGTTACTCCGTAAATCCCTTTTCACAATCAAACTATGACGACCTCATGAGTCATGAAGATTGTCAGTATTTCATTGACCAGATACTTTGCTTTATCCTCTTCTGGCTTCCGCAAGAAATAGAGTAAACAGGTCTGGAGGTCCCTAAACTTTGCCAAAAGGAGCAGTTAGGTCCCTCAAGTTTCAAAAGGAGCATTTAGGTCCCTCAAAATGGATGGGAAACGCTGCTTTTTGTTTTCCGTCACTAACGGCCGTTAAAATTCAATTAAATTAAAAGGAAACTAAATAAAAGGCACTAAACGACAAAAAAACAGTTACATTTACCATTTACCAATAATTAAATAAAGGGAAAATCATTTCAGTTAGCTTTTTACAAAAATATAGCCGTTGAGGCTCTAAAAAAACAGAGTATTTAACATTCCATGGCCAACAAAATAACAATAAAACACTTAAAAAAAAATTATTTCTTCTCCATCTTCTGCTCTGTGTTTTTTCTCTGTTGCTCCACCATAGCTGACTCTTCTCAACAAAAAGGTATTTTTCTGCCATTTTTTTTTAAAATCTTAAGTTAGCTTATTTTAACAATAATTAAACATATTTAGGAAATAATTATTAAAACGTAATTTATTTGCAGAATGATGAACAGGGCTATCTCTTTGTTCAACAATGGTGATAATGAACACCCTAAGAGGTGCTACTGTGGATTCACAGTATCCATTCAAAAGGCATGGACAAAAGAAAATCCTGGAAGGAGGTTCATTGCTTGTCCAGATTATGATGTTGAAACAAACAGAAGGGGTTGCATCTTTTTTAGATGGATTGATGAACAAGAACCAACAACTTGGCAAACAATTGTCATACTAAGGTTAATGCAAGATAAACAAAGCCTTGCTGCTGAAGTTGATAGTTTTAGGACAAAACTTAGTGAAGCTAACAATTATGCAAGGAAGAGGGAGGCAGACTATGTGATGAGCAAGATGAGAAGACCTATTAGTGTGAAATGTGAAGTGTGGGTTGTAATCCTAGTGGTTCTGTTTTTTTTTTAATCTGGTTTGTTTTAAGTTAAGTGGGTTAAGTGGGTAGGTAAAATGTAATGATCTGCACTAATGAAATGTAATGAAGACTTTAAATTCAATAAAATCTAACCTCATGGTCTTTTTTCTAATCTTCTAGCCATTGCAAGATCCTACAATGCTTGGCTTGATATTGTGTGTCCTTGACTTGGTTGAGTCTGTGACAATGGGAAGTCATGTGCAGGGAAGGAGTAGATGGTTTGCTCACCACCATGATCAGAATAGAAAGCTGCAGGAGGTCTTTGCCTCTGTGGTGTGGGGGAAATGTTGTGATATAGGCTGCATTAATTAAAACAAATTAGGAACAAGTTGGCTTCAGTACAGTAAAGTAACATGTAAGAAAGAATTTGAGTCTATTGAATGACTTACAGTAGCTATTCTTTGATACCCATTTGGGTAGGTATAAATACCCACACCCCTATTGTGCATTGGTATAGCTGAACTGGTTCTTGGGTGTTGTTGCTGTGGTGTGGTCTGCTCTGCAGTAGCATGATTGTTGCTGTGTTGTTGTTGCTTAGGGGCATTCTTGCAACCCCTTTTGTTGTGGCCTATCACACCACATAAGCTGAATTTCATAGAACAACCTGTTCTCTTCAGCTTACCAGATGCAGTTACCTCTCCAACACCATATCTCCTCTTTGTTTTAGGTCTTCCATTGACCTTTTTCACCTTTGGAGCCACAACAATGCTATCAGAAGTAGGCCACTCTTGAGGACCATTTAAAGGCTCTAACAAAAATTCATATGCCTTCATGTAGGTCTGTTTGCAGAAATATGCATTGACATATTGTTCTGGGTGGTCTACTTTATTCCATATAGCAACAATTGCATGTTTGCATGTAATCCCACTCACCTGCCATGCATTGCAACTGCAAGTATGTTGGTTCAGATCCACCACATACTTAACCTGTGTTGCACCTTCTCTTACTCCATAGCAAAACCCACCATCCCAGTATGCATTCCAACCCCTAGCCCAAATTTTGTGTTTCTCTAACTGAATTTGGATCCTAGGACACAACATTATCTCCTTTTTCCCAATGAAATCTCTTTTCTTATGCAGTCTTTCCATCAAACCCTCTCTGATATCTTCCAACATGGTAATAATAGGCTTGTGCCTTGCACTCAAGATGTATGCATTAAACACCTCACTCATGTTGTTGTCTACACTGTCACAACAAGATAATGGAGTGTAGAATGCCCTACACCATTTCTTGTAGTTCCTTTTCAGTAGGTCTTCAGCAGCTTCATGTGAAATACCCCTCATTACTTCAATGTTTTCATTGAAGTGATTTACTGTGTTGCTTTTTGCAATAGTCCAAAATTGTTTTCTGTACTCTAAACCACCTCTAAATACTCCCCTAAAGTTACAGTACACATGCCTTGCACACACCCTACTTTCAGCTTGTGGAAACACATTTGACACAGCAGCAAGTAAACCCTTTTGTTGGTCAGACATGAATGTGTACCCTGCTCCTTCACTAGTGCCTAAATCAGTAGCTAGAAGTTCTAGAAACCAACTCCATGTGTCAGTGCTCTCAACCTCACAAACAGCCCAAGCCAAAGGGAACATTTGATTATTTCCATCCCTCCCTACTGCTACTAACAATTGACCCCCAAATGGTCCCTTTAAGAAACATCCATCAAGTGATATGAAAGGTCTGCATCCTGCCAAGAACCCTTTCCTAAGTGCCTCAAAACACAAATACAGTCTGTCAAACACATTTGCATCCAACTTCAACTTCACTGTGTTCTCTGGATTGCTTCTTAGTATCTCAGCTGCATACCTTGGGAGTAATGCATACTGCTCTTTGTATTCACCAACAATGAGTGCTTGACCCCTTCTCCTAGCCCTGGCAGCCTTGTCTTTGCTCACCCTTATACCCTTTTCTAACCAAATGGTTTCCTGAATATCTTGCACTCTCATGTAAGGGTTAACCTTAAACAGATTCTGGTAGTGTTCTGCAATCCAATGTGAAGTCATCTTCTTAATGATAGGTGTCCTACCACAAGTGTGCTCACTGGCAAATGTTTTCACTGTAAATGACCTTCTTCCTCTCTCCCATGAAGCCCAAATTCTCCATTTACAACCTTTATCTTTGTGCTCACACTCTGCACAAACCCTAGTGGAATAATTTTTAGAAAATGGAATGTTTCTTCCTTTATCAATTGAATAATCTATGATTGCTTTCCTAAATGTCTTTGGATTCTCAAACTGTTGCCCAACATAAAAAGTGGCTTCCCTCTCTTCAGTTTCAGTGTTGTTTTGCTTCTGTTTCCCTCTCCCCCTCTTATGGTGTTGTGGTGCAACTAAGTAACCAACATCATCCTCATCTTCTGACTCACTAGGGCTGTCTAAGTCACTGTATCCATCAAAGTCATCCCCCAAATTCAGACCACCTTCTACTTTACTTTCTGCTAGTTTTTTCAGCATTACTAACTCCTCAAAATAAGCCTTTTCCCTTCTCATATCATCAGATATCTTAGACCTAGCAGTGGCTAACTCATCATCATCCTCATCTGTACCCTCTGAATCATAATCAATTTCAGGTTGAGGCACATTTTGAGGTTGAATTTGAGGTTCAGGTTGAGGTTCAGGTTGTTTGGGTGGGAGTACTGTAAAAGGTGGTTCCACATAATCAGAATTTAAGTCAACCACATCAGTATTCAACAACTCAAGGAAGCTACCTCTCCCTCCTCCCCCTCCTCCACTCCTGTTTAGGTTAAAGTTGTAGGTGGGTTTGATTTTATGTTCAATGTATATATGAATGCTTTTGTATTCAAAGAGTAAAGCTAAGAAAGGGTCACAAGTACTACTATCAAAACCTAAAAACCTAACCCCATTCTTGAATTCTTTCCTAGGGTCCCAGAAATGTACTTTCTCTATATCATGATAACCTAAACTATCGACTAATTCCTTAACATATTTGCCATCTGCATTCTCATGGATGTAATCAAAGACATCCACCCTCCCCCCACTATAAACCATATCACCTTGCACAACCCATTCACCACCATGATGCACATATATGCAAGGGTTTAAAGTCAAATCATCAACATCATCTGATCAAAGTTAAACAATATCAATTAAAAAAACAAAACTTTAAGAAATCAAACCAAACCAAATCTTGAATAACAACACAAGAGATAACAAAAGGTTAAATTGCATTCATTCATTCATCCATCATGACCAGAATTCATTTACAAAAGGGTAGGCTTCAACCCTAACATTTCAAACCTCAATCCACTATTGAGGGAAAAGCCTACGGTTAGATATAAACTACTGTCATAGCAGTGATGTAATACCCCGAAATTTTAAATTCGATTTATTAAAATTGAAAATATTTATTAACTTAATTTCGTTTTAATTAAATTACGAATAATCGAATTTCGTTATTTTAATCGTTTTTACGAATTATTTTAAACGATAAATTTATAAACTGAATTATTTATTTTCGTTAACGATAATTTATTTATTTTTAAGGAATTATTTTAATTAAACATTTTATTACAAATTCTGAATTTTTTCCAAATATTGTGAATTTATTATTAAAAAGTAAAAAAAAAATAAAAAAAATAAAAAATGAAGATGTCAGCTTTATTTTCTTGCTCCCCACGCTCAAACCAGGAAGTCAATACTTCCTTCCTTCCCTCAAAATTCTGTCCAAGTTCACTCCTTGGAGCCCAAGGAATACACCTTGTTCTTCACTCTACTTACTTACAAATTCAGAAAATTTAAGGTGGAATTTCAACAACAAAACACAATTTCAATTTCAATTTTTGGTGATTCAATCCAACCAACCACCATCAACAACCGTCTGCCACCATCGCAGCCACCACCGTGCACCACCATTCTCACAACCACCTCAACCCCCCCGACCACCGTCGCCCCAGCACCACCGCACACTCCACCCCTCGTCCCTGCTCTCCCCCCCTTCGACACTCCCCTGTTTCCCCCTCCCTTTTCTCTTCGCAGTACCACCACACCACGCACCACCACCTCCAACCACCTTCACCACCTAGGCAACCACCTGCTGCCATCGCCGCACCGCTCTGTCGCCGCCCAGAACCACCCACGAAACACCCCCCATCTCCCCTGTCTCTCCTCTCCTTCGCGCCCCTTTCTCCCTCTCTCCTTTCGTTCTGCCACCACAAAAAAAACCCCACCACCCTCACCGCCCTCCGACGTCGAGCTACCTAAACCCAGCCGCCACCTTTCCCTCCTCCCTCCTCCCTTTCCTCCTCCTCGTGTGTCTCTCTCCCCTCCCCTGTTCCGCGCCCTGCTCCCAGAAAACCAAAACCAAATTTTGGTTTTCTTTGGTTTTACTCTCCTTTAAAAACCCAAAATCAAATTGGGCCAAATTTATTTGGGCCTTGGGTAAGAAACCAACTTATGATTTCAGATTTTCCTACTTTATTAGTTTCATGTTTTAATTTATTTCTATGATATAAATATTCACTAATAAAATTATTTATTATTTTTCAGGTTTAATTATCGATTTTAATAAAGGAAATTACTAGTTTTATTTAACAAAAATGGGATTTAAATAATATTCATGACAAACAATTTATAAAATAAATATATATACATATATATATATATATTTTGATTGAAAATTAGATTAATATTAGTTTCATTAAATTTCAAAAGTATATTTTATTAAAACTCTTTATTTATAAAATTTATTAATTATAAATCTATGATTTTATAAACTATTGATTTTAAGGTATATTATCGATTTAACTAAAATCAGTTACTAAATGGATTTATCAAGGACAAAATTTAAATAAGATTTTCGCGTAAATTAACTAAGGAAAATATATATATTTCGATTGAAATTTCAATTAATTATATATTCTTCACTAAAATTGACGTTTAATTATATTTTCATTAAAACTATGAAATTATATATTATTATTATTAGAAAATTGGTTAATTATAAAGTTTCGAAATTATTAAGTTAAATTATTTATCAATTTGGTACTAATTCAATTATTTAATATTTTTAAAGAAATTGGACTCGGAGCTCAGGACGAACGAACCAACGAAAATCCCTTAGCAAAGTCGCGAAATTAAGGTAACGGCTATTGCTAGTACCCGCAATTCCCTTATAAATGTGATTATGAAATTACAATGTATGATTGATTTATTAAATGAATGTTTTGACATGTTTTATGAATTGCGGGAAATGAAATATGATTTTATTGAATAATTTATTATAATATGATTTGATGGAATTATTCCTTATTTTATGATTGATTATAAAATGCTATGATGATTGATTGAATTTCTTATAAAATGCTGTTTATAAGAAACCAGGAAAGAAAGGATGTTTGATCTTATGATCCAAAGGAATTATGTTATTTCAACTGAAGTAAAAAGACTAAAATGTAAAATTAAACGAAACATGATAAATGAAAGTGAAATTCCTAGTCCGTTGGGCAGTATATGTTCACAGGTTACGATTCTCGGTCATGCATGTACCCATGGGGCATCCGCCCATTGAGCCAAGGCTCTCATGTTTTCGGGCCAAGGCCCCATGTTTATGGACAGCGGTCCATCGTGGAAGACGTTCCACCATGTCATACTTGCCACGACTAGCATGTGCACCCTAAAGTTGAAAATGAATTAAATAAAGGACTTTATAAAATATTTTACATTATTCTATTCTCCTTGTGTTATTAAATAAAATGAATTGAAATGAATTTACGTTGCTAGAATAGTTCGTTACTGAGTCTTCGGCTCACCGTTATTTTGTTTTCTGTTTTAGGTACCGCTGGGAACGATGGGAACGAGTAGTGGCGAGGATTTCACTTTAATAATTCCCACCTAGTTTATGCCTTAAGTTTTAATAGTTTAATTAAAGACTTTTAGTAATTTATGCACCTTTATTTTGGTAATATTAAAGATTATTAT
This sequence comes from Spinacia oleracea, assembly GCF_020520425.1. Taxonomy (NCBI): domain Eukaryota; kingdom Viridiplantae; phylum Streptophyta; class Magnoliopsida; order Caryophyllales; family Amaranthaceae; genus Spinacia; species Spinacia oleracea. The sequence goes on from NC_079489.1 coordinate 156,056,415, forward strand.
ATTAATTTTTGGGATTTAATATCTTATGATTGATGGTTGCCTTGTAATTCCCAAGAGGGAGTTACGGCAGGTAATGCCCCGACCAATTAGGTTAATTCCGCTGCTAATTATGCTTTAATAATGTAATTAGAGGTCGGGGTGTTACAGTTTGGTATCAAGAGCAAAGGTTCTGGACCATAAGTGCTAAACCTTACGGGTTTTCGCACGAATAGGATTCATTAGGCTTTAAGTAAAGAATTTTAAGGAACGAGTTAAAAAGAATGTTCTAAAATCTTGCTAAATTAAAATGAATATGAGTGTGAGTGTAGGAACGGGATCAACGGGCTTATTTTATATTATTATTTCGCTTCAACCTGATAAGATATGTTATGCAGAATGTCGACCATCGATGCTATCAACGATGTTACCAACGGAGCTCGCAACGAGCATCATGTTCACGATGATAACGACATTTCTCACGAGGAGTATGTCCATGTTAATGGCCATGAGGAAAGGATGGAACGATTGGAAAATGTGAGTTCAATGTTGGCCGAATTAGTCCATGATTCTCGGAAAAAGAAAGATGTTAGTGGAAACGAAAGCGCAACGATGTTCAAGAACTTTTCGTCACTCAACCCACCATCCTATGATGGCAAGCCTGATCCAGTTGAGTTCGAGGATTGGATAAGTCGCATTGATCAGTTGTTTGAAACCCTGCAGTGCCCTGAGAAATGGAGAGTTGATTTCGCAGTGTTCTACTTGTCAGGCCAAGCAGGATTATGGTGGAAAATTAACAAGGAACGAAAGAATGGGCCTGGATTTGGTTGGAACGAACTACAGAAGTTAATGAGAGACAAGTTTTATCCACCATCCTTGAGGAAACAAAAAGAAGATGAGTTTCTACACTTGCAACAAGGAACAATAAGCGTGTTGGAATACGCAAATAAGTTTATGGAGTTGTCAAGGTTTGCACCAGACTTGGTGTCGACAGAACAGTCCAGGATGAACCGTTTCGAACGAGGTCTGCACCTTAAGTACCAGGATAGGTTGTCCACTCAGAGGTTTACTTCATACCAGGATATGGTTGATATTGCAGCTAATGTGGAGCGAGTGGTACTACTTCGAGAAGCGAAGAATGTTGGGTATAAAAGGAGAAATGATAACCAAAGCCAAGGAGGAGCAAAGAAGCCTAACCAAAGTTACCAGGGAAATCAAAGGAGGAATGATGGTAATCAAGGAAATAATAGGGGACAAGGATTTCAAGGAAGGAACAATCGGTTGCAAGGATGTGCCAAATGTGGGAAAAGGAGTCATGTTGAGAGTGAATGTCGTGTTGGCACGAATGCTTGCTATCGTTGTGGAAGCCATGATCATTACGTCAGAGATTGCCCAAATCAAGTGACGCCAACCATGAGAGGACCAGTTTCAACTAACAACGATCGTGGTCGGAACAACAATGTAGGAGGTTCAAACCGCAACCCACCTCGACCACCGCCAGCTGGAAGAGTTTTTGTGATGAGACAAGATGAAGCAGATGAGGATGATAATGTTATCACCGGTACCTTTTCTATCCATTCGTTACCTGCCCATGTTCTTTTTGATTCTGGAGCTTCACATTCCTTTATTTCACCATCGTTTGTTAAATGTTTAAGTTTGAAACCATGTTGTGACTTTCATGCTATGAGTGTTTCCCTTCCTAGTGGAGAAATAGTGAAATGTAGAACCATGTATAGAGATTGTCCCATTGTAATAGAAAAAGTAGAGTTTCTAGCAGACTTAGTAGCCTTTGACCTATCTGAATTTGATGTAATCTTGGGAATGAATTGGTTGACTAAGTATGAAGCTAACCTTAATTGTTCGAGGCAAAATGTGACCCTTAGAACACCAAATGGAGATAGAGTTTCATTCCGTAAGTTAGTAAGAAAACCAACGATTCAAATTGTCCATGCTTTGAGAGCACGTAAAATGATTGAGAGTGGTTTATCTGGTTACCTATGTAGTGTTGTTGACCTAAATACCCCTGTACCTTCTATTACTGACATACCTGTTGTTTGTGAATACCCACATGTTTTTACAGAAGAAATACCTAGTATGCCCCCACCAAGAGAGTTAGATTTCAGCATTGAATTAATTCCCGGATCCACCCCTATTTCTAAGGCACCATATAGAATGGCACCAGCTGAGTTACAAGAATTAAAGAAACAATTGGATGAGTTACTTGAAAAAGGATATATTCGACCTAGTGTTTCACCTTGGGGAGCCCCTGTCTTGTTTGTGAAGAAAAAGGACGGAACTATGAGGTTATGCATAGATTATCGAGAGTTAAACAAGATTACCATTAAGAATAAGTATCCTTTACCCCGTATTGATGATTTGTTTGACCAACTTCGAGGTGCAAAGGTGTTTTCTAAGATTGATTTGAGGTCAGGTTACCATCAACTTCGAATTAAACCTGAGGATATTCCAAAGACAGCCTTTAGAACTAGATATGGTCACTATGAGTTTGTTGTGATGCCTTTTGGGTTAACCAATGCGCCCGCTGTATTTATGGATTTGATGAACCGTATTTTTAAACCATACCTTGATAAGTTTGTAGTCGTTTTCATTGATGATATTTTGGTATATTCTAAGAGTAATGAGGAACACGAGGAGCACCTGAGAAAAGTGTTAGATATGTTGATTGAAAACCAGTTATATGCTAAGTTGTCGAAATGTGAATTCTGGCTTAAGGAAATATCATTTTTAGGACATATTATCTCTGAGAAAGGTGTATCTGTTGATCCTGAGAAAATAAAAGCAATTGTGGAATGGTCTAGACCAACTAATGTACCCGAAGTACGGAGTTTTATGGGTTTAGCTGGATACTATTGAAGATTCGTTCAAGATTTTTCTAAGGTTGCCTTACCCATAACCCGATTAGTTAGAAAGAATACCAAATTTGTGTGGAATGATGATTGTGAATGTGCATTTCAAGAACTTAAGAAACGTCTTACCACTGCCCCTATTCTTACCCTTCCATATGGAACTGACGGATTTGTAATCTATAGTGATGCTTCCAAGAATGGGTTAGGATGTGTCTTGATGCAAAACGGAAAAGTTATAGCTTATGCTTCACGCCAACTCAAAGTTCATGAACAAAATTACCCTACCCATGACCTCGAACTTGCAGCTGTTGTTTTCGCCCTTAAGATTTGGAGACATTATTTGTATGGAGTTTCGTGTCAAATTTTCACCGACCATAAGAGTCTTAAGTACATTTTCACCCAAAAAGAACTCAACATGAGACAACGTAGGTGGTTAGAACTTCTTAAAGATTATGATCTTGATATTCAATATCATCCCGGAAAGGCTAACGTTGTTGCAGATGCATTAAGTCGAAAGTCTCACTTAAATTCTATCCTAACTTTCTCCCGAGTCAACCAAGATGATCTACAAAAGATGGAAATTGAGTTTATCAAAGGAGATGCTTGCTTGAATGTGTTGGTAATGAAACCAACTTTGATTGATGAGATTAAGGAAGCGCAATGTAAGGACTTGCAATTAGAAAGAATAAGGAGTGAAGTGGAAAATGGGAAGTCACCTGGTTTTGTCATTCAAGAAGATGGCACGTTAAGGTTTCAGGGAAGATTATGTGTGCCTAATGATGAAAAGTTGAAAAAGAGAATCTTAGAAGAAGCCCATAGTTCACCATACTCGATTCACCCTGGAGGAAATAAGATGTATAAGGATTTAAGGCAAGTGTATTGGTGGAGCAACATGAAGCAAGAAGTGGCAGAGTATGTGGCTAAATGTTTGACATGTCAGATAATCAAGATCGAGCATCAAAGACCAGCAGGTTTGTTGCAACCTCTGGATGTGCCAGAATGGAAATGGGATTCAGTTTCAATGGATTTTATCATAGGTTTACCAAGATCAACCAAGGGAATGAATGCTATTTGGGTCATTGTTGATCGATTAACAAAGTCAGCGCATTTCTTAGCAATGAAGAGCAATTCGAGTTTAGATCAACTTGCTGAACTATATGTGAACACTATTGTGCGATTGCATGGAGTGCCTAGTTCGATTGTTTCTGATCGTGATACAAGATATCAATCAACCTATTGGAAAGAATTGCAGAAAGCTCTTGGGACGAAACTTAACTTCAGTACTGCATTTCACCCAACGACTGATGGACAAACAGAACGCACTAACCAAATTGTTGAGGATATGTTGAGAGCATGTGTTTTAGATTTTCAAGGAACTTGGGAAAAGTTTCTACCTATGGTTGAATTTTCGTACAACAACAGTTATCAGGCCACCATTGGTATGGCACCTTACGAAGCATATGGAAGGAAATGTCGAACACCATTATGTTGGAGTGATATCGATGAGGCGCGTGTTATAGGACCAGAATTGATTCAAGAAACTACTGACAAGATTCGTTTAATCCAATCAAGAATGATGGCAGCGCAAAGTAGGCAAAAGAGTTATGCAGACCAACGAAGAAGACCTCTAGAGTTTGAGGTTGGAGATCACGTGTTCTTGAAAATTTCGCCAACAAAAGGAATAATGAGATTTGGTCAAACAGGAAAGTTGAGCCCAAGATACATCGGGCCATATGAGATACTAGAAAGAGTAGGTGCAGTAGCATATCGACTAGCTTTACCAACCGACTTGGAAAAGGTGCATAATGTATTCCACGTGTCGATGTTAAGAAAATATGTTCCTGATCCTAGCCATGTGATTACGCACGAACCCTTGTTATTGCGAAATGATTTGACTTACGAGGAGAAACCAATTGAAATTCTTGAACGAAGAGAAAAGCGACTTAGAAGCAAAGTAATTCCAATGGTTAAAGTCTTGTGGGCCAATCACTTGACATCTGAAGCTACATGGGAAGTCGAAGCGCAAATGAGAGAGAAATATCCCCAGTTATTCGTTTAGAAACGATAAGATGTATGCATGTTAATAAGTTATTTGAATGATTATGTTATAATGTTATTCCGCCATGTTTGTATAGCGAATAGAACGATTAAGTATGAATTATATGATTCTATGAATGGCTAGTTCGACTGAGCTCCAGTTTCGAGGACGAAACTTTTTCTAAGGGGGTAAGAATGTAATACCCCGAAATTTTAAATTCGATTTATTAAAATTGAAAATATTTATTAACTTAATTTCGTTTTAATTAAATTACGAATAATCGAATTTCGTTATTTTAATCGTTTTTACGAATTATTTTAAACGATAAATTTATAAACCGAATTATTTATTTTCGTTAACGATAATTTATTTATTTTTAAGGAATTATTTTAATTAAACATTTTATTACAAATTCTGAATTTTTTCCAAATATTGTGAATTTATTATTAAAAAATAAAAAAAAATAAAAAAAAATGAAGATGTCAGCTTTATTTTCTTGCTCCCCACGCTCAAACCAGGAAGTCAATACTTCCTTCCTTCCCTCAAAATTCTGTCCAAGTTCACTCCTTGGAGCCCAAGGAATACACCTTGTTCTTCACTCTACTTACTTACAAATTCAGAAAATTTAAGGTGGAATTTCAACAACAAAACACAATTTCAATTTCAATTTTTGGTGATTCAATCCAACCAACCACCATCAACCACCGTCTGCCACCACCGCAGCCACCACCGTGCACCACCATTCTCACAACCACCTCAACCCCCCCGACCACCGTCGCCCCAGCACCACCGCACACACCACCCCTCGTCCCTGCTCTCCCCCCCTTCGACATTCCCCTGTTTCCCCCTCCCTTTTCTCTTCGCAGCACCACCACACCACGCACCACCACCTCCAGCCACCTTCACCACCTAGGCAACCACCTGCTGCCATCGCCGCACCGCTCTGTCGCCGCCCAGAACCACCCACGAAACACCCCCCATCTCCCCTGTCTCTCCTCTCCTTCGCGCCCCTTTCTCCCTCTCTCCTTTCGTTCTGCCACCACAAAAAAAAACCCCACCACCCTCACCGCCCTCCGACGTCGAGCTACCTAAACCCAGCCGCCACCTTTCCCTCCTCCCTCCTCCCTTTCCTCCTCCTCGTGTGTCTCTCTCCCCTCCCCTGTTCCGCGCCCTGCTCCCAGAAAACCAAAACCAAATTTTGATTTTCTTTGGTTTTACTCTCCTTTAAAAACCCAAAATCAAATTGGGCCAAATTTATTTGGGCCTTGGGTAAGAAACCAACTTATGATTTCAGATTTTCCTACTTTATTAGTTTCATGTTTTAATTTATTTCTATGATATAAATATTCACTAATAAAATTATTTATTATTTTTCAGGTTTAATTATCGATTTTAATAAAGGAAATTACTAGTTTTATTTAACAAAAATGAGATTTAAATAATATTCATGACAAACAATTTATAAAATAAATATATATACATATATATATATATATTTTGATTGAAAATTAGATTAATATTAGTTTCATTAAATTTCAAAAGTATATTTTATTAAAACTCTTTATTTATAAAATTTATTAATTATAAATCTATGATTTTATAAACTATTGATTTTAAGGTATATTATCGATTTAACTAAAATCAGTTACTAAATGGATTTATCAAGTACAAAATTTAAATAAGATTTTCGTGTAAATTAACTAAGGAAAATATATATATTTCGATTGAAATTTCAATTAATTATATATTCTTCACTAAAATTGACGTTTAATTATATTTTCATTAAAACTATGAAATTATATATTATTATTATTAGAAAATTGGTTAATTATAAAGTTTCGAAATTATTAAGTTAAATTATTTATCAATTTGGTACTAATTCAATTATTTAATATTTTTAAAGAAATTGGACTCGGAGCTCAGGACGAACGAACCAACGAAAATCCCTTAGCAAAGTCGCGAAATTAAGGTAACGGCTATTGCTAGTACCCGCAATTCCCTTATAAATGTGATTATGAAATTACAACGTATGATTGATTTATTAAATGAATGTTTTGACATGTTTTATGAATTGCGGGAAATGAAATATGATTTTATTGAATAATTTATTATAATATGATTTGATGGAATTATTCCTTATTTTATGATTGATTATAAAATGCTATGATGATTGATTGAATTTCTTATAAAATGCTGTTTATAAGAAACCAGGAAAGAAAGGATGTTTGATCTTATGATCCAAAGGAATTATGTTACTTCAACTGAAGTAAAAAGACTAAAATGTAAAATTAAACGAAACATGATAAATGAAAGTGAAATTCCTAGTCCGTTGGGCAGTATATGTTCACAGGTTACGATTCTCGGTCATGCATGTACCCATGGGGCATCCGCCCATTGAGCCAAGGCTCTCATGTTTTCGGGCCAAGGCCCCATGTTTATGGACAGCGGTCCATCGTGGAAGACGTTCCACCATGTCATACTTGCCACGACTAGCATGTGCACCCTAAAGTTGAAAATGAATTAAATAAAGGACTTTATAAAATATTTTACATTATTCTATTCTCCCTGTGTTATTAAATAAAATGAATTGAAATGAATTTACGTTGCTAGAATAGTTCGTTACTGAGTCTTCGGCTCACCGTTATTTTGTTTTCTGTTTTAGGTACCGCTGGGAACGATGGGAACGAGTAGTGGCGAGGATTTCACTTTAATAATTCCCACCTAGTTTATGCCTTAAGTTTTAATAGTTTAATTAAAGACTTTTAGTAATTTATGCACCTTTATTTTGGTAATATTAAAGATTATTATATTAATTTTTGGGATTTAATATCTTATGATTGATGGTTGCCTTGTAATTCCCAAGAGGGAGTTACGACAGGTAATGCCCCGACCAATTAGGTTAATTCCGCTGCTAATTATGCTTTAATAATGTAATTAGAGGTCGGGGTGTTACAAGTGACAAATACCAAAAACCAACATTTGTCACATTCACAAAAACCTAATTGCAATGACAGTAGTAATGTAATTGTCCTTGAAAATTAAAAATAAAAAAAGCTATAAACAAGCTGGATCATCATAAGCTTGACAAAAGAGGGGCCACCACCAGCGCCACCACCACCCCTGCATGGCCTCCACCACCAGCTACTCCTCCTCCTTGAAAAGGAGGGGGAAGCCGTCAAAGTAGACGGTCATGTCCTTGTCCATCCAGGCGTGGAAGTCACGGCCATCATTGTCAATGATGTCCATGATCACCCACTCCCGCAGCCACGCGCGGTAGCATCCTTGAGGGTAGTGGTATGGGAGGCGGTACCGCAACTTGGCCCACCTACGCCACTGCTTGCACACCATCTGCACAGCAGCCTGCCCCTCCCAGTCCAGCTTGGTGAAGATCTGGGTGATGAGGATGTCTTGATGATGACAAAGGGGGTGTGCCTCCCTTAAAGAAAGGTCTCCTAAAGTCAAAGTAACGGCCAAAGTCAATAAAACAGTAAGTAAACCCTAATTATTATACGGAATCTAGATTAAAATACTTCCAAATTAAACAATAGTTTAAATAAACACCATTTTCAAGAACATGCAAGCATCAATTCGAATTAATCAAACTCTGTTTTTTATTTAAGTGAATCAAAAACAGTAAGTGAAACCCTAATTACTACAAAATCTAGTTTAAATTAATTCCAAATTAGGCAACAATTGTATAATTTAACATATTAAACACCATTTTCAAGAACATGCAAGCATCAATTCGAATTAAATATTGGAAAGTAAAAACGGACGAAACCCTAATTCCAACTTCAATTGATAAATTATGCGAAATCAGCCCACGATTGTTTAAATTAACATATAAAACACCACAATCAAGATAATGCATGCACCAATTTTGGGAAAAGTTACTTAACAAAAAAGCCCTAATTTATCATGGCTCAACTGCAAACATTTATTGAAAAACCGACAAATTGAATGAAAATACCTTCGTCCCATCTGGAAATTCTTGTTCTCTTGGGGGTGCGACATTCCCACTTATCAGCAGTCCTCTTTCCTGATACGCAAGAACCCATTTTTGCAGAAAACTCAGAGCAATAACTTCAATTTCTCTTAAGTGTTTGAGTGAGTAAATGGAAAAAAGACAACTGAGAGTGAAAATGGGGGGGGGGGGACCATATAAATAGGAAGTGAAAAGGGGGGAAATAGGGTTGGGAACAGTAAAAAAATTACCGCCAAAACATTATTAGGAAGGAACCAGAAAATACGAGGGAAGTTGGAAGGTTTCCACGTGTACACATTGAAAAAGTAAGTTGAAAAGGCTAAGTAATTGGAAAAGGCTTCTTTTCATCAAAATCATCTGTTTTCAATCATTAATCTACGTGTATATTAATTCTCCTTTTATTTTAATAATTTTTTATATTATTATATTCATTTTAACGGCCGTTAGTGACGGAAAACAAAAAGCAGCGTTTTCCATCCATTTTGAGGGACCTAAATGCTCCTTTTGAAACTTGAGGGACCTAACTTCTCCTTTTGGCAAAGTTTAGGGACCTTCAGTACAGCTTACTCGCAAGAAATATGTTGAGTAAAAATGAAAAAAAAAATCATGGGTTTCAAAGCAAAAAAATTAAAAGAAATAAAATAAAATGCATAATTAATACGGTGTAATCCTTGTGTTCGATAAAGATTATTCCATCTCCAATTTTTAAGACAACTCATCAAGGGGCGTTTGGTACGAGGGATAAGGATATGAAATTGATGAGCAAGATAAGGATAATGATGTGGACAAAAATAGTATGTCCACCATGGACCAATGACCAGGTTACACGTGTTAAGACCAATTGACATGTGTTTTATTTCTTGTTAACTTATGACATGGCAAAACAACCTATAACAAGTTGACATGTGTCACTAAAGAAAGCAATCAGACTATTTCTTCATTCTTGCATAAGTACAAATTCTCCAAAAGGCCCAAGACCCACAGAAAGAGTCTGATCCAGCAAACGACCACAAACATGTAAGGACACTTGTCCTTATGACATAAAAGAGTCAATCATATGGCTTAGTTTTAGGGTAAACGCTGACAAAACACTTTCCCCAAAAATTTATAAATACGAACCCGCATACCTCATTGTGGGGTCAAACAAAATATCTTCACGAAGTACAATTACTCTCTCTTTCTACTTTCTCTCTCTAAATACAAATTACTTATTTAAGCGTCGGAGTGGGTTTTCCGAGTGTAAATCCCTTATTTTGAAGGAATCCGGCGATCTAAAAGGACAAGTTTGAAAATGGTGTATCGGAGACCTCCACATAATCAGCATAAGAAAAACTCCACAACATATAAGATAAGTGTTTTCCCCATATGTAGCATGAAACGAGAGTAAATTTGAGATAAGTAAAAAAAAATTGTGTTAACTTTGTTTGATCTCTCGCTTTTTTACTTTCTTGATGGAAAAATAAATTTACTTCTTATCGTATTATCGTTCCTCTTACACCACCCTTCCCTCAAGTACTGTATAAAATTGATGGGATAAGGGGTGTGTTTATCCCTATCCCTCTAAATAAATCACTATATTTGTCTAGGAAATTTGGTGAAACACTACCTTTAAGTTTGGTGGTTTTGTGAATTCCTACCTTTTAAAAAGAAAATTAAATTTTACTACCTTATAAGATTGGTTTGTTTGACTAACACTACCATTTGATGTTTGTCATTAATGTTTTCCGTCTTTAAACCTTATTACAACGGTTATTTAATATGGCAAATGAATAAAACAACAAATAAATATAGTTATTTAAAAGAATAGAAGAAATACACGACGGAAAACATTAACGGAAAACATCAAATGGTAGTGTTAGTAAACCAAACTAAACTTATAAGGTAGTTAAATTTAATAATTTTTTTATAAGGCTGTAATTCACAAAACCACCAAAGTTAAAAGTAGTGTTTCACAAAATTGCCATTTGTCTATCCTTCCTTTTATCCCTGTCCCTCTAAATAAATCACTACTCTCTCCGTCCCTTAATACTCGACCTGTTTTGATCGGACACGTTTGCCAATGCACAACTTTGACCACCAATTTATTTAACTACATATTATAAAAACTTATAAAAATATTAATATTTGAAAATATATATTAAGATGAAGCCAACAATATATTATATACTAATATTTGTTTTCATATACTAGAAATAAAATAGGGTCAAAGTGAATTATGTGAATAGTGCAAAAAGTCAAACTGGGTCGACTATTAAGGGACGGAGGGAGTATATTTGTCTATCCTTCCTTTTATCCCTCCCATAAACACCTCATAAAAGAAAAACGGGATAAATTAGAAGTATTAATAAAATATCTTCCCGTGCACCCGGGTGCACAGTGCACCCTCTCACATTTTCTCCTTATGAGTAGAAAATGTGGTAGGGACCATCATTGAACATAAAAATTCATTTGGGTGCATGGTGCATCCGGGTGCACCTAATAATTTTCACACCCCCGAGTCGCATTAGCACTTACTATTCCGTGATTTTCATCTGCCTTTTTGTTTGTCCTATTTGTCGATTTGTTATGTCCCAAGAAATTATCTATGTTCTATTCGCCCCTAAAATATTGCCCCATTTGACTTTTCACGGTCTCCAAGACACGATTTAAAACGCTTTGGTAGTCGACAATCGTTCGGACTTGGTAAAGGTTGTCGCGGCGCCTGATCATCTTACGATGAAAAGCAGGTATATTCCGGGGTAAACCACAACGAGTAAGCGAGATAGGGGCCCTGCTTGGTCCCCCGGCACGCTTGAGGTTCCGTAGCGCGTTATGAGCACCGGGCTAAGGGGCGGTTGAGCAACTCAAGCGAACCGCCCTACCTTATTACAACATAAGGCGCGCTTCACGGAGTTAGTGAGGCGATTGAACGAACAGAAAGCGATACCTCTAATTCTACCCGCTTAAAAATTATAAAAATTTGATATTACGAAAATATATATTGAAAAGAATCTAACAACAATCCACATGGCTATATTATTTCGTATAGACTAATAATAATTCATTGTCAAAGTATTTAAAGTTTAACCCAAAAAATTGCAATGAGACAATCTTTTAAGTACAAAGAAGTACAAAATTAATTACAAAACTACCTCAACTCTCCTCTCACATGAAGGTCATGTTCGGCGAAACTAGTGGTAGCGGGTAACGTTTAGCGGTTGAGTAGCGGGCAACTTTTGAAGTAGCGGGTACCGGTTAGCTTTCAGAGTATATGAGTGTTTGATAAAAATAGCGGTTGAGATTGTAAAATACAATAAAAGTTATATATTTTGTTCAAAACTTTATTATAATTTTATCAAATACTACTCGCTACATTAAAACGCCACTATTTTTAATGTTTAACAAAAGCTACACAATCGCTACCTCTACCGCTAAGTCGCTAACCGCTATCTGACCCGCTACCATTGATATGTGTGTTTTATGTAGAGTTTTTACCCCCGTCCCTTAGTACTTTTTGATCCCAAATGAGCTCTTCGGAGCGATTTTTAGTACTAATGTGCTCCTTGTAGTGTGTTTGTAGTTTCAGGTTCATCATTGTAGGAATTAGTATATTTTTGTGCATTTCCTACTCATTTGAATCAATAAAAGAGATTATGTACTTTCGAGAGCACAAACATTAAGTTTGAAGAGTTTTGAAGCAAAGCAAATAACGAAGGAAGTACAAAAATGACTATAGTCCACTATTTTAAGCATAACTCAAGTTCTACAACTACAAATGATGTAATTCCAATTGGGTTGGATTATAGACTTCAATATCTTTCCAATAAGTGGTCACTCGCCTAATTCCGACGAATAACGAAGGAGATATGATGTTTTGAAGATAGAGGATCGTGCAGTTTCAACACGCGCCCGATCGGGCGGGCTTCGCCCGATCCGGATCGGGCGGTCATTTTGGGCGCTGTTCTGGGCATTTTGCAACCGCCCGATCGGGCGGAATTTCGCCCGATCGAGCCGACTATCGAGCACATTGCCCGATCGGGCGAAGCGTCGCCCGATCGGGCCACGCCAACCTCCAGCGTATTTCGCGAGATTTTATTTCCGATTTTGGGCTCTATTTTGGGCAAACTATAAATACTAGCCCCTTATATTTTTAGTGACATCTTTTATTCTAGTTTTCTAATTACTTATTCTATTTTAGTTCTCTCTATTTTCTCCAAACACTTAGTTTTAATTTTAATCAAAGATTCAAGCTTTATTATTCCATTGTTCTTCAAGTCGGTATTGTTTCTTGCTTTAATTTATCTTATTGCTTGATCATGTTTTCTATTATGTTAATTGCTTTGTTATTTATTATCATGAGTGAGTAGTTTAATTTCTAGGGTTTAGGGGATCCATGAATGCATGATTGGGATTATATGTGGACTTGATTAATTGATTGATTGATTATAATTTCTATAGCTTATTATTATTGCTCGTCAATTCTGTTCGGCCGGACTATTTTGATTTGAGTTTGATTAACCTTAGATTATGCGCCGAGAGGTATAAATATGATGTTTTTTGGTCTGTGGCTATTAGATAGGAATTATTTCTAGTACGTAGCGAGAGCCCGCTAGTTGTTCTATCCTAAGGAATTCATAAGATTCGAGAGATGCATGTTTTCCTAATTATGATTGTTCATTGATTGTTATTGTCCGTTGTCCAATCCTGCTCTGCATTTATGGTGAACCGTTGCCCTAGATTCCTTTAATATTGTTATTTTTCGATTTGATTATTTGCTTTAGTTTAATATACAAACCAATCCAACTCTTTGTTACCAGTAGTCTAGATTAGTTAATTAATAGTAGAAAGAACATTGTTTCCCTGTGGATACGATCCCTGCCTCCGTTACTATATTTTTAGTTGGTGAACGTTAGGTTTATCTTTGATAGGAGTGCGATTTAGCCTGTCAAATTTTGGCGCCGTTACCGGGGAAACGGTTTAATTTTCTGCTACTAATTTTATAATCTAGATTATTTTCTTGAGTCTCATAGAAATTCCTGTTCTTTGAGACCATGTATATATTTTATTTTCTTTAGTTTATTTTTTTATTATTTTTTTTTTAATTTTTTTAATTTTTTTTCCCCTGAAAAAAATGGATTATTATTCTTTCCCTCAATTCTTAAATGATCCTTTTTGGGTGTATTTCGATAGGCTAAATGATTTTATTGGTTACCACAATTTTAATCTTTGGGATTCTTGTGGTTTTGCTTATGGTGGTTTAAATGAGTATACAAGGAATGTGATAGAAAGTAGATTTAATGGTGATTTTCGAGCCTTGTCTTTGGATGATATGTGGGATTACTATATGTGGTTTGCAAGGGATTTGTATGAGCGTGAAATGGTGATTCATGTTACATGTGCTAATCCAAATTATGAGCATAATCTACATGTTTCTACCCCCTCTCCCTTGAATGCTTGTTATAATGAGGTGCATTCTAATGTTTATGATAATCATGTATATTCTAACGACTTATCTAACCCTTGCATGGATATCAATGTTTTGCCTCATGATTCCACTGTTGCTTCTCCCGTGTATTATTGTGAACCCTTGCTCAATCCTGTTCAACCCGAATCAGAAAGCAGAGATAGCTTCTTAGAGGAATTAAGAAGATTAAACTCTGAGATTGAGATTCAGTGTACTAGATCTCAAGAGGCTACTAATGAGATTATTAAAGCTAGTAAGGCTACTCTTGAGAGATTTAGAAAAGTTCAAGAAATTATTGAAAATAATGATTCGAGTTGTGTTGGGGATGGGGGTCAACTGAGTGAACCCATAGACAACCAAGAGTGGGAGGAGCTTATAACAGAGGATGAGGATGAGTGGGAGGATGATGATTTGACTGTTGGATCAATGGATGAAGGATTTGTTGAAACTGAAAAGCCATATGTCATAGAGCAAGTCCATGAGGAAGTTGAAGTTGATAAAACTCTTGTTGTTGTGTCAACCCCTACCCCTCATATTCCAAGTCCAAGAAGGGTTATTCTTAGCCCCGTTTACACCGTCTCACTCCCCTTCTCTTTCCCCATAAAACCTTTACTTGAGGATTTTCCTCCTCCCCATGAAAATCAAAAGCCCAATGGCCCAATGGAGTATGTTCCTCTTTGTGAATCTTTCGCAGGTACTTACAATACTTACAAAGAAGAGGTGGATGCTTTGCAGAGAGCTCTATATGGTGAAGAGCCTATCCACCATGAATTCCAAAACACAGAGAGAGCTATTTCATTGATCATTGAGGTTGAAGAATCAATAGTCCGTAAAAACAACTTCCATAAGGAGAGTATGCCTACTTTCTCTTTTCCTTCCTTTTCTTATTCTTCTTTTATTGTTGTTTTTTCTTTTTGTTCTTCTTCCTTTAGGCATCCTACTCCTTACTGGCATAGAGTTCATTCGGACTTTATGCAAATGTTGTTGTTGATTATCGTGCATGTCTTGTTGCACGAAAGTTGTGCGAGTGCGCATGACAAGCTTATGCGCTCGTTCGTTGGTTATTTACTAACCAATCTCTTTGCGGGAGGCACGATTTGATGATGCTGAGACCCGAAAGGCCGAAAGCTCGGTGAACGGTGGGCACCGTATTCATGATCGGGGTCGTGGTCTGTCACTTCCCGCGCCACATAGCTCATCCAAGGCAATTGATTCGACACCAGATGGCACCATCTTTGGTGCCCCCATTCGATGAGTTTTCGTGGCTCTCATCCCCTTCCTTTCGTTGTCTGTACATAAACTAAGATTGTGTAATGGGGACATTGCATCAATCTAATAGGGGATGAGTATTTCACTATCCATTTATTGCTTTTCGTAGTGTATTTTTCGCTTTTGTTTGTGTGTTTTAGTATAATTTTTGAGCAAGTGTGTGTTTCATTGTAGTTTTTGGTGTTAGAGAGGTGAGAAGAGGGTATTTTACGGTTTGGACGTTTAATGCTGTGCAGGTCTAAGGCTCCAAGTTCGAAAAAGTTGAATTCAAGCTGAAACGGAGTAGTCTGCGTTTTGCCCGATCCGGATCGGGCGAGGAGCGCCCGATCGGACGCGTGTCGATTCAAGGAAAATGTTGGAAAATCGCCCGAACGGGCGACGGTTGCCCGATCCACACAAAAGGCGAGTGAAATGCCCGATCGGGCGAAATTCCGCCCGATCGGGCGGTTGATGATGACGTCGTAGAAAGGTCAAGGAAGGATTCTGGGCTGAGAAAAGTCAATAAAACAAGGCATTGCATTTCGCCCGATCCGGATCGGGCGAGGTGCGCCCGATCTGGCGCGCACAGATTCAACGGAAAGGTTCGAAATTCGCCCGATCGGGCGATCTGCTGCCCGATCGGGCGATCTGCTGCCCGATCGGGCGATCTTCTGCCCGATCGGGCGATTTGCGAATCAGCGACAAATAAGCCACGGTTTGCTCACTTTCCTCATGATACCCCTTGAGCCAATGAGGACATTGTCTGATTTAGCTTGGGGGGTGTTTCACTCACTTGTACATATTAGGTATGTTTTCCCTTTTATTTTTGCATTTACTTATTTTTGTGTGTTTATTTTGGTGTGTTTAATGTTTTCTAGAGTAGTTTATTGCTTTGAAAAAAAAAAATACAAAAATACGTTCCGATGAATACAATATCATGCTTCCCTGTGCCCCTTGAACGAAAATTGTTTTGATTCTTGGTATTTGATGATGGGCAATGTAGATGTGTTAGCCATGATTTGATATTCGATTGCTTTGATGCCTTAACATGAGTCAACTCCGACTAACTATTTGTGGACTTGGTGCTTGACTAGTTGATTTGGTTAGGATGTGTGATAGCTTCCTGGTGTGTCATTGATTTTGAGTATTGATTTGCAACTATTAGTAGTGTTTTATGACTCATATACATGCACATTGTGGAGGACGAAGGCATTTTTCTATTTAGGTAGCCTTCAGATGAAATTAGATACATTTGTCCCCTCCTTTTCTACTCATGTTGTTGCTTGTGCCCTTTTATTCGGTGACTAGCCATATTACAAGCCCATGAAAAACCCCATTGGTTACTAGTCCCAAGCCTAGCTTGGGGGAGCTAATAGTAGTGAGGTGAGGGAGTTGTAATGTGCTACATTTTGAGCACAAAGTAGGTATTGAAAAAGGAGTTCGTCTTATCATGTTTGTTGTTGAAAATGAGTTGAAAATGAAAAGAGATGAAAGAACAAAACAAATGTGAAGGTTTCTAAAAAGAAAGAAAAAAAGAGAGATTGAAAAGGAAAAGAAAGAGAAAAATCTATTACTCTCATAAAAAAGTTCAAAGTGTTGTTTCAATCAAGTTCTGCAAATTCATATCCTTATGAGTGATTGGTTACAATTGTGAAAAAAATGCAAGAAAGTATGGTGTTGGCTATTTGTTGTTTTGTCATGTGTTGAGTGGGAGATTATGGTCATTATGTTGATTGATCACGGTTGTTTTTAGGATTTATGCTCCCCAAAGCCAAGGCTTTAAAGCTCACATTATACCCAAATTTACCGCACCCTTACCTAAGCCTAACATTACAAGCTTTGAAGACCTTCCGACCTTTGTGCATAGAGTCGTACTTATGTGAAAATAGTTGTTTATCAATGCAAGTTATGACATGACACATTTCAAGTCGACTACTAGGTTGAGTGTATGTTTTTCTAGACACACGAGTGTTGTGAGTTTGGGAGGGCATTGTTCACTTATATGTTGGGAGGAGAGCGAACGGGTACATCTTTTACCCGCCACATAAATGAGTGATGAGTGTGTGAGCACTAGTCTTGAATTCCATTGTGCACTTGTGGTTCGCTTTGCGTGACGATTGTTAGGGAGGATTTGTGGTTGGGTGGATTTGATTGGTTGACATTGATGCATGCTCGTTAGATTTTGCCTTGAATTATGTTTTTCATTTTGAAATATGGTGGGGGTGAAGTTGGTCTTGTATTCATCGATGATTTTCTTGCTTAGGGACAAGCAAGGATCTAGCTTGGGGGAGTTTGATATGTGTGTTTTATGTAGAGTTTTTATCCCCGTCCCTTAGTACTTTTTGATCCCAAATGAGCTCTTCGGAGCGATTTTTAGTACTAATGTGCTCCTTGTAGTGTGTTTGTAGTTTCAGGTAGGGGTGAACACCGGTCCAAAACCGGACCGGACCGGACCGGAACCGGAATCGACCAAATATATGGACCGAAGACCGGACCGATTTACATCCGGTCTTGGACCGGACCGGACCGATAATAAGCTGGACCGGACCGGACCGGGCCGGAATGGACCGGATTATTGTTAACATTATAGAAGTAATCGAACAGTATATTATATACTAGTTTGCTACTGCGTAAATCTGAATTCGATCACACGTTAAAAATAAAATTTGATTAACAATTAATGAATTAACTTATAATATATAAAAAAACCAATGATCAACCACACATCCTGTAGGGCTATAGGAGTAATAAGTACTAAAAACTAAAAAATGTCATACATACTTTGTATTTATTAAGAACCAAAATGCTAAATGTCTAATAAAATAACGACTCGGTAAATCAGTAACTCCTCATTCGGTGACAAAAACCATTTCATCTTCCAAGTTGGTCTTCTCCAAATCTGTAATGTAAATACATTTAACAATAATGTATATGTTAGAAATAATACTACATTTAACAATTGAAAGATATAAACTATGAAATATAACAGTAGTCAAACCTTTTTCTAATTGCTCCAGCTCCTTCAATTTCTCCTCCACGTTCATTTTAGATGTAGCAGTTGCAGGCCGAAGCCAATCTTGTCCGCATATGAGAGCTTGTGCCATCTTTGAAAATGAAAAAAATATATGAATAACAAATTAATTATAAAACAATGCAAGATGTAATGTAGTATTGTATATATCATAACATCACCTTAGGAGTTAAAGAGCTTCTAAATTGATCAACATGACGCCCTCCTACACTAAATGCCGATTCCGATGCAACTGTAGATACTGGTATGGCTAGTACATCACGTGCCATACGTGCAATAACTGGAAATCTAGGGCCATTAAGTTTCCACCAAGTTAGAATATCTTTCTCTTCATCTTCTCCCATTTGCTCATTCAAATAACGATCAAACTCACTTCTTACAAACCTACCACCATCAGCTCCACTAATTTGCTTCTTAATTTGCTCCTGGATGTTGTTTTTAAAACTCAAAACACCTCCTTGACTCATGGGCTGCATAATTGACATTGAGTCACTAGTTTGCTCACTCTCCACAATCACAGGAGCATATAATTTTCTATACTCATCAAACATAACATTAGAAAACTCCCTGACTTTATTAGCTAATGACGTTCCCCTATCTACTCCATACATATTTTGAAGAGCAATTTGTACACCCAGGAACTTGAATTTTGGATCAAGAATTACAGCCAGATATATCAACATGTTCATCTTTTCTACGTCACCCCAATACTTGTCAAATTTCAATTTCATTTGAAATGCCATAGTTCTAAAATCAGGATCATCACTAACCGTCCATTGATTCAGTAAATCAAGAATGTGACCAATGTGAAAGAAGAGTGTGTTACTTGTGACATATAAAGAACCAGAAACACGGTTCGTTAAATCATAAAACTCCCTTAAGAAAACGACAAGCTTTTCAACTTTGTCCCAGTCAGCATCATCGGGTGAACTCGTGTTACCTTCGTACTCCCTAGGAAGTGACATTCGACTAAAGACACCTTTAAATTTTTGAGCAGTGTCTAACATAGTGTAAGTTGAATTCCATCTAGTGGGTACATCTAGAGACAAAGAAGATTTGCTCTCTATTTTACATTTCTCAACAACTTCTTTGAAGAGGAGCAATCTGGCAGGAGAATTTTTCACAAACTTAACAACAGCTCGTGTCCTATCAATACATTGAACATGATCCTTCAAACCATCCCACACAATAAGATTAATTATATGTGCAATACACCTCATGTGTAAATATTTTCCCTCATTAATTCCACCCTTTCTCCTTACCATATTTCTCAAGTACCCACATGCCACATCATTAGAACTTGCATTATCAACCGTTACTGTAAAAAGTTTATCACATAAACCCCAAGAGTTTAAACAATCCTCAACAGCTCTACCAATGGCATCTCCCTTATGGCTAGAAATAGGACAAAAATTTATGATCCTTTTTTGTAATTTTCAATCATTGTCAATGAAATGAGCTGTGAGACACATATAATTAATTCTTTGAATAGATGTCCATGTATCAGTTGTCACACTTACTCTTTGACACGAATTTCGTAGAAACTCTTTCAACTTGAGCCTTTCATCACAGTACAGTTGATAACAATCACGTGCAATAGTCATTCGTGAAGGCATATGAAATGCAGGGCAAGCAATAGACATGAAATATTTAAAACCAACTTTCTCTACAAATCGAAATGGCAATTCATCAAGTATGATCATACGACCCAATGCATCTCGCACATCATTAAGATTCACATCTTTATATTTCAACTTAGCATCTCCCTCCTCACCATCTACTGGCTCAAAAATCAAGTGAGTTTGTTTACCTTTGCTCTTATTTGCTGGATTTTTTGGACAAGTTGTCCAATGTTTCTTCACATTCTTCGTGCCATTAGTATTAGGATCAGCAGCAAAATTCCTTTCACAAAATTTGCATTCAGCTCTTATCATATCAGCATTGTCCAAATACATCCAGTAGTCTACCCAATAAGGTGCCCTCCTTTTACTCTTTTTCATGCTCACATATTTGAATCCATCCTTTGACTTTTTTGTAGGGTGTAGTTCATACTCTGGAGTCCTTTTCTCTTCAACCTCATCATCTACGGGATCCGTCCACGGTGAGGCTTCATTCATATCCTCGGATGACTCGGATACTAAACAACGCCTTTTGGATTTGGAACTTGACATCTAGCATATAGGAAAGGGAAATATATTCAGTAATATAACATTGCACCCATATATAATGCATTAAAGTTAAATATCACTCTGTTGAAATTAATATAATTTAATACAAAGTATAAACCATAAAACTAAAATACACACAATTATGAAACATATTTTTTAAAAAAGTGAACAGAGAATCGAAAGAATTTGGAACATAAATAGCATATCAATATATCATGATTCATGAAACTACTAATAGTGCATATCAATTAATCCACTTATGACAACAACAGAGTAGTATTAAATATCAATAATTCAATATAGAATATTCTCCTTATAAAGTTATAATATGAAACTACTATAGACCAATATCTAAACCTTAGACGCAAAATATGAGTATTATAAAACTCTACTCCGTACCTATTTTGAGTATTATCAACCTTAGACCGGACCCATCGGTGTAATCACTAATTAGATGACGCTGCTATAGAGTATTAACCTTAGACGCAATATCTCCATAACCATACTAAAACTCTAATATTAATGTATGAAAGTAGACAAAAAACATGGTTATCATTGCAGTCTTGCGGAGCATTGAGGATTTGAGGTAGCCGCAAATCACTAATTAGATGATTTTGATAATCATGCATTATAAACGAAGAATAGATTATGATGAACGAACCTTGAGTTCTTGAAGACTTGATGCCTTGATAGAGCCGATGTGTGTAGTTGTGTAGCGGTGTAGGGGTTATGAAAAGAATATTCCAGTAGGCTGCTTCAGAATTGTGATTTAACCTAACAGATTAATACCTTATATAGTTACAGATTTATAAAATACCCTAATTCTCAAATATCACGTTATATATATATATATATATATATATATATATATATATATATATATATATATATATATATATATATATATATATATATATATATATATTAATCGATAAAAAGAAACCGGTCTATCCGGTCCAGACCGGAAAATTCCGGTTTTAGACCGGACCGGACCGGAAACCCGGAATCAAAAAAAGTGAGGACCGAAGACCGGACCGGAATATTTCTGGTCCGGGTTCGGTCCGGACCGATCGATCCGGTCCGGTCCAAATTTCCGGTCCGGACCGGATTATGAACAACCCTAGTTTCAGGTTCATCATTGTAGGAATTAGTATATTTTTGTGCATTTCCTACTCATTTGAATCAATAAAAGAGATTATGTACTTTCGAGAGCACAAACATTAAGTTTGAAGAGTTTTGAAGCAAAGCGAATAACGAAGGAAGTACAAAAATGACTATAGTCCACTATTTTAAGCATAACTCAAGTTCTACAACTCTAAATGATGTAATTCCAATTGGGTTGGATTATAGACTTTAATATCTTTCCAACAAGTGGTCACTCGCCTAACTTCGACGAATAACGAAGGAGATATGACGTTTTGAAGATAGAGGATCGTGCAGTTTCAACACGCGCCCGATCGGGCGGGCTTCGCCCGATCCGGATCGGGCGGTCATTCTGGGCGCTGTTTTGGGCATTTTGCAACCGCCCGATCGGGCGGAATTTCGCCCGATCGGGCCGACTATCGAGCACATCGCCCGATCGGGCGAAGCGTCGCCCGATCGGGCCACGCCAACCTCCAGCGTATTTCGCGAGATTTTATTTCCGATTTTGGGCTCTATTTTGGGCAAACTATAAATACTAGCCCCTTATATTTTTAGTGACATCTTTTATTCTAGTTTTCTAATTACTTAGTCTATTTTAGTTCTCTCTATTTTCTCCAAACACTTAGTTTTAATTTTAATCAAAGATTCAAGCTTTATTATTCCATTGTTCTTCAAGTCGGTATTGTTTCTTGCTTTAATTTATCTTATTGCTTGATCATGTTTTCTATTATGTTAATTGCTTTGTTATTTATTATCATGAGTGAGTAGTTTAATTTCTAGGGTTTAGGGGATCCATGAATGCATGATTGGGATTATATGTGGACTTGATTAATTGATTGATTGATTATAATTTCTAAAGCTTATTATTATTGCTCGTCAATTCTGTTCGGCCGGACTATTTGGATTTGAGTTTGATTAACCTTAGATTATGCGCCGAGAGGTATAAATATGATGTTTTTTGGTCTGTGGCTATTAGATAGGAATTATTTCAGTACGTAGCGAGAGCCCGCTAGTTGTTCTATCCTAAGGAATTCATAAGATTCGAGAGATGCATGTTTTCCTAATTATGATTGTTCATTGATTGTTATTGCCCGTTGTCCAATCCTGCTCTGCATTTATGGTGAACCGTTGCCCTAGATTTCTTTAATATTGTTATTTTTCGATTTGATTATTTGCTTTAGTTTAATATACAAACCAATCCAACTCTTTGTTACCAGTAGTCTAGATTAGTTAATTAATAGTAGAAAGAACATTGTTTCCCTGTGGATACGATCCCTGCTTCCCTTACTATATTTTTAGTTGGTGAACGTTAGGTTTATCTTTGATAGGAGTGCGATTTAGCCTGTCAACCATACAAAACACTTATATATTTACAAGTAGTGTTTTGAATAGGTCACAATGTATGCTACCCCTTACCTCGCTACCGCCAAACACGCCGAAATATACCCAATCTTACAAAATTTGTATCTTTTCAATTTCAGTAAACCTAAAATTAACAAATCAAAAAATGGACTCAAAAGGACAAATAATTATAGACAGGGAAAATGTTCTCTTGGGGTATGCGAAGACTTTGCAGGGTCACTAATTTACTCCTTATAGGGTGTGACTAGAAAATTAATTGGTAATAGTCGTCGGGTTGTGGCAGGAAAGGACAGATGAATTCTAGGGGAGGTCCCAGTTTTTAATTCAAAAGTTTGTCTTCTAAATGCCAGGAACTGGAAGGTTAGCCATTTTATTTTACCTTCAGATACTGGTTGGAATCATGTCAGGGTCAAAGCCAGTTCGCGTTTGAAGACGCTCGTCGAATTGTGGGTATGGAACTTCCTTCATTGAATCGTGAGGATTTCATGTATTGGAGCTATCACAAGTCTGGTTAATTTACTGTTAAATCTGCTTATGCAATATTAGCAAAGGAAAATTTATCCGACACCTACAATGGAGCTCCCTCGAATTTCTATAAGAATCTCTGCTCTCTTAAGATTCCACCAAAAAAAAAAAATGTATTTATGTGGAAACTTCTCCGTAATGGAATTGCAACGAAATTCAACCTACATTCTAGAGGAATCCAGATGGAAATTGACTGTGATTTCTGTGCGGATGGAGAGGAGAACATTCAACACATTTTTCGGTTTGCACGATAGGGGCAACAAGTTTGGAGGAATGGATTACTTGCAATCCATTCAGAAATCAATGGAACTATTTCCTTCACGGATTGGTTACTGTTCTATATCTGGATATTTAAATGCCATGATGGGAAAAGCAGTGCTAGGTGTATCTATTTTATTAGTACTTTATGGACACTGTGGTTGTCCAGTAATAACCCAGTTTTCAGGAACGAGGTAACCACAATGGCTTCCGTGTTTGCTATGATCAAGGATGGTTTGGACAAGCACGAGTATTTATTAGCTACAACGGTACCTCATTGCAGTTTCTTCATCCACCAGAAAATGAGCCACACATCCCACCAGGTTTTTTTAGAGTTATTTTCAACCCTACTGGCATCGAGCGTTCAACAACAAAGATCCAGGTGGATGGTTCTTGGCATAAGAACAATCACAATGCAAGTATGGGTTGGCTATGGGAGAATACCCTAAGGACTGATGATTTAGTAATGGATGGGGCTTCCTTAGGAACCACATACACCCCTTTACAAGCTGAAATTTTGGCCTGTTTCTATGGTATGAAATGGGCTTGACAGACTAGTATGGAGACTGTTACGATTCTTACAAATTTTCAGGAATTGGGGCAAATGCTTTGTGGAGGAAGATACACAGGACATGCAGATTCATTGGCCAGTGGAAGAAATCAAAACGCTCGGCAAAGTCTTCTCTTGGTGCATTCTCAAGGTGGATCGGGATCGGGTGGATCGAGCTCATGATCTCGCAACTGGAATGTCCCGAGATTTAATTTGTTTTTCTAATTTCCTGTAATTTTATTTATTTAACACTTGTGAAAAAAAAACCCCTTAAAATATACTGTCTTACACTATTTGTCTCTTTTCAATTTCAGTAAACCTAAAATTAACAAATCAAAAAATTTGACTCAAAAGGACAAATAATTATAGACAGAGGGTTTAGCAAGGAAAAAGAAAAAGACATTCATTGATATTGAATGTTTCACCAAACTCAAAAAAACTCACCGTCCTTTTACATTTATCTCTTTCTCTCTCCTAAATCTCCTTGTATTCTCTTTTCTCTCTCTTCTCACAGGTACACTCCACTCCACAGTTCATACTCTTCACTTTACCCTTTTTGCGAATTTATAGAAATCAACACTTGTTTATTTTTACAGGAATGGAATTCAAAGAACACCCAGAAACTAATTCTGTTTCCGGCGAAGATTTGTTCGTCGACCAGTTATTAAACCTAAACAACGAAGAAGAAGAAGAAGATGGTGGAGCTGAGCTTGAACCTGAAAATCGACCAAATATCATCGTTGTTGAAGATGAAGAGGATAATAACTCCTGCAAATTCTCCCCTCTTCTCTCTCCTCCGTTGGAATCCGTTCTTTCGGTGCCGGTAAAATTACTTTTATTCTCATTTTGTGTTTCCGGCGATAAATACTTTTTCCGGCGAGGATTTTTATACTTTTTTTGAAACAGGAAGAAGAAGCGGACCTGGAATGGCTATCTCATTTCGTTGAAGAGTCATTCTCCCAAATTTCAACACCTTATCCACCCGGGTTATTACAACCTAACCCGAAACCCGGAAATCAACCCACGCCAGCGAACCTCAGCAAGTCACGGAGAAGCAAACGGGTCAGAACTGGAGCGGGAGGTCGGGTTTGGTCTACTTCCGGGTCGGACACTTTCTCGCCTTATTCTACTCCTCTGTGCTGTCCTTCCAGCTCGGGAATTGGCCCGCCCAAGAAGCGGAGGAAGAAGGAAAATGGGACCGTGTCAGGTGGCGGTAGCGGTGGTGGTGGTGGGCTGCCGTGTATGCCGAGGAGGTGTAGTCACTGTGGGGTCCAAAAAACACCACAGTGGCGGGCCGGGCCCGAGGGGGCGAAGACGCTGTGCAATGCATGTGGAGTGAGGTTCAAGTCGGGCCGACTACTACCAGAATATAGGCCCGCTTGTAGCCCGACTTTCTCCAGTGAGCTTCACTCTAGCAGCCACCGGAAAGTGTTGGAGATGAGGAAGAAGAAAGAAACGGGTCAACCCGATTCGGTTTCCGGTTTCCATCTTCTGGTTTCCGGTTTCGGATAGTATGGCTTTTTTACCTTTTTGCCCAGAGAATTCTAATTATCATGGTTATGTTGGTGAATTAGCTGGTAATTAAGTAGTGTTTTGTTGGTTAATTACGTAGTTAGTGTTGGGTTTAGGTAGGATTAGTGGAGTTTTTTTCGATAAACTGGAGGAATTATGTGGCAGGTTAGAGTACGAATGTAGTATTCGGTACGTTATTTAGGAGTGTAAATTTGAAATCAATTTCTATTTTCAAGACTAGAAATTTTAAGTTTAGCAAGCAAAAAATTATGATGGAGTTCCTATACAAATTAATGGATTACATAAACTTATATAAGAAGGTGTTATGTATTATGCCAACTTAGTATCAAATACGGAGTAGTAGTGTTTTTTAATCTAATAGTTACGCACTGGGGAGTCCGGATCCTCTAGAGTTTTAATAAAACTCTACAAGGTAAAATTGTATCTAAATCATACATTTCAAAATCAATGGTTTATAGTGATGAGAAAAAATAGGGGTAATTTTGGAAAGATAATATATCAACCATTGATTTTTCATTCAATGGTTGATATGCTCAAACTCTACTTTGTAGAGTTATTTTAAAACTCTAGAGGATCCAAAACCGGGATAGCATAGGTTAATCAAATAATTAAACTTTCTAATCAATTGGTCATAGTTTTTTACTTTAATAGTTACATTTTATCATCGTATATTTTTGTTTTTTTAATGCTGATATCAGCGGTCTGACGGTCTCACATGAGATTTACTCTTAATGGATTACGATGTCCCCAATCTGATGAAAATTTTCAATTATAGTAATAGTCTTACATGTTAGGAAGTTAAATCGTGTAATTAATTTCAATTATAGTAGTAGTCTTGCATGTTAGGAAGCTAAATTGTGTAATTAATTTCAATTATAGTAGTAGTCTTACATGTTAGGAAGCTAAATTGTGTAATTAATATGATATGTAATCAATATGGGCATTATACGTATTTAATTAATTTCAATTATAGTAGTAGTCTTACATAGTTACATGTTAGGAAGCTAAATTGTGTAATTAATATGATTTGTACTCCCTCCGTCCCGGAATACTCGATCCGGTTTGACCGGCACAGAGTTTAAGAGACTTAAATTGACTTATTTAATTTAATAGGTAGTAGTGGATAGTGGGGTATTATTTTAATGTAGTTAGTGGGAAATGGGTAAAGGGGTGGGGTTGGGGGAGAATAGGGGTTGAATTTTTAATTATTTTTTGTATGGAATAGGGGGTAGGTGGGTTAATAGGGGTGGAGTGAGAAATAATATAATATTGTTAGAATATTTCCATTTTTAGAAACAGATCAAGTATTAAGGGACGGCCCGATAAGGAAAACAAGTCAAGTATTCCGGGACGGAGGGAGTAATCAATTATGGGCATTATACGTATTTAATAGGGAGGCATCAAAATATCAAAAGATCCCCCAAGAGTACATTAGAAGAGTTTGAGTAGTAATTTTGCAATTTCAGTTTATCTAAATTTTACTAGGGAATATTTATTTTGTTTTACCCTAAAGGTTTAATATGAAAGATAAATGTTGTAGACGAGATTTGAACATGAGGACAACTACGAGATTCATCCAAAACACGTTGGGGTTAGCATTATTATGTTGAAAATAATGTTATATAGATTATTACGGTCCATTTTGGCATAGGTTAATTTCATGAAATGGTAAGCTAAAGTTGTAATTTCCTTTTGGGTCGTCTTGTTATTTGTCCATTAGTCTTTCTCTTCTACTATCTGTATGAATTTATAAATTGAGAGGAGAAGAAGACACAAATGCGCTCAATTTACTAAATTGAGAGGAGAATGTTGACGATGAGGTGAGTGGTGGTTTTGCATGTTGAAGTGAGGCGAACGTTGAAGTATGAGAGGATATCGGGGAGAGAAAATTCGTCGAAAGTCGTCGACGATGAAGAGAGTTTCGGGGGGAAGCGGGTTGAGAGGGGAAATTTGGCGGGGAACGGGAAACAACATAAAAAAAATTAAATGACAAAAGATGAAACTTATAAACAATGGAGAAACCCATTGATACATACAAGATTGAAAAGTTACGTACGTCAAAAAACAATTCATCTCCAGACTCCAAACAAAACAGAAAAATGAAAAGCAAATGAAAGCTAATAGTGGGAATTGACCATGCAACATCAAATTACAGTTTAAAGTCCTACAAAGACTCTAATTATCATTCAATCAACAAGTTTGTATGATAGTAAAACTTAATACTCCATATTGTTTTTGTCTAACGATGAGGTTATGGCCTATTCGGCCCCCTTAGTTATTGCCTCGATCTATCGACATGGATTAACAAATACTAAGTACAATATTAGAGGCATTATGGATGTTTTATTGTTGAATCCCTGGAGATTGGACCATGACAACCCCAAAACCAACAATTACCACCGCCTCTTCCTTGCCCCCCACCCCATCCGGATCCACTGCCCCCACCACCTCCTCCTCCCTGCCCACCCCCTCCCCCTCCCCCTCCACCACGCCCACTACCTCCTCCTCCCCCACCCCCTCCACCCGCACCTCCTCCCCAACCCCATCCCGACCCGCCACTATGACCACCTCCTCCTCCCCCACCGCCACCTGCACCTCCCCCGCCTCCACCACCACCACCCCCTCTTCCTCCTCCTCCACCTCCGCCTCCACCTTTGCCTTCTCCTTGACCATGTCCAGATCCTCCACCACTTCCTCTTTGTCGTCCTCGAACTTCACCATGGTCTCCCCCTCCAACTTTGTCTTTACCTCCTCCTCTTCCATGGCCTTTCCCATCACCTCCTCTTTGTACTCCACTAGCACCATGGCCTCCCGGTCTTAATCCTTTACCACTTCTTCCACCACCACCACCTCCTCCTCCTCCACCGCCACCTCCTCCACCACCACCTCCGCCGCTATCACCACCGCCACCTACTCCAACAACACCTCCACCGCTGCCGCCGCCACCACCACCACCACCGCCGCCACCTACTCCAACAACACCTCCACCGTTGCCGCCACCACCACCACCACCACCTCTCTCAACTCCTTGTCCTCCCCCACCACCACCTCCGCTGATGCCTTTACGACTCCCACCGTTACTTCTTTTGGTCATGTCAATGTTGATGTTACTTGGCATACCATCTTTAGATGAAATAACATTACTTGTTTGTTCTTGATTCTCAACAAAATTGATCTCACTTTCAGCTTTGTTTACTGAACTCAACCCATATACCAAACATGGGCTTAAAACACTAATCAACACTAATATGAGCTTGAAGTTGCTTAGTATTAGAGACATTGCTAGTCTTTGTATACACTTACAACTTGTGAATGTCATAACACACACATATCTCTTTATATACCTTTGTAAACCTAAGAGTTGGTTGCGTATGCCTCTAAGCTAAATTAGTTTGTCCCCCCACTACTATCCCTTTACTCACTATTCACTCCAAAATAAAACCCCTCCCACTACGGCCACTAGGCACTACGTCACCATCTACCATAATCCATATATAGGATACAAGTACAACTAATAGTCTAATACAAAAATAGTCTAATACAAAAATAGCATGCTAATCTTGATAGTATTGGCTAAGGTTCTGTTCTATTCGATTTATTTTGACTGAATGTATATTATCTGAAATAAACTTATTTGTGTGTGAAAATGTCTGAAAAAAAACTTAATTTTTCTGAACTTATATTATTTGAACTTAACTAAATTTATCTGAACTTAACTGAACTTATCTAAACTTATTTTATCTGAAATAAGTCGAACATAATAAAACCTTATCTTTTTTTGAATTGGTAGATTGACAAGATTTAGGGCCCATCTTAGTTGATCAACTAAACCGTAACCCTTTTTTACGGGAAAAAACAATATCACTAATAATCAGTCATACGAAATCTATAAAGATAAAATGAATTTGTAAACCACATGTTTGGAAAGAAAGGCATATTGGTTACAATCAAAATAATTATTGTTTTGCGTCTCTTACCACAACTCGTACTAAATCGTAACCTTAAACCCATACGTAGTATTGATCAAATATCTACCTATCCTATGAGTCAATGCCACAAACTGGAGTAAGGGTGCGTTCTATGCACCTGATTTTCACTTACTTTTTTTTCTTTTTTTTAAAAAACTTATTTGAACTTATTAGATCTTATTTTAACTATAAACTAGTTTTTGGGCCCGGGCGATACCCCGGGTATATATATATTTTTTGCAATGATAACATGAAACATGTAATAGCTTAGTGGTAAAAGATGTATTGTTTAATCTCAAGGTCAGGGGACGTGTCAAGTATACTTTCTTATAGACGTCTTTTAATATATAGTATAAATTGTACTTGTTTAACTCTTATTTTTCATGAAGTTATCTTATATGAATTTATATGAACTTATTTGTAAATATTTTTTCCTGAAATTAGTGAAAATAAGGTGAACAGAATAGAGCATTGATATAGGCCGTATAGCTATGGACCTTGGTAAACCTTGGTATAAACCTTGGTATAGGCCGTATAGCTATAGAATAACAATGTTCCTTAATTGGTGCTTATTGGATTAAGAAAAGGGGTTATAGTTTGGTTATTGTTGGTGCGGTCCAGATAATATTCGAAATAAGTTGGTTGGCCCGATAACTTGGTGAAGATGTTTACTCCCAAACTTCATCATTTGAGTTCATGTGACAACTTGATCCATTTGTTCTTTCTTGAAGCAATCAAGCTTGTTTAAATTGTATTGTTTTAAGCTGTTTGATTTTTATTTTTTATTTTTTATTTTTTATTTTTTACTGAACTTATCCGAATTTTTCTTAACATATAAAATAAGTCAAAATAAGTTGACAACATACCCCAACATTAAATGCTTTTTTTTAACTTTTCTTTCTCGAAAGATAAGGTTTTTCTTCTTCTTTTTTGGGAGAATTTTTCTTAGATTAGAGAATCCTAGATTTCTGGTGTACAAGGGAAAAATATTACTTCACATGTTTCATATTTATTGCACTATGGGGGGTTTGCCACAAGATTTTTGAAGCGGGAAAAAGTAAGAAAGAGAAAGGCAAAAATACAAACTTACCCATGTGATTAAATAACGCACAAGAGTTAACATGTTAGGTATCATGGTATTTGTAGTGTGAAAGTAAAAATTTATTTATAAAATGAAAATGGTGCAATATTTATGAAACTTACTTAAAAGGTAAATGGTGCAATAATATTGGAACGGAGGAAGTATTTAATTTCGCGAGAGAAATTGACTCGACGATGAAGATTTATATGGTGTTGCAGCATATGTCAGTTCTACACCTACAATCAACTGAATCTGATTTAATTCAATTTTAAAACTACAATAGATCAAAAGACCTCCTCGATGAAGGTTGTACCAAACAACATGTGTTAGGGAGTATACAAGATGTTCGACGTGCAATGATCGTAGTTTGCATAAAAAGTGTTTGATTTGATTCGATTTGTTAGGTATTTGATATATCCAAATCTCTTTTATAGATGTCGTGTGACTTTTATCAATTAATTTAGCATTAGCTAAAAAAAAAGTAAGCTTTTAAAATAAAACAAAAACGTCAGTATATTATTTTATGGGCCTTTTTGTGAAAAAATACCACAAATAAAGTAACCTTAATAACTAATCTTTTACAAAATTGAGAGTGTCCCAGTAAATGGATTTTAGGGGCCTGCAATATGCCATAATGGTTTAGCTCTAACCAACTGGAAAGCCCATAGTGTTACTCCCTTGCATTTTTTTATTTTTTTTTTAAGTTGTAGATTTTTTTAATTTTTTTTTTGTGGTTTGTTGTTGCAAATGAGTAAATGACTAAAATGAGATAGAAGGGCAATATTAATTATAACTGAGCGAAGGGATTTGAATATGTGACTTATAATACACAAACTCATATTCTTGACCGTTGGGACTTGACCATATTGTTTTTTCAGTTGTAGATATATTGTCATTTGCAACTAATGATATTTTGGCCTAATCGTAGATATTGAGGGACAGGGTGTTAAAACTTCTCACAAGTTTGAATCTCCTATTATAGTTTGTAACTAGTGTTTGGCCCGAGAGATGGGCTCGCGTTTCTAGTTTAAATAATATTATTTGATTTACAGTGACCAATTGTTACTTTGAACTATTTTCTCTCCTTAAAAATCATGTAGTATTTGGTATCAAAGTAGAATGTTTTGCCATCAACATCTAGTGAAAGTATGAAATAATTGAAAGAGTTAATGTTCCAAGTTATATACTTGTATTTATGTGGAGTAAAAATCATATCAAAATAGTTATTTATCTTTTCTAATGGCGTCGAGGTTTCATCGGATGACTTATACTTGTAAGCATTTCCACATATTTTTTTCGCATGATATAGGTCGGCGTGGTTGCTGTAATAATATCTCTCAGTGCTAGAATTTTTGGTCGTCGGATAAATGTTACTCGATCGTTGTCGGATTTTTTTTGTCGCCGAAAAATATCATTGATGGAATGGTGGCCGAGGTGGTGTGAAGGTAGAAATTAGTTTTGCTGGTTTACCTGGTTGGTGAAAGATGAAAAAACGTATAAAAGAAAGTTAAACGTATGAACGTTAGAAATTTGGGTGCGGAAGACTTGGTGGGTATTTGTTGTTTATGTTTTAATATGGAGATCAAGAGTAAGCATAAGATAAAATGTTATATTTCTCATTCCACACTCTATGGCAATGCATACAAGATATATATAGGAGTGATATGCTCTAGGTCCTTCTACACCCCTCATTTATCTATATTTTTCTTAGGATAATTCTAGACATTTTAGTTACTAGATTTTTCTAGGCTAGCTCCTACATATTTCCTAAGATTATTCTAGATTATAATTTACAATTATATTTCTAGATTTTTCTACACAATACATTTTATTACCAGATTTTTACAAGGGTTTTATCTAGATTTTTCTAGATTAATATTTTAACAAAGGGCTAGTTGGATAATTAATAAGGACGTGATAAGTATTAATGGGACAAGATTTAGTTAACTACTTAACTCACATTAATTAGTCCCCGAGATTGTCTAGGTCCGCTGAACAATATTAATTATTTTTGGAGGGTATTGAACTATTTAACTATCGGTAACTTTTGTGTAAGACCGCCTTATCGAAAAGATCAATTTGATTGCTTAACTAATTGGTTTCATTGTTTAACTAATTAGTTCTAGTGCTTTACTAATTAGTTTCACTGTTTAACTAATTAGTTCCGGTGTTTAACTAATTGATTTTATTACTTAACTTATATGACACTAATATGGCATTTTATGTAAGACCGCTTTATATAAAAGTTTGTATTTAACTATTGAACTATTTGACAAATTACTTTGAAGTTTGAACATTCCTAAATGTACTAAATTTTCCTTCTCTAAAGCAAAGTCCAGATTATGTTGCAGCAACATTCGAGGTGTCTTTTAAAACAATGAAAACAAAACTACCAAACAAATCTATCTCTGGTCAAAAGACCGGATATCATTTTTTTTCCCATGGTTCTAATAAATCGGAAGGGATAAAGGTACATGAAAATGAGATTTGAACTTCTTCCACTTCTGCCACGTAAAACTCTCTAATCACTAAAACATATTGCGTAATCTTCGAACTTGAAACCTGTCATACGAAAAGTTGATATCTTATCATTTTAGCCAGTCATTAGATATGATCTTTATTGCATATAAATACATATAACTTGGAACATTCAAGAGTATAATACATACCAACTTTTTACATAATACGCACCACAATATATGATGTTCAAATTAGTAACTCGGTGCATCATCCGTGCCAAACACTAATTAATAGAATTAGTATGAAACATATATACCTAGGTTTGGAAATAATAAGATTTTAATTTGTCGATTGAATAGTACTCTCTCAATCCCTTATTGTTTGCTTTATGCACCGAAATTGATTCATTAAAAGTTAGGTTGAGTGGAATTGAGAAAGACAAAATTGGTTGTACTGAATGTATTTTGCTCCATATGTAACACGAAAATTATGATCCCGTATTCACTTTCAGTAATGGGGCAATATTTTAAAAACAGATCAAAACGTCAAATGAGGCAAACAAAAAAGTACGGAATGAGTATCTAACAAAGTACTCTCGAGTTGGACTGATTTGGTCATAGAATTAAGGTGAAATAGTACTTTAGTCAATAATAGAGGCTAGAGAGTTTGTGATCGCATGTTTAATTGTTTAGTATGAATGCATAGACATTAGACATTTAGACCCTTTCGAGTTTCACCCTTTGGTCTTTGGACGGAATTTGTAAAGAGCAAAACGAGTCTCATTCACCTATTTTTTTCTCTTTATTTGTTTTTCAATTCGGCCACTCACAACTCACCTACCGTTCAATTTAATTAAATAGTCTTAATTAATAAGAAGTATGATTAAGTATAATTAATCTGATCGATCTAACATATACTTTGTAATTCACACCTCATATTCTAATATAACTGTTAACTTAGATATATACTCATTTATTCACCGGCGGTGCTAGTAAGGGTTCAGTCACTGAGCCCTTACTAGTAAAGATGGCCGTGGGCCTAACCGGGCCGGGCCCATGGCAGGCTCATGTTGTATCGTGTCGGGTCGGGCCAGGCCGAATATTTTAAAACAAGGCCCACGCTGTATCGGACCAGTCCGTCGTGCCTAAGGCTAATTTTAGTAAATTTAGTGGCTTTGTCGTGCCGTGCCTTGTCGTGCTTTTTCCAAAAAAAGTAAGGCACATGCCCGATCCATGACCCATGACCCATGACCCACGACTTCGTACCCGTGACCGGGCCTTTTCCGTGTCGGGCTTCGGGTCGGGCCGGCCCACAGCCATCTTTACTTACTAGTTTCGGAAAAAACTAAACTATTAAGTCAAAAACAGAAAAAAGTAAAAACGTCTAAATCACAAGGAAATGCAATATGAAACACAAAACCATTAGGCGCTTCAGTAGTTGTTGTTGTTAAATGTATTGCAAATGTCAAAGGTTTAAACCCCAGTAAGGCCATTTCTGGTTTCACAAATTCTTATTTACATGGGGTGTACGATAAATATTGTACAACAAAGTTAAAGTTAACGTAAAATGCTTAAAAGTTACATTTATATATGTAAAAGTTATCTACTTTTTAGTAATAAATTTTTTCATCTTAATAAAAAATATTTTTTCATAATCACTAATAATGTATAAAATTAACCATTTAACAATTTATAATGTTTATATATTAACTTTTTTTAAAATAATATAAAAGTTAGAAAAAACTGAATAAAGTTACAGAAAACTGGGTAAAAGTTATGTTGGTGCACAATAAATTTATTGTACACCTTGTGCGTGCAAGACCTTTTGTTCTTGTTTTGTTTTCTCTTCCCTTTCCTCTTTTTTAGTGGGCTTTCTTCACATATGAAAAACTAAGTCGTAAAAAAAATTCTCAATAGTTTTCTTGTTTCGCAATTGACTTGATCTCCTATTTGTCCACTAATTTTCTTGTTTTATTTTTATTTTTAATTTGTACTTTCTTGTATTCAATTGAATTAAGGTAGCTAATTATTTAAACAATAAAATGTTAGATTTTAGTTTGGAATTATACAGAGCAATTGATTGCTTTACAATTGAAACTTATGATTATGAATAGGTTGATACTCCGTATGAGATGAAGGCTTTAAACTAAAACACGTACCCTTTCGTCGAGTTTAATTGTATTTTTTTTTAATGTTATTGTAATGATACACGTGTACCACCGATTATAAGTTGTAATTTGAATTATCGGTACGATGTTTGATTTTATTATGTGTTTTAAAATTTTGTACCATTAGTCAAGGAATCCTGACAACCCCTCCTACCAATCAATTTTATTAAATAGTCTTAATTAATCAATATTAACTATGATTAAGTATAATAAACCTGATCGATCAACATATACTATTAAGTATGACTCACACACCTCATATTCTGATAAGACGGATGATGATAGAAGTACACAAGGTGTGCAAGAGCATCTTGCACACCACCACTTATAATATGCCACCTCAATTTTAAAAGATTCCTCTATTTTGAAATTTTCAAACTGAAATTTGAAATGTGTTTCGAAATTTTAATTTTGAATTTCAAATTTGTTTTAAGTTCCCAACAATCAGCAATTAATTATCTTTAATTCCCCATAAAGGCAATGAATGCATTCCCCATAAAGGAAACGAGTAACCAAAACATCATCTAATATTTTGATCTTTTCATGACTAAAATGATCCCGTAAAATGGTTTTGATCCGCAATTAAAAAAAATTGGTTATTTATCCTCTTGAGAAGAATCGAACACGGGTTTGCGCAGTTAGAGTAGATGTTGTAACAGCTTAGTAGTGACCATTGTAGCAAGGGGTATCAGCACATAAGTCATTGCAAACATAAATATTTTAATCTAATTTTAACGAGTTTGAGAATTCTACATATGATTTATGTAAAGGTGAAATGATCCTTTATAATCGTAAATAATATTATAACACATTCATGTGTTCTATCTATCGTTTCTAGTCTTGGTGGTGGGTCATAATTTTGTATTATAACAAGAAGTAAACAACTTACTGGGTAGATGTTTATGAAAATGTTAGGAGTTACACATCTATTTTACTTGAGTTTAATTTAATTTAAATTTAATTTCTTTAAAAGTTATACTTCCTCCGTTCCGGAAATATCGCACCATTTGTTTTTTACACTATTCATATTACGACTTTGGCCATTTTTTGTGATTTGTACGTAAGAAAATTTTAGTCATGTGGGGTAATGTTAGATTCATATCGATATATATTTTCTAAATATTAATTTTTTTATAATTTTTAGGAAATTTAGTGAAACACTACCTTTAAATTTAGTGGTTTTGTGAATTGCTACCTTATAAAAACTTTTTTTAATTTAACTACCTTATAAGTTTGGTTTGTTTGACTAACACTACTATTTGACATTTTCCGTTCATATTTTTCGTCGTGTATTTCTTCCATTCTTTTAAATATCTTTGTTCACTTGTTGTTTTGTTCGTTTGCCATATTAAATAACCGTTGTAGTGGAGTTCAAAGACGGAAAACAATAACAAAAAACGTCAAATGGTAGTGTTAGTCAAACAAATCAAACTTATAAGGTAGTAAATTATAATTTTCTTTTTAAAAGGTAGCAATTCACAAAACCACCAAACTTAAAGGTAGTGTTTCACCAAATTTCCTAATTTTTACTTGCACACAATTTGAGATATTAAGAGTCAAAGTAATGGTTAGCGGAGTAAAAGTCAACCATGGTGCAATATTTCCGGAACGGAGGAAGTATAATCTTGTGTAATCTTAGCCAAACTTAGTAATTAAAGGTTAACTCTTCGAAGTTTGGTCTAAATAATTTATTTACAACGTACGAAGTTATTATTTTTGGATAATGTTACTATTTTACAGGTTTAGACATATAGTAAAAAAAAATTCATTTGGAGATTGGTAAACATTTTCTGGTATCATTAAGTTTTATTGTAAGCCTTTGTGTAATCATAAAAATATGTAGTGTATAATTTTTTAAAAATAAATTATATTTTTAACAACCAACTCTTTTTTGATAATGAGGTAAATTAAGATAGTCCCCATAAAGATAACCACGATTTACCAAAAAATCATAGTTAAAGGTGAAAAAAACATTCAATATTAAGTTTGATGTTATATTGACTAAAATGATCTCATAATTTGGTTTGTCACAATTAAAATTTTGGTTATTTTTTCTCTAGTCAAGAATCAAGCACGGGTACTCGCAGTTAGATCGAGTAGATGTTATAGCAGTGTAGTAGTGATCGCTTTAGCAAGAGGGATCAACACATATGTCATTTCAAGCGAAACTTTTTAATATAATTTTACGGAGTTTGAGAATTCCGAATAAGATTTCTTTAAAGGTGAAATCATCATTTTTAATCGTAGATAAAAAAATACACCATTCGGTCCTACTTCAATAAAGGGTTATTGGCAAATAAAGATTACTCCGTATATTTTTACT
This sequence comes from Spinacia oleracea, assembly GCF_020520425.1. NCBI lineage: Eukaryota > Viridiplantae > Streptophyta > Magnoliopsida > Caryophyllales > Amaranthaceae > Spinacia > Spinacia oleracea. Next base: position 156,094,541 of record NC_079489.1, read on the forward strand.
AGGAAGTACTCCGTATGTTTTTTTAATGAAAATTAAATTTTATAAGTATGTATTTTAATATGTGGGATCATTTTATGTATTATGAAATCTAAACATTCGCTGCTTATAAAACCTTATCTATATTCTCAAAATCTCAAATAAATTATATATTTTCTAGCACAAATGTATGTGCTGATACCACTTGCCAAACTGATTACAACGAAGTTTATATGATCATCTTTACACTGACCCTAGACCTGCGTTCGATCCTTTATATGTGGATCTTTTTTTTTTCTTTGGGCAATTGTTGTTTTGTGTTACTATTGTTTTTATGGTTTCTTTTTAGTATTTACGGAATCATAATAAACATTACTTCCTTTCTTTATGTATTGAATATATCTTTTTATGGGATCATTTGTGAGTTTATTCATAAATTTTATCCAATTTTGTTTATCTTCTCATCCAGCTATATGGTAGTAACGATATGCTATTTCGACAATATATGATGTGGGCTGTAATGACATATGCGTGCAACGAACAATCTTTTGCATATCAGAAACTCTTAGATGTAGTTTAAGCTTCAGATATTATGAATAATATAATGGTTTTTCAAAAAATATATTTGTTGTAAACAATGAAGTTTGGACTTTGAGTTTAATTACCATGTGTAGCTTCATCAGAAAACTTTTTGTTATGTCTTGAAAAAAAATGCATATACTCATATGATTCGTCCATGGATAATGAAAGAAAATGCATGTACTGATACTCATATCTTTAAACTTAAAAAATCATAGTTAAAGGTGAAGTAAAACATCAACATGCATTTTGATCTTTTCATGACCAAAATGATCCCATAAAAATGGTTTGTCACAATTAAAATTTTGTTTTATTTGCTCTTGACAAGAATCGAACACTGACACACACAGTTAGAGTATATGTTATATCAGTATAGTAGTGAGTTAGTGACCATGGGTATCAGCACGTAAGTCATTGCAAACAAACATATTTTTGTCTAATTTTACCGAGGTTGAGAATTCTGAATGTGATTTTTTTAAAAGGTGAAATGATCCTTTTAATCATAGATAAAGTTATAACACATTGTGTTTTCCAATTTTGGTGGTGGGGCGTCATTTTGCGTTATAACTAGAAACAAACAATTTAGATGTTTATGAACATGTTAGAAATTACGTATCTATTTTACTTAAGTTTGGTTTTATTTATATTTAATTTCTTCAAAAGTTAAATGATCTCCTGTAAACGTAGTCAAACTTAGTTAATTATTTAAATCTAGCTCTTTGAAGTTATTGAAATCTAAACAATTTATTACAACGTAAAAAGTTATTATTTTTGGATATCATTACTATTTAACAGGTTTAGACATACGGTAATAAAGAAATTCATTTGGGGATCGGTAAATATTTTCTAGTATCGTTAACCTTCACTACGGGAAAACACGGCGCTTTTCGACGCTTTTTTGGTCATATATCGACGGCTTGAAGCGTCGAAAAATAGCATATCGACGCTTCTTTGAACAGTCGAAATATTCACGGTCGATATTTTTCGACGCTCTATGTCGTCGATATTTACTCCATTAAGACGCTTTTTTTAGTCACTATTTTCCATATTTCGACGCTTTCTTTGGTCGACATATTTCGACACCCTGTTGCGTCGCTATTTGCTCCACTTTCGCGCAATACGAATGCATTTTTCGACTCTTTGCTCCGTCATTTCTCGTGTTTACATTTTCGTTCCCCCAAATCAAGACCCTTTTGAGGGTCACAATTTGATAATATATTTTTACCGCCAAACAAATTTAGACTCTTCTAAGCGTCACAATTTACTCTAAAAATATATATTGAGCACAAATAAAAGCACAATCAAATATAAATATTAATATACTATGTTATCATAAAGCTGCTTTAATTTATACTTAACAATAATGTAGCATACAAATAGTGATAATACCATCCATACGATAATTTGTACCGTACGTCTAATGAAGCTGAAATAAAAACAATTCCTCGCATGATTTTTATACATTAATCAAGATAGTCCAAAACTAGAATAAAAATAATTTCCTAATTAACTAGGACTAATTAACCGAGTAAATCTTATCCCCGTGCTAGCTTGTTTCAAGATAACTTGTTGATCTCTTGATCACGTTTTACCATTTACACTTGAATCAACAATATCTGCAAAGAAATTTTAATGTGTCAAACATATGTTTCTTTGGTAAATAAGCAATCTAATAACCAATGTAAAAACCAAAACATCGTTTTTCCTGCCTCAAAACAACCTTAGGCAAACAACAAAAAACATTCATCGAAAAAGAAAACTACCCGACTTTGTCCATCATAAAATCCAGCTCTTCTTTTCAGATGGTCTATTTCTTAATGGAAGAATCAGTAGTGTCGGCTACAGAGAAGAGCACACACATAGTTACTAATCTAGCTAGGACGGAGATGTTACTGACTTATAAGAGTCCGGCTTTCTCGCGGACAATAGTTTTAGATCCAGCTGTAGAAACCAGTAGTTTTAGTCCCAACGCAACAACAATAACTCTCAAGACATAGCTGTTGAACATAAACTAGTAGAGCTGAAAAGAAGGGCATCAAGTCAAAGGCAACCTCTAACTCACACACACCAGAAACTAAACAGCACAAACCCGCAACAGAAAAAAGACAACAAATCCCAGACACCTGTAGTCAACAAAGTCACAACAAATGCAGCAGTAACAGTTCAGAGAAAGGAACTAGACTGCACTAATCTACTCAGCAGTAGTAATCACTCAAAATTCTAACTTAATGTGCTAATATTGGTGTACCAAACTGTCATTATGCAGTAAATAAAAAAAAAACAAATAGTAAGTATATAAAAAGTGTAAAAGAAAAAGATAATACCCAGTGTAACAACAACAGGGAAGGAGAAATTCACCAATTGCTCCAATTATTGTCCCAACAATAGACTGCCGACTATTGAAAACAAAAATTAAATAAAATAGAAAATAAGTAGTACACCATTTTATCCTATTGCAAAACAGAGAACTAAGGATCACGACTACAATTCATCTTTGTCCTTGAATTAAGAATGCAGTTATACCATTGGAAAAACGTGAAATAACAATATTATGAACAATTAGACCATTGAGAAGTCCTATTTTAAAATCTTACTTTGATCCGCTACCTGTATGATATCCGACATAAATTAAATTTGTGTAGTATAATGCATACCTGCAGCCTACAGAAATAGCAAATAGTTCTTTATGCAGTAATTCAATCAATTAGAGAAGCTTTTGGGATGAGCGACTATTTAGTATTTACGTATTACGTGTATCACTGTTTCTAGGTCTGTGCAAGATTGTCCAAGACCCTTTTTATACCTAGGACAATACTCTGAGAAATTACCTTACTTTTGGCAACAGTGTCCATGTCTCATGTCTCGACCTACTTTTCACAATTGCCACCAGAATCATCATTAATCTAAAAAAAGCATTTTAATATGCCACATTTCAGGTACGATACGCTACTGTGTAGCTGATGTAACTCTTATCAGATCAATTCTGATCAGTTATGTTCTGATCAATTCAGTGTGAGGATGTTCTTAAGAGAGTAATTCTCATTGCGAGGCATTCTATTGTGTGTCTCAAGGAGGAAGAGTTTGTTTTATTGTTTATCATCCTTTAATCTTCTTTCCTTGGTTCTTTACCTTCGGCACTTATCACCAGCCTTGGCCTTATTCCATGAAAGATCTTTTAACTTGGAAAGAAAAGAAAGGTTGGCTTGCTTAAGTGGAAGATGATTCTAGTAGCAATCTGGAATTGCACATGGAAAGAAAAAAACGAAAGGAATTTCAGGACATGACTTCCCCTTGTCAAGGTCTCAAGTTCTTTTCCCGACATTTAATTTTGTAGTTAAACTAAATCATGATAGTTTGAAGGCACTAGTTCTTTTTCAAGTTTTTGCTTACCCCCTCCTTTTCTATATGGGTGGCACTCCATCCATGACCTCCAAATATATCTCTTTATGACTTGCAAAAACAAGTATTCAAAAGCAGTTGCTTGTATTTTGGTCACGAAATAAAGGAAGAACACATAGGTAAACCCCAAGTATAGTAAACAGATTCTTAACCGCGATTGCAGATTGAAAAGTACGCATGAACTAGACATTAATAATAGTTTTGACTATTAACTATTTCCACCGGTAATTGAATCTCGAATATGTACACTTTTAAGTTTACAGATACCACAGACATACATATGAATAAAAAATGTAACTAGAAATTCAACCTTATAGGAGCTTAAATGTGAGTTACAGACTAAAAGGCTCCCAAAGACACGAAATTGCACCCTTAGAGCTCAGGTTTCAACCGGCTAAAGGGTTTACATCATCACAGAAAGCATGCTTACAAGAGCCAAGGGCCACTATCACAAACATAATTCCAGCAAATTTATTTCTGCTTCTAAGTTCAGACCCCAGCCAAGAAAAAAAAGATGCAGCAAATATATGAAGTATAAAGAAAGAGAAAAGTAAGAGTAAACCGTAATTGTGCTTCTTGAATCAGCCATTAGAGTGTACTAATCCGACATCGTGCTTTCATCTCTTTCGGACGACCATTGAAGTTCCCAGCTTGACTTGCTCTCAGGTTGTCTTAACCTTTCAATTGTAAGGACATTCATTTTTAAACAAGAACTGATCTACCTATTTGATACCAATTATCAAACTACACTAGCAGTAAAACAGGGGGGGCCAGGAAAGCAGGAGCACAATGATCAGTCATCAAACAACCATTCTTAAAGAATAAAATCATTTTATAATCTCAGGAATTGCAGACGTACTAATAAAATTGTCGTCTTCCCATGTTTAATACGTATGAAATATCCAAATTCGTTCTCACTATGATACCCAAATGCTTACAATATCTAGCAAGAAATTCTATCCAAGTAACATAATTCGTTGTATAACACACCTACCAAATATACTGCCACAAAAATCTTAGATTAGTAACACCATAACACTGAAGTATTGGAACATCCAAGGTTGGGCAAACACCCAACTGATTTTAACAAAGAATCAAAGTGCACTCGACTTTATATCTACTACATAGTATATTTTAGCATCTAAACCAATAACAATGAGTTATACATCATAAAACTATAGGCAAGGTAATAAAATCAAGATTGATTAAACTAAAATATTAAACAAATACTCATATTCTGTTATAACAAAACATTTTCACCCAAATTAAAGCAAGAATATACTTTGACAAATTCAAAAAATCACAAATGAATTAAATATAACTGAATAAAGAAAAATTTTAACCAATTTTAACCCTTCTCATGTCATACTAGAGAAAACCAAAGCTTGTCCGAAAAATAGCGAAAAAACCAAATCGTAAGTTAACAATTAAATACCAAAATTTTGAGATTATAACCCTAACTATTTCGAATAAACCCTAAATTGTGAAAAAGACGAAAAAATGGGAGAAAAGGAAGATCTATGCAAACAAAATTGATTCCTACTTCTAAGTTTAGACCTCTAGCCAAGAAAAAGTTTTAGCAAACATATAAAGTGCAAAAAATAGATAAAAATAAGAACAAACCTAGCTTAATTGTGCTTCTTGAATCCGCCATTAGAGTGTACAACTCGAACATCGTGCTTTCGAATCTTTCGGCAGTCCATTGAAGTTGGAATTTTGAGATCCTTGAGAAAACCCTAGAAAATCTGAAGAAAAAGGTGAGAGAAATGCAGGAACAGAAATTATGAAATCAAATCTGCAAAATTATAATCACTTTTGAAACGCATACGAGAGTATTTGGTGGAGCAGATAGATTTACAAAATATTAAATTACAACAGTTATCTACTTGCATTAGTATAGAAATAAATAATGGCATGTGCATGTGATTATGTGATTGCATGAGTGGTGTATTAGAATGATGTGCAGGTTAACTTGAAGTTATAGGAGAGACTATAATTGTTAATCTTTTAGGAAAACTTAAGTCAGGGATTTTACACAAACTATGGATTGAGCAGCCTGAGAATTCTCCAACATGATTAGCCACTAAGACATATTCTAAATCCGTCATATCTCCTTTTTTAGAAAGCTTAAACTTTGCAAGTGATTCTTGTTAAACTTCAGCTAAATTTTCCTTTTGGTTAATCATCTGGCATATGGCTATTGTTTTATTTCCAAATATTTTATTGATGTTTAGTCAACGTGCGTAGTGATATGGAATGGTAAATTTCAAGTGTTATCTGACAAACAATTTCTTGTAAAATTACATAGTCACATTTCTCAGCTTTTCACAAATCGTAGTGATGAAAGTAAGGTGAAATAACAACAAGTGAATGTGTCTTCTGAATTTACTTGAAAACAATTGCTTGGCATATCCACATATACAGAACAACGATGGTGGGATGGTGTAGTTGCATAAACAATAACTAAATAAATGAAGGAAATTACCTAGTCAGTTTATCTGGTTATCAAAGTTGTTTATCTAAATTTTACTTCAGAAGAAAATCAGGTTACCTTATCAAAATTCGAGCCTTGAGCATTTTTTTCTTTTTGGTAAATAAGATATATTTATTACCAAAAGGTAGAAACCACACAACATTCAACCAACGAAACAAGAAGCAAAAGGCGCACAAACCCGCAACCCAAGCTAAAACGCAAAGCAACAGAAGAAAAAAAAACAACAGTCAAAACTACAAACAAGCCATCCGCAGCTACAACAAAGACGAAGCAGCAGCAGCAAAGAGTAGCAGCAGAGCCTAGCAAAGAAAGCAGCAGTGCAACCAGAAAAGAAGCAAAGCACCAGAACCACGCTTCAGCAAACAGAACAGCAGCAACAACAACAGAGAAGCACATACCAGAACTTGCAACAGAGTGAGGCTGCAGAAAGCCTGCAAAACAGGCACAAAGCCAGGCAGCCTGTAGGTCTGAACCACAGGCTAGCAGCTTAGAGCACACGGGGAAGAGCTACCTGCAAGTCTAACAGAACAAGAAAAGAAAAAAAACAAGCCAGAAACTCTAAGGCAAACACCTAAGACACAAGTTGAAATGAGAAGAAAATAACGCGTATAAAATGCAAGTTGGAAGTTGCAAGGTTGGTAGATTATCTTCCCCAATTCAACTTGGATGATATTATCATATGAGAATATAAAATAATAAACTTTCGGATTTTGACTTAAAATTAAAATTAGAATTTAGTGGGATGACCAATTAACCTGAACATGCCAAGAACAGTGAAAATAAAAAGAGGGTTAACATCCATGGTACCAAACGCAGGAGGCATGATCTACTAAAAATGGCTCAAGTATCGGGGAAGGTACCTAATTGCACAATAAGGCTGCACTTCCTAGATCAATATACGACATAAAATATCTAAAATTAAAATCCAGATCAATCAAAATACAACAACGCAAACTAACAATTAAGTGGATTAACCATATATCAAAAAAATTAAAAAAAAATTGAATTTGACATATAAAAATAATAATGCATAGACATTCAGGAAACAATAGGGAATAAAAAAACAAACCTACAAAATATTTTGAGCGAGTTTATTCAACGAACCATAGGAGTGGTGAATCTGATGCCCAAAACGCATGGAGGAAGCGAAGATGAAGCGTAAGCAACGATTTCTCGGACTCTCGAGAGCAGCTGGGTTTTCGAGGAGAAAATGAGAGAGATAGAAGTTAAGGATCTTGATAACTCAAAACAATCCCTGGCGTCGACCACCACGTTCTCCATCAGCGATTAAGTGTGCCCCGATACATCAAGCCTCATGGAAAATTGTAGCATTAATACATATGAATATTTGCAAGAATGTAATTTGAAATTTGGAGAGGAAATAAGTGAATTGAAAACAGAAAGGATGAATTGGTACCTAGGGTTCGTGAAATAGAGGCGGTGAGAATTACAGACGAATTTGGGAGCAACAACGAAGAAGGGCGGTGGAAGGTCGGACAGATTAAAATCTGACAGCGTTCATGAAGTGAGATCCAGTTTGCCACGCCGCCGTTGTTGTTTCTACTCTCTCTCTCTCCTCCTTTGAAGCCATAGATTGTCAACCGTTTAGGGATAGTGGGAGTAGAGGTGGGAGTAATGTAAACCGCGATTTTAGAATATGTTAATTAGGCTGAAAATTTTAGATTAGCGGGATAATGGACCTATAAGCGGGCAACACGTGTTTATTTTTAAGAATATTGACGCTGTGTTTGGTCCATATATGTTTCGACTTTTAGGAGCGTCGAAATATGTAAATAAAAAATTCGCGCCTTTTAATTTTATTGCGACCCTTTTTGAAACAGTCGAAACCACTACGTCTATATTTGTATGCTTTTTTTGTAGTGCTTATTGTATGCCCTTGTGTAATCATAAAATATATAGTACATAATAATAAATAAATAAATAAATAAATATATATATAAATATATATATATATATATATATATATATATATATATATATAATATATATATATATATAATATATATATATATATATATATATATATATATATATATATATATATATATATATATATATATATATATATATATATATATAGAAGGCTCTCGTGAGAACACTTTCCTACGGTGAGAACACTTCCTTACGGTGAGAACACTTTCTATAATGGCATTTTCGTGATTTTTATAAACAAATAAACCAATATAATTGTTTTTTCACGTTTTTCTTTTCAATATTTCTGATTTTCACGTTCTCTCTCTTCAACTCCCCTCTCTCTCCTATTCGAACACCACCACCAATCGCCGCCGCCGCTAGACACTGCCGCTACTTACCTCTCGCCGCCGATTGTGCTCTCCTCTCGCCGCCGCTTCTTCTCTCCTCTCGTCTCCGTTTCTTTCTCCTCTGGACGCTGTTTCTTTCTCCTATCGCCGCCGCTTCTTCTCTCCTCTACGCCGCCGCTTCTTCTCTCCTCTACGCCGCCGCTTCTTCTCTCCTCTCGCTGCCGCTTCTACTTTCCTCACGCCGCTCGCCGCTGCTCGCAGAAATTCGTCACCGGTCGCGGTGGTTGTGGTTCGCGAATCGGAGTTCGAACTCTCAGGTTTCTTTGATTCTTCGATTTAGGTTTCTTTGATTCTTCGATTCTTCGATTTCGATTTCGATTTTAAATCAATCGATTTCGTTTTTCTGAGATTCTAAATCAATTGCTTTCTTTGATTCTAATATCAGTCAATTTATCCGAATTCATGTTCTAAATTAATCCGAAATTTATCCAGTTTCATGTTCTAAATTGATTTCTTTGATTCTAATATCAGTCAATTGATTGTTAGGAGGTTTCAAAATCGAATTTTAATCGACATTCTCAATCGATTTTCGAAATCTGAATTCAACAATTAAAATCGATTTCAATTGATTTCTCAATTCCAAAAAATAAAATCGAGTTCAATTTGGTGGCTTCGAAATATAAATTTAGAACATGTTTGAATAAACTTAGAACATGCTTGAATAAATTTAGAACATGGTTGAACAAATTTAGAACATGCTTGAATAAGTTTAGAACATGCTTGAATAAATTTAGAACATGCTTGAATAAATTTAGAACATGAGCTTAAAAATTTAGGACATGATTGAATAATTTTAGAACATGAGCTTATAAATTTAGAACATGGTTGAACAAATTTAGAACATGGTTGAACAAACTTAGAACATCGTTGAATAAATTTAGAACATGATTGAATAAATTTAGAACATGCTTGAATAAATTTAGAACATGAGCTTACAAATTTAGAACATGGTTGAACAAATTTAGGACATTGTTGAACAAATTTAGAACATCGTTGAATAAATTTAGAACATGCTTGAATAAATTTAGAACATGCTTGAATAAATTTAGAACATGAGCTTACAAATTTAGAACATGGTTGAATAATTTTAGAACATGCTTGAATTAATCTAGAACATGAGGTTAAAAATTTAGAACATGGTTGAATAAAATTAAAACATGCTTGAATAAATTTAGAACATGGCTGAACCAATTTAGAACATGGTTAAATAAGTTTAGAACATGGTTGAATAAATTTAGAACATGAGTTTGAAAATTTAGAACATCGTTGAATAAATTTAGAACATGTTTGAATAAAATTTAGAACATGATTGAATAAATTTAGAACATGCTTAAATAAATTTAGAACATGAGCTTACAAATTTAGAACATGCTTGAATAAAATTAAACGTGCTTGAATAAATTTAGAATATGGCTGAACCAATTTAGAATATGGTTAAATAAGTTTAGAACATGGTTGAATAAATTTAGAACATGAGTTTGAAAATTTAGAACATTGTTGAACAAATATAGAACATAGAGAGTGTAAATGTGTTCTCACCATAAGAAGTGTTCTCACATAAGGAGGTGTTCTCACCGGATCCCTCCCCATCTATATATATATATATATATATATATATATATATATATATATATATATATATATATATATATATATATATATATATATATATATATATACATATATATATATATATAATATTCCCTAACAATCAACTCTTTTTTGATAATGAGGACAATTCATTATCTGATAGTTTCGATAAAGGCAACGAGTAGCCAAAAATCATAGATAATGTAAAAAAACATCCAATATTTTGAATTTTTCATGACTTAAATGATCTCATAAAATGGTATGTCAAAATTTCAAATTTTGTTATTTTGCTCTTGAATCAAACACAGTTAAAGTATATGTCATAGCAGCAGAGTAGTGAACATTGTATCAAGGGGTTATCAGCACATAAGTCATTACAAATAACATTCTTTTATTCTAATTTCACAGAATTCTGAATATGATTTCTTTAAAGATAAAATAATCCTTTGTAATCGCAGATAAGTTATAAAATATTGTGTTCTAGCTACTTTTTCCAATCTTGGTGGTGGTCTTAGCGCGCTTTTTATTATAACAAGAAGCAAACAATTTAGATATTTATGAAAATGTTAGAAATTACACATCTATTTTACTTGAGTTTGGTTTTGTTTAAATTTAATTTCTTCAAAATTTAAATGATCCTGTGTAATCATAAAAATATATAATACATAATTAAACAATAAAACCAAAATTATTTCCAACAACCAACATCTTTTTGATAATGAGGACAAATAATTATCTAATTGTCCCCATAAAGGCAACGAGTAGCCAAAAAATCATAGTTAAAGATGAAAAAAAAAATCAAATTTTGATATTTTCATGATTAAAATGATCATATAAAACAATTGTTAATACTTAAATAAAATTATTTGTGGGCTCTTGTTAGGAAATGAACACGGGTGCACAATTAAAGTATATATTAAAACAACATAGCAGTGACCATTGTGATAAGGGGTATCAACACATCAATCTTTGGAAATTAAATTGTGTTAATCTAATTTCGTTGAGTTATTTTGCATTATAAACGGTGTGAACAATTTAGGTTATTATAAAAATGTTAAAAGTTACGCATCTATTTTAATTTTAGATTTTTCATGCTCTTATATTTTTGGAAGTCTTTATAAATTTAGGTGAATCAAAATATATACGGTGTCCTCAACAAACGTAATCAAAATAATTCTACCTATTATGAAGGGTTAAACATACTCATGATAAATCACATTCGAGACCAGTAACTAATTTCTAGTATCATTGTCTTTTTTATTAGCCCTTGTGTATTCATATATAAATATATTTATTATAAGATACAACCAATTTGAGGTACATATACGTAACGATATTAAGTTGATTCTTCTACTGTTCCGACGATTTGAGGTACATATACCTAACGATATTATGATACAATGTTTTCCCTTTACAATTTAGAGGATCGAGATCGAGAAAAGTCAACATATATTCCCCCAGAAGAGCATAAGAAATCAATAATAAGACACAACTCAATTAAGAAAGGTCAAGGGCCATAACTTAATTTGTTGACAAAGGCTCTTATAAAAAACAATAAATATACATATATATTCTTAACCAAATCAAGATAAAGATTCTATTAAAATTAGCCTCAATCATCTACTACGTATAAGCTAAAAATCAACACCTATCAGTTTTACTTTTCCTCCTCAATTACCTCTACTGCTCTACATTCCCCTAAACAAGTGAAACAAATAACGTGAAAAGCATGTCACACTTTTGGGAGGTAAAATATGGTATTATTCCTCATATGTTTTTTTTTATCCCCAATGTACGAAGTACCTGAGGGATCAAGACAATGTTCAGTCTCATACAATGATAGTCAAAGTTAACCCAATGTTTTACAGCTAACTTTTTCAATCTTGGTGGTAGCAAAACTATTTTGTATTATAAAGGATATGAACAATTTAGGTTATTTTAAAAATGTTAGGAGTTACACATCTATTTTAGTTGAGTTTGATTTTATTTAAATTTTATTTCTTTAAATGTAAAATGATCCCGAATAATCATAATCAAGGTTAACAAAAAAAAAAATCAAAATGTAACGTTACTTTTCAAAGTTACAACCTAAACAATTTATCTACAACATACGAGGTCATTATTTTTGGAGATCGTAAATATTATACAGGTCCAAACATACGGTAAGAAAAAAACTTCTTTGGAGATCGTTAGCTGTTTTCTAGTATCGTTATGTTTTATTATAAGCGCTTGTGTAACCATAAAATATGTAATACTTCCTCTGTCTTTTAATACTCGCAACGTTTGGACTTTTTCCACTATTCATATAATCTACTTTGACTATTCGTAGTGTTTTTTGTATAAGATAAAACATAGTCATGTGGGATCTTGTTAGATTCGTCTCAATGTGTATTTTCAAAATATCAACTTTTTATAATTTTTGCATAAAGAGAATTTAAGGTATAAATTATCAAAGTTGTGCATTGGCATGCGTGAAACTAACAAACGTTGCGAGTATTAAAAGACGGATGAAATATTTATTATAAGAAAAAACCAATCTTATATCACCAATAAACCCCTTTTTCTATTGAGGAAAAAAATAATCCGATAGTCCCCAAACTCCATAAGAGCAAAGAGTTGCCAAAAATCCATGTTAAAGTTGAAAAAATGTACATCCAATATTTTGATATTTTTATAACCAAAATATGATCCCATAAAATGTTATTTTACACTTATTTTTTTTTTCGGCCTCTTGTTAGGAATCGAACACGGATGAGCGTAGTTAGAGTAGATGTTAAAGCAGTGATTATTATGACAACGGGGTATCAACACATTACTCAAATAAATTTGTTTTAATCTACTTCAGTTGAGTTTGAGATTTTTATGTTATGATTTCTTTAAAAGTGAAATCATCCTCTATAATCGTAGTGAAATTAAATACAATTTTATTGCAACTAACTTTTCCAATTTGGTGGTGGCTTGATATAATCTTTAAAAGTGAAGACTACTCCATATCTAAGCACCATTGTTTCTCAAATGGATTGATATAATCTTTCTCCAGTCAATACAAAAAATTGTCCTTTTGGTTGTATTCATTATTTCTTTGACAGCAAGCTATAACATATTTTGAGTCTCATTATGCCCTTTGTCCATCTTAAAAGCGACATCGCTAAGGCCCTAGAAAACTACTATTGCCCTTTCTTTTGGGATCAAACAACTTACTCTATTTTACTCCTCATAGTGAAATATCCTCAACTCTTAGCTGCAAAGAAGAGGATTAGCTTTTCAGAAAACAAAATATAACTGAATTTGTACAAAAGTTAAACGATTTCGTGTAAACGCAACCAAGCTTAATTAGTAATTGAATCTATCTTTTCGAAGTTCTAATCTAAATAATTTATTTACAACGTACAAAGTTATTGATTTTGGATATAGTTACTATTGAACATGTTTAGACATATGGTAATAAAAAAATTAATTTGGAGATCAATAAACATTTTGTTTATGTAAGCTTGGCATATCGAAAAGTTGACTTTTGTTTTGTTTATGTATTAAATCCACGGTAAGAAAAAAATCTTACCGAAAAGTTGAGCTTGGATATAGAAGCAGAATCATACTTCCTTTTTTTATGTATTACATCTTTTTATGGGATCATTTGAGGAAAAAATTTTCCGATAGTCCCCAGAACTCCGTAAGAGCAAAGAGATGCCAAAAATCCATGTTAAGGTGAAAAAATGTACATCCAATATTTTAATATTTTTATGACTAAAATATGATCCCATAAAATAATTGAATGTTTATTTATTAAATCTGATTTCAATTGGGATTACATTTTAAGTTTATAATTTCGGATTTCTCATATATATATATATATATATATATATATATATATATATATATATATATATATATATATATATATATATATATATATATATATATATATATATATATTACACATAGATAAAAGTTTCATTTCTTATTAAAAATATATTTATAATACATATGAGACTAAAAAAAAAATATTCTCATTTCAAAGTTCACTTGTACACAAGACCCAAAAGTAAAGCCTATAATCGAGCACAAAAGAAAGCTCAACAAAACCAAAAAACGCAAACTAAGAAAGAAGTCAACTCTAGTCAAAAGTTGACCAGAATGACAAAAAAAAACAATCCATTTGAAAGTACGATCGTAAAGCATCAATAGCTGAAAAAATTAACCCTTCCAGACTGGACCAACACCATAGCAGTAACACAAATCGGAACAGACATGATCTCACACTTCCAGACTGGACCAACACCATATCAGTAACACAAATTAACCCTTCCAGACTAAACCAACACCATAGAAGTAAAGTCTCCATGTTTGAGAAGTCATAACACAAGCTGGTCTCACACTTCTTCCTGATGTCATAATACTGCACATATGGAAGAGAGTTAGATTTTTGGTAATTAGTCCATGCTGCTCATCAGATTTTTGGTAATTAGTCCATGTTGTTCCATTCTTTTTATAGATTGTAAGATAGTGTTACTTACATTTTTGTCTCCTGCGTAGTCCATGATCTTGTTGAAGATGTTGGTGCAGGCAAAGTACGCACTCAAGCATGCATCTTTGCCACCAGTACCTGGTTCCCCAATGATGAGAAAACAATTCATATGAGACCCAGAAAATCTCAGTAACTGCGTTTAGAAGGGAGCAATTAAGTTGACAACAACAGTTACATTACCACACTGCTTGATTACCTGTTCGTAAGCTGGAACCATAACACTGATGGTTTTGTGTTCTAACTGTTTAATGATCCCGTTATCCAGAGCATAATCTGGGTATGCTTTGTATTGAATTTCTGGATGGGTGAGGCCATTATCGATTGCAAAACCCTGATTACATACAAGAAAAGGATTGGATTTAAATGCCCAGGAAATCACAAGACATAACAGAACAGAACAGAAAAAGAGAGGAAGTACCTTGAGATTTATGTGAAGTCCTTCTCGAGCCTTGTTTCCGTTGTGAACTCTAGCAGCAAAAGCAGGGATATAGTGCCCAGCGTAGGATTCTCCAGTGATGTAGAAGTCATTCTTTGCATACTGAGGATGCGCCTTGAAGAAACGCCGAAGAACGAAGAACCCTAGAATTTGGGGGAAAACTCAAAAATAAAAAATTATTTGATTCAAGGTTTGAAAGAAGATTTGTGAGTAATTTTAGAAGATTATTGGAAAAAATGAATCCCTGATTAATCAAATTCGAGCCCAATTTGAGAAAAAAATGAAGCAGAACATTTGGGGAAACTTGAAAAATTGAGAAGTTGAGAGTGGGAGAGGGGAGCCAACGATTAATCCTTACCTACGAACGGGGTTTTGAAGAAGAGGTGAGAGAGGCAGAGTAAAGGAGAACCGTTGTTTAAACACACGAACTCATTCAATTCGAAAATCATCCCACGAATTATTTGTGTAAATGGAGGATGGAATAAAAAGTTTGTAAAAAAAAACATAACCTTTAATGTCAGAATTTGAAGGTTTTTCTGGTTATTAATGGCAGAAAATAACATGTAGAAGATGAAAGCCTTGAAGGTGAATAGGTGATGTTGGCGCTCAACCAAAATTTCCCGCTGAACTAGGTATTATGGCGCAAAACAGTGAAAAACATTACCGCCCAAAATCTCTGTTTCAGTTTTTGTTTCCCCCTCTTTTTTTAATGGAATATGTGAGGTGTCTAAATATAAATGGTGGTGTGCAAGATGCTTTTGTACACCATGTGTATCCCTAGCATTTTCCCTCTTTTAGTGTTATCCGATATTTTGAATTTAATAGTATTCTGCAATATAATACTAGATTCTAGATTCTAGATTCAATTGATTTGTGTTGAACAAATGCATTTCAATATTCAATTGAGTTAGAACTCACTTAAAATAGATTCTAGATTCTGAGTCTAGTGACCTAATTAAGGTGACTAAATTAATTTGAACTTTTACCATTTACTACAATTATTTTGCAAGGAACAAATACTCCATCTGTATTTATTTAAGAGATACACTTGGTCGGACACGGGTATTAAGAAAAAAAATTGAATAAAATAAAATAAAATAATAAAGTAAGTGGGGTTGGGTAAATATTTTAATAAGTAAACAAGTGGTGACCATGTTATTTTTGGGGTAGTAGGTGGGGTGGGTTTCTGAAATTATTTGTTTAATAGGATGGTGGTTCATTGAATAAATTAGATGTATTATTTAATTAGATGGTGGAGTTGACAAGTTACTAAAATTTGCAAGTGTATCTCTTAAATAAATACGAGCGAAAAAGACAAGTGTATCTCTTAAATAAATAGGGAGGGAGTAGTATGATATCTAATTCACGCCTTACCATAATTGGAAGTAGGAAACGTGCGTCGCGGTAACTATTACTCCCTAGTAATATTATAGCTTAATCATCAATCTGATTTTTTGCTTAATTAGGAATACTACTATTTTTTTAGTGGAGTATGTGATTTGGATTGTGTCAGATGCTACTTGTCTAGTGGGATTTAACTTTTTACCTCTCATAATTAATTGTTGCAATAATAATACCACTATAAGAATTTGTATCTTTAACGACAACCTAATTGTGACGGGTCAAAAATCGTGTTACAATTTTTTTTTTGCGACGGGGCTAACAACAAACAAAGACGGGAACAACCGTGGTAAATATCTTTTACGACGGGCTAACGACAGGATTTTCCGCTAACGACGGGATTTTCCATTAACGACGACCCCCTTTTATGACGGGTTCGCGACAGAAAATCCAGTCATTAATCGACGATTATTGGCCTTTAACGACGAGGTTTTCCGTCGTTAATGATACAATTTTTTGTAGTGTACCAAGTAATATAATCTCCATTATCATATAACCACTCTTGAGAACTTGATTATTATCATCATTATCAATCTATCATTACACTATTGCCCTTAAAGAGACTCCCGTGATAAGCGGGTTGGGAGTATCAGATGTACACAGTCTTATACTCTTATTCTTGCAGTTGTAGAAGTGTTATTTCCAATATATTCTTACGAATAAATGATAACGGGACGGGATGACCATCTTCCAATACATGAAAATGATGCAAAAGCATGATGATAGCTAGTTTGATTTAATCCATTATTATATAACTTTCGAAAAAGTTAATTGAATTGATTTCTATCTAAATCTAAAATATCTAAAATATCCCTATTTTCATGTATTAAAAGCACTTTTCAAAATAGTTGTAGTATACGATCCATTAATAAAATAATAATATTAGAGTAATAAGGTACGTAGACACAATATTTGGTAGCACATTCCAATTGATTTTTAATGTACTCACAGAAGTATATATAAAAAAGGACATGGAAAACGGCTGGTGTCCCTACTTAAGATTCCAAGTTTTAAGTTAATGATAATGATAATCAACGCTAACTAGAGCTTATCAACTTACAGAGTATTAATGACGTTGCTATGATGTTTCTCCTACGCAATATATTAAGACGGGTGTATAACAAATACTATTAAGCCGGCGCGTAAAATTATCTCAATATGCTTAAAAATTACCATGAAACAATTTGTCGTTTACTTTTTAGTGATAAGGTTTTCACAAACTCTTAATTACATACTGTATGATGTACAATAAATATTGTAAGACGAATGTAAAATACTAAAGTTGTTCGTAAATAGTTAAAATATTTTACAGTGCCTGATATGCTGTGAAATTATTACTTTTTTGTGATAGATTTCAGTAACCATATAACCGATTAAAGAAAAGTATCTACAAAAATTATTTTATCATATAAAAAGTTAATAAAAATATGTAAAAAGTTACAAAAAGGCGGATAAAAGTTACACGAATGTACAACAAATTTAGTATGCACGGGTGCGTGCAACATCTTTTGTAAAGATCCTCTTTAATAGAAATTACCCTTCAAAACATATTATAAGTAACCAAAATCTGATAACAATTTTTTTTACTATACATCTGAAGCACGCAAGATCTTTTGTACGCAATAATAGATGGTTTACGGACTATGTACGTAATAACAGAGAAACATGATATTAACGTGACAAATATAGAGTTTGATGTTAAATACGGAGTAAGATATTTAAGATAAATTTTATATCAAATATGATGATTATTTTTTACGGGGCGTTTGGTATGTGAATATGAGAGGGTGTTTGTTTAGTGGGATATGTTGTAGAGAGTGAGAAATTTTATCCCCACTTTGTTCAATTTCCATGTTTGTTTAGTGAGATTGAGAAATGTTGTGGGTTTGAGAATGAGAAATAAATCTTTTTAGAGGGTGTTTGTTTAGTGGGAAATGTTGTATAGAACGGGAAATTTTATCCTCACTTTGCTCAATTTGCATGTTTGTTTAATTAGTGGAATTGTAAATGCTGTGAGTTTAGGAATGAGAAATAAATCACAACTATTTCTCATTCCCACATACCAAACGTAGGGAAATTGAAGATGAGAATTGTAAAAAGGGTAAAATGACTATATTGCCATTGATGAAAAAGGTGGAAAGGAGGAGTAGACATGAATATTTTTTGTAAATTTGCATCTATTCCCCATTTATTAGCATCCAACATACCAAATAAGGAATTATCGATTTTCTACGAATTCCACAATAATAATTCGTAATCCCTATCCCACTTTCCATTCCTATGTTTGGTATGTTTTTTTTGGTGTTACCATCTGGTTCACTCTTATGGCTAATTCGGATCCGGGGCGAGTTTTGGGTGGATATGTTCAAGTTCCCTCCCAATTATTGTTGCTAGGGATCGAACGCGCGGTCCACCCTACCAACTCCAGCTCCAATCACTATTAAACCAACAAACAATTGGTCCCTATGTTTGATATGTGGGAATGATAAATAGCTTGAATGATTTCTTTCTCATTCCCAAACCCACAACATTTTCCATTACCACTAAACAAATATGAAAATTGGACAAAGAAGGAATAAAATTTTCCATTCCTTAAAACATTTCCCACTAAAAAATAATTTAAACTTATCATAGATCCTAATGAGTGCTAGATAAACTTTTGTTATTAACTATTCTATTTCATATACTTTATTGTACTCCTAATTTGTTGCAATAACGGAGCCAAAAAATTGTCGCTGAGGGCTAAAATGTCAAAACAAAACCTTTTATTTTTTTTACAAGACAAAATCAAACTTAAGAAATTCAATATGTTCTGAAAATTTTGCACTTCCTCTGTTTTATAATAATCGCAATGTTTGTGTATTTTACACTATTCACATATTCTATTTTGACTATTGTTGGTGATTTATACGTTAGATAAAACATAATCATATATGATTTTGTTAGATTCCTCTTAATTTGTATTTTTAAGATATTAGTTGTTTTTATAATTTTTGCTTAAAGAGAATTAAAGATATTAAGATTAAAGTTTTGCATAGACATGTGTAAAAGTTACAAATGCTGCAAGTATTAAAAATCAGAGGAAGTATTTTTTTACTCAAATATTTCGTTTCACAAGAATTTTGGCCAAAGTTTTTAAAAAGTTTAATAATAATAATAATAAGTAAAATAATTAGAAGGTAAAGAAATACCAACCTAATAAAATACGAAAACACTCACGGCTCCAAAAATTTAGGCGTTTCAATGGCCACCAGGACAAAGTTGTTTTGTGTCCGCTTCTTTAGCGGAAAGATTGTACGGAGTATGAACACTTTTTTTTTTTAATATTTTTTTTAGGGGCTTATTATTTACCGCCTCATATTACTCAAAATCGCCCCAATCATTTACCCATATACCCTCCTTATTTATCCCCCCTCATTTACCCTCTTACCATCCCATCTCAAATCTAACCACCACCGCTACCATCACGACGTCGGCGTCAAAATGGCCGAGTTTTCACAAGATTTTTTGTTTTTGTTCGGAATTTTTTTTAGAAACTTATACATTTATAGCTTGTACCATGTTACAGGCTTATGAATTTTAAGCTTGTACCATGGTACAGACTTATGAGTTTTTAGTTTCGACCATGATATTGACTTATGCAGTTTAAGCTTGTACCATGGAAGGAGCTAAAAATTCATAAGCATATACCATGGTACAAGCTAAATATTCACAAGTCTATATTATTTAAGATTTTGATTTGTTGTTGCATTTGATTTAATGTAATCGAAAAAAAAAAGACTTATGAATTTTTAGCTCCTTCCATGGTAGGGGCATATGAATTTTAAGCTCCTTCCATGGTACAAGCTTAAATTGCATAAGTCAATACCATGGTCGAAGCTAAAAACTGAAGGAAATAATGACCTTGGTCCAAATATGCATTCTATGTTAAGTCTAATAAATGCGGTTCAGTATTAATTAACAAGTTAATAATTCAGTGAGATCAAGTGAGCTGAATGCCTGACTAGAGGCCGCTTCAGTTCAAGTGGAATTAATGATATTAATCCACAGCTTACTCTTGACTGAACCCGTAGGGTCACACAAATAGTACGTAAACGGATTAAGTATTTAATGGCATTAAATACTCCATCTATGGATATTCGGAATCGACGGATCTTGGTTTCAGTGGGAGCTGAGATCGTCACAGGCAAGAAATGAATACTCCGGAAACGATGATATTGCCGGAAACGGAAATATGGATCGTATCGGAAATATAAATATTATCCAAGTCGTAGATGTTGCCGGAAACGGAAACATGGTACGTATCGGAAAATATTATCGGAAATGGAAACATTGCCGGAATCGGAAATATTGCCGGAAACGGAAATATTGTCAGAATCGGAAATATTATCGGAATCGGAAAATAATTCCGGAAACGGAAATATTAAATATTTGTTCGAAACGGAAATTAATTCCGGAATCGGAAATATTAAATATTGTTCGTATCGGAAATGAATTCCGGAACCGGGAATTTAATCGGAAGCGTATCGTACGAATAAGCATCGGACGAGGCCTGCCGGACGAGGGCCCAGCACGAAGCTAGGCCATCGCCCAGCAAGCCACACGCATCCAACAACACGCCAATGCCTCGACCATGCCCAGCGTAAGGCCAGTCCCAGCCAAGGCTGGCGCGCGCGCACAAATGGGCTGCGGGCAGTGGGCCTGTGCGCCGTGCGCACAGCGTGGGCCGCAAGGCTTGCGCATGGGCGTGCGATGCTCGTGCGGTGCGTGTGTACGTGCTATACGAATCCTAAAGCTATCGGGATTCGTGCATAGATTAAATCATAATCCTAAAAGATTAAATTAATTATTTAGAGTTCTAATAGGATTCTAAGAGTTCTAATAGGATTCTAATTAATTAATTAGTATTCTAACAGGATTCGAAATCCTTTCCAACTAGGGCCATAAATTTATACACAAGTTTTCAAGTATTCAAAACTAGGATTTTTAAGCAGAAAAAGCAGCCATAACTCTTGCCCATTTAGCCGAAAATAAGTAGTACCTTAAGGGCGATTCTAGTTGATCAATCTTAAGGCGGATCCGGACGTGCTGTGGACTATCTACGGAGGGACGACACTTGGAGTCCTAAAGACTTGTTCTTGTTCGGTTCGGGCGCAGCTAGGGAAGGCACGCAACAAAGAGTATGCATCTAAACTATGCTAAATGATTATGTGTAAATAATATGTTTTCCTGGCTTTATGGTTTTTCCGCATGATTTATGAATTGTCATATGTATCATAACCTAACAGTGGTATCACGAGCCTCTTATTATTTTCATAATCTAAATTGCATGAACATGGTTAAATATTACAAATTTGCAAGAATTAAAAGGGGTGATTAATTTTCGTAATTGTTAATTAATTGCAAATTGCGTTTATTTAATTATACGTACGCAGGTTTTCGGCAGTTTCTTCGTTACTCATCCAAATCAAGTGATTTTTGTGTCAATTCCGCATGTAAAAGGCATTCTAAAATTTTGACAAAAATATTATTTTTCGGCCGAACCCAGAATTCTCAAATTCGAAGCCTAACTATGACTTTTCGGAGTTTTTAGTTTTTCGAATGCAAAATTTCGTAAATTTAAGATGTTAAATTAAATATTTGCGATTCTTGTTGATAAATCTTGAATTTTTGATTGACCTACTGTATATGTTTAACAAGTTTGAATGCCTAGCCTTGTTAATTATGCAATCTAATTTGTAATTATGATTAATTTGTTGAAAATTAGAATAATTTAGAATTAATTTGATTTTCATAATTAATTATAATTTAATTAGATACCTATGATTAAAAACCACCATAAAAATTGTAAATTTATGTTAAATTTTAAATTTTTATGACCTAGTCTTGAATCCATTTTAATCGGAAATCAATTAAATAATAAATTTTCGATTTTTCGCCCTAAAATTATGAAATTAATATTATTTATTAATTTGTCATTAATTTTGAATATAAATTTTAATTTTTTTTATGCGATTCGCTCATATAACTTGCACGCACAAAGCAATGGACGCTACGTGTTACCCTTAAGGGGTGTTGTATAGTGCGGGCATGTGACGACGAGCAAGGGAGCTCGTCGCCCATGCGGTACGAATACAATGAGCAAGGCCATGGTGCACGAGCACAAGGCAGCAACCCTGCCTTGTGTCGTGGGCTGTGTGCAATGGGCGAATGCATGGGCGAGGGCGAGAGCAAGGCCGAGCAGTCGCGTGTGGGCAGCAAGCGAGCTGCGCCACAGCGCGCACTGCCTCGCGCAAGCGTGCGGAGCCTCGCGCGCAGCGAGCGAAAGCTCGCGTGCCACGAGTGCTACGCCCATTGTCGATGCCTCGCGCGCAGCGAGCGCCAGCTCGCATACTGCTGCCTCGTGCGATGAGCGCAAGCTCGCGTGCGGGAAAGGCAGGGGCGCAGCGAGCGATGACTCGCATGGATCGAGCGCTGGCGAGCGCGCGCAGCGAGCGATGGCTCGCATGGATCGAGCGCTGGCGAGCGAGCGCAGCGAGCGATGGCTCGCGTGCATCGAGCGCTGGCGCGCGCAGCGAGCACCAGCTCGCATGATGCCTTGCGAAGGTGAGCAGCAGCGATGCGACGCAGCGCATGGGCTGCGCGCACATGGCCAGCGATGGCTGTGTGCGTATGGCCCATGGGCGTGCGTTGCGTAGGATTGTTGCGATGCGATTAGATCGTTTTGAAATTTTAATTTGAAATTTTCAGTTTACGTAATTTTAATTAATTTTAAAATTAATAATTTAAATTATTTTCTTGGATTTTAATTTTGAATATTGTAATTATAATAAATTTTATTTATTCTAATTATTTTACTAAAATTAAAATCATGAATTAATTTAAATACGACTGAAATTAAATTAAACTTTTTGGATTAAATTATAAATTTATATGAGCTTTAAATTTTAATTAAATTTGTATGTTTCTAGTTAGACTAGAAATACATTTTTATGTTTAAAATTAGTAAAGCATATGAATTTATTGGTTTAAGTGGGAGCCCTTTTTAGTCATAAACTCTTGATTAGGTCTACAAATCCTTAAGGTTAAAACAACTTGATTAGAATTAATAAGGACTGAATAATTGGTAGATTATTGGTGCCCTTGATTAATTGCTGCAAATATTTACGTGATGCATAATGTGTTTTACTAACCAGCTATGTGGGCCATTCATGTTAATGAATGGGTGAATGGTATATATTGTATATGTACTGTTTTGCAGGTTATGAAGTGACTAGTATGACCCAAATAGGATAGAAAATATGGTCTGCGTACCATTAATTTGAATGTAATTGGTCTAAAGTACCAAAGTTGTTTTTCAATTCAAATATGGTCTGCGTACCATCAAATAGTTGTAATTAGTTTTAATTATAGCTTATTCTATTTGAAGAAAATGGTGCCTCCCACGGAGATTTTCAAGACGGACTTTGAAGTTAAAGCTTCAAGATGAAGTCGGGCCATACTAGATCACATTTATCTTATGCATGTTTTAAGTTATTTATTGCTTTTAAATATGTCTTAAAATGCATGAGATCAAAAGCTTGATTATGTTGCATGATTAAGGATTTTAGTTCACTTAAAATCTAACCAACATAGTAAGAGCCTTAAGTTCCAAACTTAAAAATTGAGTTAAAAGGTGCCATGCCAAAATATACACTTGCTTGGATATCCTTTACATCAATCTAGTAATAGTTTTCGCTCAGCGAGGTGTTACTTATTGGTCCTAAAGGGGCAAGGTACACAAATAATTGTGAGTACATGTTAGTTTTGGTGAAACTCAACGATATAAGTAAGGAGTCCTTTTATGTCGTGGCAAAATCGATAGGTTTAAATAATAAGTTCTTAGACGTACCTATCAACCAAGAATAGTTTCTAGACTATTAGCAAAAGGCTTTTGCTTACCTAAGATGTTTTAGGATTAAGTCGACAAACTGTGCTTAGTTCTTCAATGATTTTAGGGTCTTGGAATCATTTTATTCACACCTGCCGGAACACATAATTCGAATAAAATGCTAATGACTTGTTTAAATTGCATGATTGCTTTAATTTTCAAGTTATTATTCATGATAAATGTTTAGACTTTGCATGCTTCAATGTATGTTTTAATTATTGTTTATAATTGAATATCTTGCACTGCAATAAATCCTTTTAGAAAGGTAACAGTAAATTTCCTCGATTGGTAGTGAATCCAAGAACGATTCACGGAAATGAGAGAAAGTGAGCAATTTAAAATGTACGTTTCTTATAGCGACTTTTATGGTTGTTTTCGAACATCAAAGTCGAATGGCAAACCAATTGGTGCTTGTGAATTCAAAATACAATGTAGTTTTGAGATCATAAAGCATTGAGTTTAAACACTCAGCTTTACCAATGGTTAAAAACCTAATATCTTTGTCCATTTAATTCTCGAATGAGTCTAGTCCCTAGACATTCGAATAGATTGATGCTTAGAGAACTTTAGAAGCTTCTGGTAAGATCATCTAGTTGAAACAGAATATTCAACATAAATAAAATGGTAAGAACTCTGTTGGAATGACATCGGACATGTCTAACAAAGTATAAAAGTCAACACTATAGAATTCAATTCTTAAGACTATAAGAAAGGGTACAAGAAATAGGAAAACAAGGAACAAATGAAAGGAATTTACGATTCTGTTTCTACCTATAAGTTTATGTTTAAAGAGAAGTGACCTAGCAATCAAACTTCCTTGGTATCATATACCGCTTGAAGTTCTTACTTCGGTAATAAATCAAACAATGGAAGCTAGGCTACACTAATGACCTACAAGTGGGAAATGAAGCATGGCAATGCTACATTAGTTGTAGGGTCATCTAGTTTGTTTTAAGTCCTTTCAAGGCTGGAACTTAATGGCTATTTTGTTCCATAATCAGCATACCTAAATTTCTGCTTCAAACACAGAAAGACTCACATTCAGAAGAACAAAAACAATGCTTGTTTGTTTGTTTATTTGAATAAAATGGTCATTTACGGGTTGAGTCAATATGCTTGATTAAAACAAACAACTCTTTAAAGAACTTTACTAGGTTCAAATCAACCCCCTGATTTGAGTTCCACTAATCTTTGGCACTGTTGCTTAGACCATATCAACAAGTTAACATTCAAAAGCTCTATTTTGATAGACTTTTGAAAGTTGATTGATTTCTAGATCAATTTAAGACAACTAGTCTTACTTGTTGAAAGTAACAAAAGATATGAACTATTGTTAGAACGCCTAGACAATAGAGTTCAAAGCTAAAGAAAGATTTTATGACTTTATGGATTTGAGTGAATATAGGTTTATTTACTCAAATGTGATATAAGTTGAATCTGTTTGGCTAGTTCAAAGATTCAGAAGTATAAAATCCACTTGGCAAGAAATCATAAAGATCACTAGTGGAAAAACACTCATTTGCGTCGGTCATTTAAGCTCATTTGCGTCGCACATTGGTGCGACGCAACTGGCTGCGACGCAAATGAAAAAAGTCATTTGCGTCGCACTTTTGGGCGACGCAAATAATGGTCATTAGCGTCGCACTTTAGCTAATCTGCGACGCAAATGACTATTTTTTTAAATGTCGAAAAGTCATTTGCGTCGCAGTTTAGCTAAACTGCGACGCAAATGACTTTTCAATATGTTAAAAAAATAGTCATTTGCGTCGCAGATTAGCTAAAGTGCGACGCAAATGACTTTTTAATATGTTAAAAAAAATAGTCATTTGCGTCGCAGATTAGCTAAAGTGCGACGCAAATGACTTTTCAATATGTTAAAAAAAATAGTCATTTGCGTCGCAGATTAGCTAAAGTGCGACACAAACGACTTTAGATTTTGTTAAAAAAATAGGTTCCATTTTACTATAGTAAAATGGTAAACTCATTACTAGATAAGGCTTAAAACATAAGGACAATAACCATTATAAATCTTACAATACGGGAAACAATCATTGTATTTCTAATAATTTATATTAAGTACCCAATACAGACCAAAAGTAAAGATCTCCATGCTGAGCGATTATCTCCCACCCCTGCACCTCCACCAGCAAGTTCAGCTTGGTGCTGCCTCCTAAACTCCTCTCCATGATCTGATCTAAGTGTAGTCTTTGTGGGAACAGCTTCAGCTTCAGCCTCAGCAAAAAAAAAGCAAACAAGGCAGACATGTGAGAAGAAAAGTCAAGAGAGAGCATTAACGCGTAAAGGGAGCGCATATAAGCTGTTCAGACAAAGCAGCCATAAATGCAACGCACTACCCATGCATCTCACAACATTTATTTAACATGCAGAACAAATAATGACATGTACTTAATATAATGCACGGACATAACAGAATGAACAGAATAGAATGCACAGAACAGCAACAGAACAACACAAAACAGAATAGCAACGAAACAGAACAGAACAGAACAACAACTAAAACGAACAGATCACACCTGCTGCTGTCAATTCTAATTTCTTCCTGGCCAAATTCTAGACATACTTTACCATTTCAGCATTAGGATTGACGACCTCAGTAAGAAGACATGCATAGAATCAAGTCCAAATTACCGGTGAGTGGTTAAATTAATAAATTCAAACAAAGTGGTGAACTCTTAGTAAAACCTTGATAGTTTTGAGAATTGAGAGTAGAATCTCTAATTTCATTGACTTGGCCAACAGTTTCAGATATCACATTAATCCATCCTAATAACATTTCTTCAAGTGGGAAAGAGATGCAAAATAAAAACATCATTCTGAAGGATTCCACAGCAAGAAAAAATAAACTACTACCAGAATTTCCTGAAATCACACCAGTGGCAGGGTTGTGACTCTGCTTTTCCAAATGACTGACAAGCTTCAGAGACAAAGAGCGGCCAGTACCTTCATATCTGAAACAAATACATCTCAGTGACACATATGTGTATACACTTTATCTAAAAGAGGATAGATAACTCTAAGAATTATCAATTAGTATGTATTTCTATTTCATAATGACCATGAAATAGAAAAGACAGGGTGAGCATGCACATCATACCCATTCACTGTGGAGGATAAGAAAACCAGGTAGGGACCCAACAATGACTTGACAACAGGCAACGGTATAGCAGCTGCCTCGTCAAGAGCTCTGCTTGCGAGACCCTCGCATGGTTTTGAGGTTCAACGTACTGTCACAATTGTTCAGTCTGCACCAGCTACTTTCGTTTCCTCGGTCCTTGAAAGTAATGACAACTTGACAAGTAACCCCAAGGCACCTATCAGTAGATACTACAACAACAAAAAAATTCATGTTATTTAAACAGCCTGACACATGAAGATGAATTTTATACAGATTAATATATGTCGTAAACCTGCAATAAGATAAAACTAGTGAAAACACTGCCAGTTCAAGCTAACCAATAGATACACTTCACACTTCATTAAGCAGACAAAGAAACTTCAATAACTTTTTAATATAACTCTCATTGAACTGAGCGCAACTAAAGATCAATCATCCAGACTCAAACAATTCAACGATTAAAGTATTTGTAATCATTTAGTTCATAGGCACGTAGCAGCTCAGTCAATCACTATGTACATAAGAACAAATTAAAGAAACCGGACATCAATTTCATTCCTTTTTAACTTGAAATGTTAGGGGTTTCATATGTACCATCCAGGCCTCACTTACTGTCCCTATAAACTAGGCTAATCAGATTAAGTTAACTAATAGTGTTAGTTTTACGCAGACGTTTAAATGTTTAAAGGGTAAGTTATATCTCCTACCACAGAATCCACAAAGTACAACCTACAAAATCTGACTAAACACACGGTTCAAAGCTGTATGAACGAAAATAAATCAACACAGCTAGACAAAGGGACAAACTCAACTAACACAGGATTAATAAAGTCATGCATAAGCTCAACAAACTGGACAATCAACTACGCGTAAACCAATACTTGGATTCAACATGTTATAGCTTTGGTCAGAACTCATAAGATTCAATTAATAATCAGCTTAATGCAGGAATATATAGACACAACTTCAATCTTGCCACTCAGTGACAAGGATGAGAAAACATGATATGATTCCATATTCACATATATCATACTTCGTACATGACTACCTGTACATCAAAACTACTATTTAGACACTACATTCAATGAGCAATGAGCAAGAATAGAAGTATAAACCTTCAGGGGCCAAATAAATGCGCAGTCTCATACACAACTTAATTAACAAAGTAGCCAAGTTTACAAAAGGCACCAACAGCTAGTGTAATAATGAACTGTACAAAGCCGAAAAGCTTGCACTTACCCCTGTATGCTGCTTCTTTGCACATCTTAGCCATCTGCAAAATGCAAATACTTACATAAGTTTGTTAACAATAAGAACGTCCTAGGAACGCAAATGACGGTTGTCTAGAATCTCCACATAACATCAGTGATGAAAATATGAAATACTTCATATGTGATTAGGGATTCAAACCCTAATAAGGCACAAAGATAATTGAATTAAAAGCATGTCAAATTTCCAATTCGGGTTTGATATTGAGATACTAGAATCTGTCAAATTTCCCATCCACAAAAATCAAAACACCCTGAAATATGGGTTTTACAGAATCCACCAATATAAGTAGAATTTAAAGCTTCTGCATCAAACTTCTCATGTGATTTCCTATATTCACAGCCATATAATTGCATAACCATTTCATTACCATAAAATTAAGGAATAATTTCAATTACCCTAAAAAACAAGTGTCAAAAATTCCACAATTAGATAACAGCCAAATATTAAGTTTCTAAACACTCTAAATCAATCGCAAAACACTTCAAATACTGACGAACTATATCTAATAATCAGATTCTCGTACTAACTGAAATTAAACTCAAATTAAGCATCTTAATACATAATCTACATAGAGTTCTACGATTATTAACGAATATTGAAGTGAAATTTACTAGTTCTAAATTTCCGAAAATTCAATCAAACAACAAATTAAACCTAAAATTCCCAACCATGAACCCTAAATATATACGAATCACCAAGTAAAGTGGATGGAAATTTTCCCAATTACGCTACCAGCTTCTAAAAAACACAATTTAAACAAGAATTTTATCCAAAACCCTAATATTGAACGAATCTGTACTGTATCTGTTGCTATATAAAATCATACAATTTGATGCCAAAGAAATAAGTTGCAGATCTGACGACTCACCGGAAAACAATCTTAAATCAATCGATAACAAAAAACAAAAACCCTAGGTTCACCAAAATTAACATAAGCAAAACATGATAAACTTCGGAACTAGGGTATGAGAGAGAGAAAGTACCGGAACTGCAAACCATTCATACTGCTTCGATATTTTGCCTTCATCGTCGCGCCGGAACCTAGCGTTTTTCCTCTTGTTATTTTCGCAGAGCTCTTTTCATGGACTTTGTAATTTTCGGTCTCAATTCTAGTGATTGGAATTTTTGAGGAGAGAGAAAGTTGTAGGAGTCTTCAACTGGACGAGGAGGGTGGCGGAGAAAGAGAGTTTTTGACGGTTGAGGTTTCAAGCTTTGAAATGAAGCAGATGAGAGAGAAAGAGAGGTATGGAGAAGGTAGGCGGAACATGTGTAAATGGAAAAATGGAAATGTCAGTGCGTCGCAGATTAATAAATGAGCGACGCAATTGACTGAATATCTTTCTATATGTCAACTACGTCGCTAGTTTATTAATCTACGACGCAAGATTAATTAATATTGCGTCGCAGTTTAATAAATCGACGACGCAATTGACTTAATTTAAAGATAATTCGTAATTTGCGTCGCTCAAAGTTGAACTGCGACGCAAATGATAAAATTTCAGACTAATATTCAACTAATGCGTCGCGTGTTTAAATGTGTGACGCAAATACAGCGACGCAAATGAAGAGTTTTCCACTAGTGGATCTAGGTTAGATCATGTTGATGATTACTTAAAGAATGATAATCAATGATTGTGTGAAATAAAATTCACAATCTAGCTCCATAAGATATGGCATATCTAAGTTGGAATAATTGAAGTCGATTAGTAATTGATTCGATCAATGATGAATCATAAAGACTCTTCCTATAATTTCTAAAACAAAATGCTCAACTACCACCAAACTAAACCAAATTCGTCAAAGCTATTGAAAAGTAATTTCAGAATAACTTTTCATAAAATATATCTAGAGAGTTGCAAAACTCAGTGGGAGCTTAGTGTTTGTCATTCAACAAACTAAGGCCCAAGTATAGATATATGTTTCATTGTGATTTATTCAAATGAGACATAAGGGTATTGTTTCTACCACGAATTTTTGAGAACAAAATGTTTGTTTGCTCGAAATGATGTCCTTTTGGAGATTCGTTTCCAAAATGACAAGTGGGAGAAAATAGACCTCGAAAGTCTTCGAGGCGAACAGCAAACATAGACGGACATTCCGGAGGATTTTCGAAGTTCTCTAGAAAATCCGAACACGTATTCTTTAAGGACTTTAGAAGTGGATTTAAAGAATAGACATCTCTTAGAAGACTTTACAAGTGCTTCAAGGAGAACAGAATATTCAAAGGACTTTCAAGTGGCTATTGATATTCTATTGTTTGATGTTCTATACCCAAGTAGGCATAGAGTTCAGGTCACTGAATCTATGCGATTCTTCTATTAGATAGTGAAGAAACCTACAACTTGCAGTCAAACTATTATCATGTAGATTAATGAGTTTGTGACTTGTAAGAAAGCTATGATGAAACCTAGATTCCCTAAAATGGTTAGAGGCCATATATAGACTCAAATGTTTTAAATGGTTAGAGGCCATAAAACATACTCAATGTTTTGATGACAAAATTGAAATTTTGTTGATTTGCAAGAATAGTTTCACACCTATTGGTTGCAAAGTTTGTTTTAAGGATAAAAACCATCAAACATGAAATTGTGTTCACACACAAAGCTAGATTAGTTGCTAAAGGTTACAAGCAAATTCACGATGTGGATTGTGTTGAAACCTCATGCAAAATCGTAATGCTTAAGTCTATAATTCAAGCAATGATTGCATATTGGTACATATGGCAATTGGATGACAAAACATCTTCCTCAGTCAAATGTTGGAAGAAACTATGTACATGGTATGTCATAGGATTTGTGGATCCAAATAAATGCTTGAAAAGAAAAGCTAGTTTATAAAATCTAAGTACAGATTTAAGCAAGCAATGGGGAATTAGAAATGTATTTTAGTGAAGCTAATAAGTATTTTAGTTTCATAAAATGTACATGATTCTTATAGATATATAAGAAGTTTAGTGGGAGTACATAAAACTTAATTGGTCCTATGTGTATCACACACATATCTCTCTATTGTGAAATAACATTCAAATGCTAAATACTTAGATTTGAGATTATTCATCAATGATGAACCATGGCGAAACTTAGTACATACTGGGTATTAAGATCTATTTACAAAGATCTTATGATATTGTTTTGGATTAAGTAATGGCATTTACTAAATCAAACACGAAAATCTCCATTGGAGATATTCGACCCATGTGAATAAATCTAAGTAAAGGATGTTTGAACTATGTATAAGCATTTACTAAGTTAAACATCAAAGAGTCTAAATGAGATTCTTAACCTATATTATATGTCAAAGAATTCAGCTGAATTTAGTATCTACTGAAACTAGATAAGCTAAAGTTACATGAATAGAATTCAATTGGGAATTATTCTGCAAAAGAATTTATCATGTATGATATAATATGAGGATCGCCAAAAACGTATCGTATGACTTTAGGCATGACGAACATATACCAATCTCTATTGATCTAAGTGAAGATCAACTAGATTGAGATCAAGAATACTTATGGTACTTGAAAAGGTACATAGGAATAGTTCTTGATTCAAGGAAATAAAGATATGCTAAATATTGATGCTACACGCATAAACACTGGCAAAGGATCAAGCAAGACCCTTTGGAGTTAACCATTGATAAGGACGAGCTATAGAGCATCGTGTTTTGAAATGGCAACATGGATTGGAGACCATGAGTTGTTGCGTGGGATATTGAAATATTAATTTCTATGTTCTAAGATACAGCTGGAAAGTATTCCACATATCTTTGAACTGCTTGGATAAGCAAATCCAAACAAAGCATCACTAGCAACCTATACAGTTGAAGTAAAAGTAATTATTGCCTAAGAAGCAATGAAACAGGGTTGTTTAAGTTAAAGAGTTATTCACTGAACTTGGGTAGATCACATGTCTGTTGACTTAATAGTTCTTCATTGCAAAATGCGTAGAACCACTATTGTAGCAAGAAAGACTAGATCACAAAATAAACAAACTCAAAAGATCTTATCATTTATCTCGAACAACATTCGATGAAAAGGATATTAAGATTGGCAAAGCATGATAACTAAACCTATGCAACAAGTGAGAAACAACACTCACATTGTGGCACCGGAAATCAAGCATAGCTTTGAATTCCATGAATTGTTTTAAAGATGGGTTTGAGGCCCATGGTTGTAAAACAATGGGGTTGAACATTTATCATATATGAAATGTATTTTCATATTCCATTTAATCTTGGTTTAGTATTAAATGATGAGTCCCTTCAATTTGACGATATATTCAAGATAGACTGTCAGGACCAGTCCTGTGACTAAGAAATGTCTATCAAGTGAACTTGAATGTCAAAGGTTGAAAATGGTCCCTAGTCGGAGTTTTCTATAAAATTGGACGATTAGAAAACGTTAGACGACTAGAATGCAAGATGACTAGTAGTTCTGTTTCTTGAACTATGTGGACATGGCAATGTCATAATCATTTGCATAGATACTTACTTTGGGAAGACTAGTATCGGACAAGACCTATGAAACTTTACTGTAAGAGATGAAAATCTGTCATAAGTAAATTTCATTAAAATTATTAGACACTAAATCCTCAATACCTGAGTGATTTGAGATTACTTGTTTGAGAACTAGTTGCTTTGACGTTGACCAACCGTCGCATCGTAAAAGGAGGCTATAAAGGCAACGCTCAGGTAATCACCTATCAAACGAAGTCTAATCTCAAGATCGCAAGATTGGGATTGTCCTCCCATAAATCGGGATGAGATGCTTAAAAGTTGTACAAGGCCACTCGGAGAGCTAGAAACTGTGAAATGCATGGCCGTGCTCGGATGAATCATAGGCTATGATTATCTGTTTATTTGATCAGTTGAACTCTGAAACCGAGGAACACCTCTGGACATAATAAGGATGACAACTCTTACCTTATGTTCAAGAGCAAGCATCGAGCGACAAAGGAATTAGGAAATGCACACTTGTCCCTAAGGACAAGTGGGAGACTGAAGGAAATAATGCCCTTGGTCCAAGTATGCATTCTATGTTAAGTCTAATAAATGCGGTTCAGTATTAATTAACAAGTTAATAATTCAGTGAGATCAAGTGAGCTGAATGCCTGACTAGAGGCCGCTTCAGTTCAAGTGGAATTAATGATATTAATCCACAGCTTACTCTTGACTGAACCCGTAGGGTCACACAAATAGTACGTAAACGGATTAAGTATTTAATGGAATTAAATACTCCATCTATGGATATTCGGAATCGACGGATCTTGGTTTCAGTGGGAGCTGAGATCGTCACAGGCAAGAAATGAATACTCCGGAAACGATGATATTGCCGGAAACGGAAATATGGATCGTATCGGAAATATAAATATTATCCAAGTCGTAGATGTTGCCGGAAACGGAAACATGGTACGTATCGGAAAATATTATCGGAAATGGAAATATTGCCGGAATCGGAAATATTGCCGGAAACGGAAATATTGTCAGAATCGGAAATATTATCGGAATCGGAAAATAATTCCGGAAACGGAAATATTAAATATTTGTTCGAAACGGAAATTAATTCCGGAATCGGAAATATTAAATATTGTTCGTATCGGAAATGAATTCCGGAACCGGGAATTTAATCGGAAGCGTATCGTACGAATAAGCATCGGACGAGGCCTGCCGGACGAGGGCCCAGCTGTTAGGTTATGATACATATGACAATTCATAAATCATGCGGAAAAACCATTTAGCCAGGAATACATATTATTTACACATAATCATATAGCATAGTTTAGATGCATACTTTTGTTGCGTGCCTTCCCTAGCTGCGCCCGAACCGAACAAGAACAAGTCTTTAGGACTCCAAGTGTGGTCCCTCCGTAGATAGTCCACAGCACGTCCGGATCCGCCTTAAGATTGACCAACTAGAATCGCCCTTAAGGTACTAAAGATTTTCGGCACTTTTAGTCAAGGAATGTGTCTGAATTTTCTCTCAAAAACTCACTTTGAATACTTGAATAATCTATGAAAATATGTGACCCTAGGCACGTATTTATAGAGTTATGGAAAGGGTTTTGGAATCCTATTAGGATACTAATTTATTTAATTATAACCCTACTAGGACTCTAATTAAATAATCATTATCTAATAGTTTTAGGATTTAATCACACTTTGAATCCCGATTGCTTCAGGAATCCCGCACAAGCATTGCACGATCACCGTACACCCGCGCAAGCCTTGCGGCCCACGCTAGGCGCACAGCGCTCGGCCCACTGCTGTGCTCCGCGCGCGCGCGCCCAAGGCCTTGGCTGGGCCTGGTCGAGGCTTGGCGTGCGCTTGTGTGCGTTGGCTCGCTGGGCGACGGCCTGGCTTCGTGCTAGGCCTTCGTCTAGCGGGCCTCGTCCGATGCTAATTCGTACGATACGCTTCCGATTAAATTCCCGATTCCGGAATTCATTTCCGATACGAACAATATTTAATATTTCCGATTCCGGAATCAATTTCCGTTTCGAACAAATATTTAATATTTCCGTTTCCGGAATTATTTTCCGATTCCGATAATATTTCCGATTCTGACAATATTTCCGTTTCCGGCAATATTTCCGATTCCGGCAATATTTCCATTTCCGATAATATTTTCCGATACGTACCATGTTTCCGTTTCCGGCAACATCTACGACTTGGATAATATTTATATTTCCGATACGATCCATATTTCCGTTTCCGGCAATATCATCGTTTCCGGAGTATTCATTTCTTGCCTGTGACGATCTCAGCTCCCACTGAAACCAAGATCCGTCGATTCCGAATATCCATAGATGGAGTATTTAATGCCATTAAATACTTGATCCGTTTACGTACTATTTGTGTGACCCTACGGGTTCAGTCAAGAGTAAGCTGTGGATTAATATCATTAATTCCACTTGAACTGAAGCGGCCTCTAGCTAGGCATTCAGCTCACTTGATCTCACTGAATTATTAACTTGTTAATTAATACTGAACCGCATTTATTAGACTTAACATAGAATGCATACTTGGACCAAGGGCATTATTTCCTTCAGTCTCCCACTTGTCCTTAGGGACAAGTGTGCATTTCCTAATTCCTTTGTCGCTCGATGCTTGCTCTTGAACATAAGGTAAGAGTTGTCATCCTTATTATGTCCAGAGGTGTTTCTCGGTTTCAGAGTTCAACTGATCAAATAAACAGATAATCATAGCCTATGATTCATCCGAGCACGGCCATGCATTTCACAGTTTCTAGCTCTCCGAGTGGCCTTGTACAACTTTTAAGCATCTCATCCCGATTTATGGGAGGACAATCCCAAACTTGCGATCTTGAGATTAGACTTCGTTTGATAGGTGATTACCTGAGCGTTGCCTTTATAGCCTCCTTTTACGGTGCAACGGTTGGTCAACGTCAAAGCAACCAGTTCTCAAACAAGTAATCTCAAATCACTCAGGTATTGAGGATTTAGTGTCTAATAATTTTAATGAAATTTACTTATGACAGATTTTCATCTCTTACAGTAAAGTTTCATAGGTCTTGTCCGATACTAGTCTTCCCAAAGTAAGTATCTATGCAAATGATTATGACATTGCCATGTCCACATAGTTCAAGAAACAGAACTACTAGTCATCTTGCATTCTAATCGTCTAACGTTTTCTATGCGTCCAATTTTATAGAAAACTCCGACCAGGGACCATTTTCAACCTTTGACATTCAAGTTCACTTGATAGACATTTCTTAGTCACAGGACTGGTCCTGACAGTCTATCTTGAATATATCGTCAAATTGAAGGGACTCATCATTTAATAAACCACAAATTAAATGGAAAAATGAATTCTTTTCATTTATTGTGAATGATTAACCAATAATGTTTTACAAAGATTTAAACTCTAAAACTTTAAAACATTAAACAGAGACATCAAAGCCATTCTCCAATATGCTTGATTCCCATAGCTGCAGTGTGCGAGTTGTGCTTCGCCTGCGGCAGAGGTTTAGTCAATGGATCTGATATGTTGTCATCAGTTCCAATCTTGCTTATCTCGACTTCTTTTCTTTCAACGAACTCTCGTAGAAGGTGAAATCTACGAAGTACATGCTTGACTCTCTGGTGGTGTCTAGGCTCCTTTGCCTGTGCAATAGCTCCGTTATTGTCACAATACAGGGCTATTGGTCCTTTAATGGAGGGGACTACACCAAGTTCACCTATGAACTTCCTTAGCCATATAGCTTCCTTTGCTGCTTCATGTGCAGCAATGTACTCCGCTTCAGTTGTAGAATCCGCAATGGTGCTTTGTTTAGCACTTTTCCAGCTTACTGCTCCTCCGTTGAGGCAGAAGACAAACCCAGTCTGTGATCTGAAATCATCTTTGTCGGTTTGGAAACTTGCGTCCGTATAGCCTTTAACAATTAATTCATCATCTCCACCATACACCAGGAAGTCATCTTTGTGCCTTTTCAGGTACTTCAGAATGTTCTTGGCAGCAGTCCAATGCGCCTCTCCTGGGTCTGAATGGTATCTGCTCGTAGCACTGAGTGCGTACGCAACATCCGGGCGTGTACATATCATAGCATACATTATTGAACCAATCAATGATGCATATGGAATCCCATTCATTCGTCTACGCTCATCAAGTGTTTTTGGGCACTGAGTCTTGCTTAGAGTCATTCCATGAGACATGGGTAGGTAGCCTCGCTTGGAGTCCGCCATCTTGAACCTATCAAGCACCTTATTGATATAAGTGCTTTGACTAAGTCCAATCATCCTTTTAGATCTATCTCTGTAAATCTTGATGCCCAATATGTACTGTGCTTCTCCTAGATCTTTCATCGAAAAAAATTTCCCAAGCCAATCTTGACAGAGTTCGACATAGGAATGTCATTTCCGATAAGTAATATGTCGTCGACATATAATACTAGGAAAACAATTTTGCTCCCACTGACCTTCTTGTATACACAAGATTCGTCCGCGTTTTTGATGAAACCAAAGTCACTAACTGCTTCATCAAAACGTATATTCCAGCTCCTGGATGCCTACTTCAATCCGTAGATTGACTTCTTTAGCTTGCATACCTTTTTAGCGTTCTTTGGATCCTCAAAACCTTCAGGCTGTGTCATAAACACAGTTTCTGTTAAAACGCCGTTTAAGAAAGCAGTTTTGACATCCATCTGCCATATTTCGTAATCGTAATATGCAGCGATTGCTAACATTATCCGAATAGACTTTAGCATTGCAACTGGTGAAAAGGTTTCATCGTAATCCACACCGTGGACTTGCCTGTAACCTTTTGCAACCAATCGAGCTTTGAAAACTTCAAGTTTCCCATCCTTGTCCTTTTTCAGTTTGAAAACCCATTTGCTTCCAATGGCTTGGTAGCCATCTGGCAAATCGACCAAATCCCATACTTGGTTTTCAGACATGGAGTCTAATTCAGATTGCATGGCTTCTTGCCATTGCTTGGAGGTAGGGCTCGTCATAGCTTGTTTGTAAGTCGCAGGTTCATCACTTTCAAGTAATAGAACGTCATAGCTCTCGTTCGTCAAAATACCTAAGTACCTTTCCGGTTGAGATCTATATCTTTGCGATCTACGCGGGGTAACATTTCTAGTTTGACCATGATTCTCACCAGATTCTTCTAAAGATCTCTGAGTTTCATCCTGAATGTCATCTTGAGCATTCTCTAGAGTTTGTTGTTCGACTCGAATTTCTTCGAGGTCTACTTTTCTCCCACTTGTCATTTTGGAAATGTGATCTTTTTCCAAAAAGACACCATCTCGAGCAACAAACACCTTGTTCTCAGATGTATTGTAGAAGTAATACCCCTTTGTTTCCTTTGGATAGCACACAAGGATACATTTGTCAGATTTTGGATGAAGTTTGTCTGAAATTAATCGTTTGACGTATACTTCACATCCCCAAATCTTAAGAAAAGACACATTTGGAGGCTTTCCAAACCATAATTCGTATGGAGTCTTTTCGACAGCTTTAGACGGAGCTCTATTTATAGTGAGTGCAGCTGTATTTAGTGCATGTCCCCAAAATTCTAATGGAAGTTCGGCCTGACCCATCATTGACCTGACCATGTCTAGCAAGGTTCTGTTCCTCCGTTCCGACACACCGTTCCATTGTGGTGTTCCTGGAGGAGTCAATTCTGATAGAATTCCACATTCTTTCAGATGGTCATCAAATTCATAGCTCAGATATTCACCGCCTCTATCAGACCGCAGTGCCTTAATCTTCTTGCCTAATTGATTCTCTACTTCACTCTGAAATTCCTTGAATTTGTCAAAGGATTCAGACTTATGCTTCATTAGGTAGACATAACCATACCTACTGAAGTCATCAGTGAAAGTGATAAAGTAGCTGAAACCACCTCTAGCATTTGTACTCATTGGTCCACATACATCTGTATGGATTAAACCCAATAGTTCATTTGCTCTTTCTCCAACTTTAGAGAAAGGTTGCTTTGTCATTTTGCCAAGTAAACATGATTCGCATTTACCATAATCCTCTAAGTCAAATGGTTCTAGAATTCCTTCCTTTTGAAGTCTTTCTAAGCGTTTCAAGTTTATATGGCCTAATCGACAATGCCACAGATAGGTGAGATCTGAATCATCCTTTTTGGCCTTTTTGGTATTTATGTTATATACTTGTTTGTCGTGATCTAATAAATAAAGTCCATTGACTAATCTAGCAGATCCATAAAACATCTCTTTAAAATAAAACGAACAACTATTGTCTTTTATTAAAAAGGAAAATCCCTTAGCATCTAAGCAAGAAACTGAAATGATGTTTTTAGTAAGACTTGGAACATGGAAACATTCTTCCAGTTCCAAAACTAGCCCGGAGGGCAACGACAAATAGTAAGTTCCTACAGCTAATGCAGCAATCCGTGCTCCATTTCCTACTCGTAGGTCGACTTCACCCTTGCTTAACTTTCTACTTCTTCTTAGTCCTTGTGGATTGGAACATAAGTGTGAGCCACAACCTGTATCTAATACCCAAGAAGTTGAATTAGCAAGTATACAGTCTATAACGAAAATACCTGAAGATGGAACGACTGTTCCGTTCTTCTGATCTTCCTTTAGCTTCAAGCAATCTCTCTTCCAATGCCCCTTCTTCTTGCAGTAGAAGCATTCGGATTCAGAAGTGGGTTGACTGACCTTCCTCTTTACAGATTTGGCGCCAGTTTGCTTAGTTGGGCTGGCCTTGTTGCCACCTTTCTTAGCATTCCTCTTCTTTCCAGATTTCTTGAACTTGCCCCCACGCACCATAAGCACATCCCGCTTATCACTTTTGAGCGTCTTTTCAGCGGTCTTCAGCATACCGTGAAGCTCAGTGAGCGTTTTGTCCAGACTATTCATACTGTAGTTCAGTTTGAACTGATTATATCCGCTATGAAGAGAATGGAGGATGGTGTCTATAGCCATTTCTTGAGAAAATTGCTGATCCAGCCGACTCATATTCTCAATGAGTCCAATCATTTTGAGAACATGTGGACTTACGGGCTCGCCTTTCTTAAGTTTGGTCTCAAGAATTTGCCTATGAGTCTCGAATCTTTCGACTCGAGCCAGATCTTGGAACATGTTCTTCAACTCACTGATGATTGTGAAAGCATCTGAGTTGATGAACGTTTTCTGCAGATCCGCACTCATGGTGGCGAGCATTAGACATTTCACATCCTTGTTGGCATCAATCCAACGATTGAGGGCTGCCTGAGTGACCCCGTCGCCTGCGGCTTCGGGCATCGCCTCATCTAGGACATACTCCTTTTCTTCCTGCATAAGAACTATTTGCAAGTTCCTTTGCCAGTCAAGGAAGTTTTTCCCGTTCAACTTCTCCTTTTCGAGAATTGATCGAATGTTGAATGAATTGTTGTTTGCCATATTAAAAACTACAATTGAAAAGAATAAACAAATAAATAACCATTCACAGTTTCTCTTAATAAACTTAAATTCTAGCATACATGCATAATTCAATGTTTATTAAGCATTTTATTCAAGTTATGTGTTCCGGCAGGTGTGAATAAAATGATTCCAAGATCCTAAAATCATTGAAGAACGTAACTAAGCACAGTTTGTCGACTTAATCCTAAAACATCTTAGGTAAGCAAAAGCCTTTTGCTAATAGTCTAGAAACTATTCTTGGTTGATAGGTACGTCTAAGAACTTATTAGGTAAACCTATCAATTTTGCCACGACATAAAATGACTCCTTACTTATATCGTTGAGTTTCACCAAAACTAACATGTACTCACAATTATTTGTGTACCTTGCCCCTTTAGGACCAATAAGTAACACCTCGCTGAGCGAAAACTATTACTAGATTGATGTAAAGGATATCCAAGCAAGTGTATATTTTGGCATGGCACCTTTTAACTCAATTTTTTAAGTTTGGAACTTAAGGCTCTTACTATGTTGGTTAGATTTTAAGTGAACTAAAATCCTTAATCATGCAACATAATCAAGCCACAATCTCATGCATAATTAAGACATATTTAAAGCAATAAATAACTTAAAGCATGCATAAGATAAATGTGATCTAGTATGGCCCGACTTCATCTTGAAGCTTTAACTTCAAAGTCCGTCTTGAAAATCTCCGTGGGAGGC
The DNA here is from genome assembly GCF_020520425.1 of Spinacia oleracea. Taxonomy (NCBI): domain Eukaryota; kingdom Viridiplantae; phylum Streptophyta; class Magnoliopsida; order Caryophyllales; family Amaranthaceae; genus Spinacia; species Spinacia oleracea. Next base: position 156,136,219 of record NC_079489.1, read on the forward strand.
ACCATTTTCTTCAAATAGGATAAGCTATAATTAAGACTAATTACAACTATTTGATGGTACGCAGACCATATTTGAATTGAAAAATAACTTTGGTACTTTAGACCAATTACATTCAAATTAATGATGCGCAGACCATATTTTCTGTCCTATTTGGGCCATACTAGTCACTTCATAACCTGCAAAACAGTACATATACAATATATACCATTCACCCATTCATTATCATGAATGGCCCACATAGCTGGTTAGTATAACACATTATGCATCACGTAAACATTTGCAGCAATTAATCAAGGGCACCAATAATCTACCAATTATTCAGTCCTTATTAATTCTAATCAAGTTGTTTTAACCTTAAGGATTTGTAGACCTAATCAAGAGTTTATGACTAAAAGGGCTCCCACTTAAACCAATAAATTTATATGCTTTACTAATTTTAAACATAAAAATGTATTTCTAGTCTAACCGGAAACATACAAATTTAATCAAAATTTAAAGCTCATATGAATTTATAATTGAATCCAAAAAGTTTAATTTAATTTCAGTCGTATTTAAATTAATTCATGATTTTAATTTTAGTAAAATAATTAGAATAAATAAAATTTATTATAATTACAATATTCAAAATTAAAATCCAAGAAAATAATTTAAATTATTAATTTTAAAATTAATTAAAATTACGTAAACTGAAAATTTCAAATTAAACATTCAAAACGATCTAATCGCAACGCAAACACCCTACGCATCGCACGCCCATGGGCCACACGCACACAGCCATCGCTGGCCATGTGCGCGCAGCCCATGCGCTCGTCGCATAGCTGCTGCATCTTTCCATCGCAAGCCATCGCACAAGTGGTGCTCGCTGCGCGCGCGCCAGCGCTCGACGCACGCGAGCCATCTCTCGCTGTGCGCGCTCGCCAGCGCTTGTTGCGCGCGCTCCAGCGCTTGATGCACGCGAGCCATCGCTCGCTGTGCGCGAGCAATTGCGCGCGATCAACGCTGGGCGCAGCGCTCGTGGCACGCGAGCTTGCGCTCGCTGCGCGCGCTTGCGCGAGGCAGTGCGCGTTGTGGCGCAGCTCGCTTGCTGCCCACACGCGACTGCCATGCCTTGCCTTCGCCCATGCCCATTCATCCATAGCTCGTGGCCCACGACACAAGGCAGGGCTGCTGCCTTGTGCTCGTGCACCATGCCCCTGCTCATTGCATTCGTGCCGCACGGGCGACGAGCTCCCTTGCTCGTCGTCGCATGCCCGCACTATACAACACCCCTTAAGGGTAACACGAAGCGTCCATTGCTTTGTGCGTGCAAGTTATATGAACGAATCGCATAAAAATTTAAAATTTATATTTAAAATTAATGACAAATTAATAAATAATATTAATTTCATAATTTTAGGGCGAAAAATCGAAAATTTATTATTCAATTGATTTCCGATTATTATGGATTCAAGCCTAGGTCATAAAAATTTAAAATTTAACATAAATTTACAATTTTTATGGTGGTTTTTAATCATAGGTATCTAATTAAATTATAATTAATTATGAAAATCAAATTAATTCTAAATTATTCTAATTTTCAACAAATTAATCATAATTACAAATTAGATTGCATAATTAACAAGGCTAGGCATTCAAACTTGTTAAACATATACAGTAGGTCAATCAAATATTCAAGATTTATCAACAAGAATCGCAAATATTTAATTTAACATCTTAAATTTACGAAATTTTGCATTCGAAAAACTAAAACCTTCGAAAAGTCATAGTTAGGCTTCGAATTTGAGAATTCTGGGTTCGGCAGAAAATTACTATTTTTGTCAAAATTTTAGAATGCCTTTTACATGCGGAATTGACCCAAAAATCACTCGATTTGGATGAGTAACGAAGAAACTGCCGAAAAACTGCGTACGTATAATTAAATAAACGCAATTTGCAATTAATTAACAATTACGAAAATTAATCACCCCTTTTAATTCTTGCAAATTTGTAATATTTAACCATGTTCATGCAATTTAGATTATGAAAATAATAAGAGGCTCGTGATACCACTGTTAGGTTATGATACATATGACAATTCATAAATCATGCGGAAAAACCATTTAGCCAGGAATACATATTATTTACACATAATCATATAGCATAGTTTAGATGCATACTTTTGTTGCGTGCCTTCCCTAGCTGCGCCCGAACCGAACAAGAACAAGTCTTTAGGACTCCAAGTGTCGTCCCTCCGTAGATAGTCCACAGCACGTCCGGATCCGCCTTAAGATTGACCAACTAGAATCGCCCTTAAGGTACTAAAGATTTTCGGCACTTTTAGTCAAGGAATGTGTCTGAATTTTCTCTCAAAAACTCACTTTGAACACTTGAATAATCTATGAAAATATGTGACCCTAGGCACGTATTTATTGAGTTATGGAAAGGGTTTTGGAATCCTATTAGGATACTAATTTATTTAATTATAACCCTACTAGGACTCTAATTAAATAATCATTATCTAATAGTTTTAGGATTTAATCACACTTTGAATCCCGATTGCTTCAGGATTCCCGCACAAGCATTGCACGAGCACCGTACACCCGCGCAAGCCTTGTGGCCCACGCTAGGCGCACAGCGCTCGGCCCACTGTTGTGCTCCGCGCGCGCGCGCCCAAGGCCTTGGCTGGGCCTGGTCGAGGCTTGGCGTGCGCCGGTGTGCGTTGGCTCGCTGGGCGACGGCCTGGCTTCGTGCTAGGCCTTCGTCTAGCGGGCCTCGTCCGATGCTAATTCGTACGATACGCTTCCGATTAAATTCCCGATTCCGGAATTCATTTCCGATACGAACAATATTTAATATTTCCGATTCCGGAATCAATTTCCGTTTCGAACAAATATTTAATATTTCCGTTTCCGGAATTATTTTCCGATTCCGATAATATTTCCGATTCTGACAATATTTCCGTTTCCGGCAATATTTCCGATTCTGGCAATATTTCCATTTCTGATAATATTTTCCGATACGTACCATGTTTCCGTTTCCGGCAACATCTACGACTTGGATAATATTTATATTTCCGATACGATCCATATTTCCGTTTCCGGCAATATCATCGTTTCCGGAGTATTCATTTCTTGCCTGTGACGATCTCAGCTCCCACTGAAACCAAGATCCGTCGATTCCGAATATCCATAGATGGAGTATTTAATGCCATTAAATACTTGATCCGTTTACGTACTATTTGTGTGACCCTACGGGTTCGGTCAAGAGTAAGCTGTGGATTAATATCATTAATTCCACTTGAACTGAAGCGGCCTCTAGCTAGGCATTCAGCTCACTTGATCTCACTGAATTATTAACTTGTTAATTAATACTGAACCGCATTTATTAGACTTAACATAGAATGCATACTTGGACCAAGGGCATTATTTCCTTCACCAGCACGAAGCCAGGCCATCGCCCAGCAAGCCACACGCATCCAACAACACGCCAATGCCTCGACCAGGCCCAGCGCAAGGCCAGTCCCAGCCAAGGCTGGCGCGCGCGCACAAATGGGCTGCGGGTAGTGGGCCTGTGCGCCGTGCGCACAGCGTGGGCCGCAAGGCTTGCGCATGGGCGTGCGATGCTCGTGCGGTGCGTGTGTACGTGCTATACGAATCCTAAAGCTATCGGGATTCGTGCATAGATTAAATCATAATCCTAAAAGATTAAATTAATTATTTAGAGTTCTAATAGGATTCTAATTAATTAATTAGTATTCTAACAGGATTCGAAATCCTTTCCAAGGTTCTATAAATATATGCCTAGGGTCATAAATTTATACACAAGTTTTCAAGTATTCAAAACTAGGATTTTTAAGCAGAAAAATCAGCCATAACTCTTGCCCATTTAGCCGAAAATAAGTAGTACCTTAAGGGCGATTCTAGTTGATCAATCTTAAGGCGGATCCGGACGTGCTGTGGACTATCTACGGAGGGACGACACTTGGAGTCCTAAAGACTTGTTCTTGTTCGGTTCGGGCGCAGCTAGGGAAGGCACGCAACAAAGAGTATGCATCTAAACTATGCTAAATGATTATGTGTAAATAATATGTTTTCCTGGCTTTATGGTTTTTCCGCATGATTTATGAATTGTCATATGTATCATAACCTAACAAAAACTCATAAGTCTGTACCATAGTACGAGCTTAAAATTCATAAGCCTGTACCATGGTACAAGCTACAGATCCATAAGTTTCTAAAAAAAATTCCGGACAAAAAAAAAAGAACTCTTGTGAAGACTTGGCCATTTTGTCGCCGACGACGTGATGGTGGTGGCCGGAGCTAGTGGCCGGCGATGGTGGCCGGCGGTGGTGGGAGAAAATTGGAAAGTAAGATTAATTAAGGGTACTAATGGAAAATAAGGGAAAATAGTGGGGCGGTTTTGATTAATATGGGGCGGCTTTTAGCGCTCCACTTTTTTTAATTCTCTCTAATTTTCATTTTTCTCTCTTTTTATTAATTTATTTATGAAAATATCAATTAATTTTAATGGTAACAAGAAATATGTTAGATAATGCCTTGAATCAATCAAGCCCCTTACTGCAACGCCCCAGCACGGGGATCTCAACTTTACGGTATCTGTTATTTTGGACACGGGTTATCTGTTTTGGGCCTATTTTCTGGGTTTTTCCTCATCTGTCTAGAGAGTAGTATATAAACTCTTTAGGTGATAACCTAGCCGTATCCTGTAATCTGTATTCCTCAAGATCAATAAAACTTTCCTCCCCTCTGCCTGTGGACGTAGCTAACACATTGTTAGTGAACCACGTTAAATCTCTGCGTTCTTTAATTACGTTATTTTAATCTTTCTTTGCATCCGTTATAACAAACTGGTATCAGAGCCGGATTTGTTCTAGGGTTTGAAATTTCGTTGAGAAAGATGTCTGGTATTAACGTGAAGGTCGAGAAATTTACCGGGAGTAATAGTTTCAGTTTATGGCGAATCAAGATGCGAGCCTTGTTGAAACAACAAGGGATGTGGGCGCCGCTTGTTAGGAAGTCGGCGGATCCAATCACCGATGAGATGACCGTTCTGGAGGAGAAGGCACACTCGACGATTTTGTTGTGTCTTGCTGACGATATCATCACCGAGGTCGCGGAGGAGGAAACCGCACAAGGTCTGTGGGTTAAGCTCGAGAGTCTGTATATGACAAAGTCCTTAACCAATAAGTTGCTTCTGAAACAACGTCTGTTCAGTCTGCGAATGCAGGAAGGTATGCCTCTCCGAGATCACTTAGATCAATTAAACACAATTTTATTAGAATTGCGTAATATTGATGTTAAAATTGAAGATGAGGATGTTGCTTTAATTCTGTTAGTTTCTTTACCATTATCGTATGAAAATTTCGTGCAATCGTTTATTGTCGGTAGAGATACTATATCTCTAGAGGAGGTTAGATCGTCCCTCCATAATAGAGAGCTGCGCCATAAGGCGACTGGTGCAGGTACAGATAATCAGGTTGTTGGGTTAATAGCCAGTGGGAGTTATAAGCATGGAAATTCGGGGAAAAAGAAATTCAAGAAACCAGTTTCTAAGGGTCCTAAACCTAATGATGTCTGTAATTACTGTAAGGAAAAGGGACACTGGAAATCTGATTGTCCCAAGAAGAAGAGGCAACAGGATAAATCGCCAGGTACTGCTGCGGTAGCTGATACCAATTCAGAAGAGGATATTGCTCTAGTTGCTGATGAGCACACGCATCACAGTGATGTGTGGATCCTTGATTCTGGAGCGTCTTACCATATATGTCCGCGCAGGGAGTGGTTTACAACCTACGAGCAAGTAGACGGTGGCAATATTTCTATGGCTAGTAGTTCTGTTTGTAAGGCGGTTGGAGTAGGCACAATTAAAATTCGGACACATGATGGTAAATTCTGCACATTGAATGATGTTAGGCATGTTCCACTTATGACAAAGAATCTGATATCTTTGAGTATGTTAGACAACAAGGGTTTCAGTTTTCAGGGTGAAGGTGGAGTTTTACATGTCTGTAAGGGTTCGAATGTGGTTCTGAAAGGTGTAAAACGTGGTACCTTGTATTTTCTTCTAGGAACTACGTTATCGGGTTCTGTTGCTGTTGCATCCTCGGAGATTGATAAGGAGAACATGAACAAGTTATGGCATATGAGACTTGGTCACATGAGTGCAAGAGGGATGCAAATTCTGTCAAAAGTGAATCTTCTTTGTGGTCACAAGGTCACGGATCTTGAATTCTGTGAACATTGTATTTTTGGGAAACTACATCGCAGCAAGTTCCCTAAAGGTATACACAGAACAAAAGGCACACTTGATTACATCCATTCTGATTGTTGGGGTCCTTCCCGGGTGGAGTCTTTAGGGGGTCACAGATATTTTGTGTCAATGATTGATGATTTCTCAAGGATGACTTGGGTGTTCATTATGAAGCATAAAAGTGAACCTTTTAAGAATTTCAGACAGTGGAAGGCATTAGTGGAGAATCAAACAGGGAAGAAGATCAAAAGGCTGCGAACTGATAATGGTCTGGAATTTTGTTTGTCTGAGTTCGATGAGTTCTGCAAGAATGAAGGGATTGCTAGGCATCATACAGTCAGGGATACACCACAGAAAAATGGTGTAGCAGAACGTATGAATCAGACACTTCTGGAGAGAGCTAGGTGCATGCTTTCTAATGCTGGACTAACTAGAAGATTTTGGGCAGAAGCGGTTAGTACAACTTGTTATCTGATCAATCGTGGACCTCACACGGGTATACATCTCAAAACCCCTATTGAGTTGTGGTCTGGTAAGCCTGCTGATTACTCTAGTTTAAGAGCTTTTGGTTGTACTGTTTATCATCATGTAAATGAGGGTAAATTAGAGCCACGAGCTAAAAAGGGAGTATTTGTAGGTTATGGGGATGGGGTTAAAGGGTATAGAATCTGGTCTCCATCTGAAAAGAGGGTTATACTAAGTAGAAATGTAATCTTTGATGAAAATTCTATGTTTAACCCTACTGTGAAGTCTATTGTTGTGTCAGAAAGTGGTAGTGTTGAGAAACAGGTGGAGCAGCAAGTCACTCTAGATGAGAGTGGACCACAACAACCACAGTCAGAATCAGAACCATCAAGTTCTTCATTACCAGTAACGAATCAGCACAGTTTGGCTCTTGATCGATCAAAGAGAGCTAATTATGGGATGCCTCCCAAGAGATATGGTTTTGAAGATATGGTGGCTTATGCACTACAAGTTGCTGAAGAGGTGGACCCTAACCCTGATGAGCCATCCACCTACAAAGACGCAGTTACATTTACTGAGTCTACCCAATGGCTTGCTGCAATGGGGGATGAGATAGAGTCACTTCATAAGAATCAGAGTTGGGAATTAACCAAGAGACCTCGAGACAGAAAGATCGTCACTTGTAAATGGGTCTACAAGAAGAAGGAAGGAGAAACATCAGTTGAGGGTATCAAGTATAAAGCTCGAGTAGTAGCTAGAGGGTTCACTCAGAGAGAGGGAGTAGACTACAATGAGATTTTTTCGCCAGTGGTCAGACACACTTCCATCAGGGTGCTACTAGCAATAGTTGCACATCAGGATCTGGAGCTTGAACAACTAGATGTGAAGACAGCTTTTCTGCATGGAGAGTTGGAAGAGGAGATATACATGACTCAGCCAGATGGTTTTCAGGTTCCTGGTAAGGAAGATTATGTTTGCAAGTTGAAGAAGTCCTTGTATGGACTAAAGCAGTCTCCGAGGCAGTGGTATAAGAAATTCGACAGTTATATGATAGAGATTGGCTACACCAGGAGTCCGTATGATTGTTGTGTTTACTATAGCAAGGCAGCAAATGTTTCATTGATTTATCTGGTCCTGTATGTAGATGATATGTTGTTAGCTGCAGAGAACAAGTCTGATGTTCAGAAGTTGAAGGATCTCCTTAGTGCTGAGTTTGAGATGAAGGATTTGGGTGCGTCTCGGAAAATTCTGGGGATGGAGATTTATCGGGATAGAAGCAAAAAGAAGCTCTTCTTATCATAGAAGGGATACATTCAGAAGATTTTGTCAAGATTTGGCATGTCTACAGCAAAGCCCATAGATACTCCTAGTGTTGCAAATGCACATCTGTCTGTTGCTTTTGCACCTAAGTCTGCTGAGGAGAAGGAGTACATGTCTCGAGTTCCCTATGCTAGTGCAGTAGGAAGCTTGATGTATGCAATGGTCTGCACTAGACCTGATCTAGCACAGTCTGTTAGTGTTGTTAGTAGGTTTATGGGTGAACCTGGAAAGGAGCATTGACAAGCTGTGAAGAGGATTTTTCGGTACCTAAAAGGTACATCTGATGTTGGTCTCATTTATGGAGGTGATACAGAGTGTTTAGTGACAGGGTTTTCAGACTCTGATTATGCTGGAGATGTTGACAGTAGAAGATCTATGACTGGTTATGCTTTCACTCTTGGTGGTTCAGTTGTCAGTTGGAAAGCTACTTTGCAACCTACGGTGACTTTGTCTACTACAAAAGCAGAGTACATGGCATTGACAGAAGCAGCAAAAGAGGGAATATGGTTGAAAGGGTTGGTCAGTGATTTGGGTGTACATCATGATCAGGCTATAGTGTACTGTGACAGTCTCAGTGCAATCTGTTTAGCTAAGGATCAAGTACATCATGAGAGGACTAAGCACATCGATGTAAGGTATCATTTTCTGAGAAGTGAGAAGAGAATTAAGGTGAACAAAGTGGGTACTGCTGATAACCAGCTGATATGTTCACCAAGCCGGTTCCACATAGCAAGTTTCAACACTGTTTGAACTTGCTAAATGTTAGGAGTTGTTGATTGCCCTTTTGAGGGCAAAATCTGAGGCAGAGGAGTTTCTGGTACATCTGGAATTATAATGGTGCATCTGGTACATCTGTTATTTGTGAGAGGATTCAAGTCAAGGTGGAGATTTGTTATCTGTTTTGGGCCTATTTTCTGGGCTTTTCCGCATCTGTCTAGAGAGTAGTATATAAACTCTTTAGGTGATAATCTAGCCGTATCCTGTAATCTGTATTCCTCAAGATCAATAAAACTTTCCTCCCCTTTGCATGTGGACGTAGCTAACACATTGTTAGTGAACCACGTTAAATCTCTGCGTTCTTTAATTACGTTATTTTAATCTTTCTTTGCATCCGTTATAACAAAATATATTAGGAGTTTTTTTACTTGAGGGTCACTCATAAATAACCACTATATATCTACAATTAAAAGTAACTGCGGATTATAATAGTAGAGCTAACTAAATCACCAACATTAGCAACCCAGTCAACTGCTCTATTTTCTTTTCTAGTAGATATGTTTGATGTCACATAGCTTAAAATGGTGAATATTCTCTAATCAACTTAGGTATTCATTATACGCGAAACATTAACGTCTTTTTTTATTTATTGAAAACCCAAAACAAGTATTGATAGTTCAGAAGCACTAGAAGAAAGATATACAAGGTTGATCGTGAACAAGTCCAACAAGCTAAGCATGACGACATGATCTGATCGACTGAAGATAGAAATGCGCGCAAGATGGGTTTGGTACTGCTAGGTTTGCTAGGGATTTTTGTTTCCTTTCTTTGTTCGTTTTCTGAATGTAAAAAAAAAATTTAACGAATAACGTTATCCTAATTGATAGACTCTGAACACGTAGTAATATCTAGAGCTAATCGAAGTGATAATCACTTGACTCAATTCTATGACACTATAATGAATATAGTACACAAGGGGGTAAGGGGTGAAACACTCGGGGTTCAAGCCTTTTTTATACTAGCTCCGAACATGCAACTGCTAGTACACTTCATTTCAAATAAACGATCGTTGATTGAGAGTTGTTCGCACAACTTGTCACTAATTGCACGAACGGTGTAATCTATTTTAAGTGATAGGTCTAGTGAACAGAGATTCCATGTAGTATAGCTATGAAAAATGAAAGTTTATCCTCCCGATCCACTCATACATGATCACAAGGTGATTTAATTGATAATCTAGGGGTATCGAACACTAACACAAACATCTAACATGTACTCATTAGCCCATCTCAAGCAAGGACATAATTGCTAGGAGAAGAGAATTTAATTGAGATGGGTGTATGAACAAGCAATATAATCAATTAAATTAAATCCTCTTCTCCTTTGCATAGATGTACTCGCTAGCCCTTAGACTCGACTTCGTGCAAGCTTTCTACTCTTACTCTTCTTCCTTCACGTAAGTCCTTGATAATGGTGATAAACCCTAACCCTCCATCAACGAATTTTGAAGGGGCTTCCATAGGTTTATACTTATGGGTCGAATCCCCAAATTTTAATTTTGTGTTTATATTTTTGCTTTATTGCTTTTTTTCCCAGGTCTACAATAATTATTTCTCCTCGTGAGAGGAACGTTTCTCTCTCCAACGAAATTAATGGATTGTTCTCTTCTCCTTGCGAGAGACTTTTCTTTTTGTTTTCTAATATTCAGGATCTCCTATCTAAAGGACTACCGTATAAGTGGTTAGTTTGTACAAATTTATATGAGATTGTAACGTGTATCAAATTTCCGAATACATTCAGATGAATTAATGAAAATAGTCATAACGACTATAACAACAAATCGTTAGATTGTCTTTCCAAAAAGGATCGATGTGTATTCCAGCGATATGTGCAGGAGATGCGCCACATTACAAAATTTGCTCCCCGATCTTAGTTATGATTAAAGTAGCATTTGTTTGATTCAATTTGCAATGTATTTGTTAAAGTTTGTTTTTCTTTATAAATGTCATATGCCTTTTTATCAGTGAATTGAATTTACTATTGAAATCTCCAAGAAATGTGTTTTATTAGGTAATTTCTCACAAAAATCCAAGAAAGAACCCTACCTAATCTACCACCATTTAATTTCTCAGCAATTCAAGGACAATGTGCACGATGTTGATGCATAATTTTGTCTTGGATAGGTAGGTGGTATAATGAACATCAGAAAATGCTTCATTAAGCTAATCCGGAGTATAATTAACCTAAAATCTTGATTAAAAAAAACAATAATAACAAAATAGCAGCTTCGATTGATCAGTTGATAACTTGATATGAATGGCCTCCCTACCTGATAAGAAAACATAGTTAAATTTGATATAATAATAATGTAAGTAAGGTGATTGACAATAAAGAAATACAATATGAAAAAAAACAAGTGGGGTGTAAAAATTACCAAAAAATAATTATTTAGGATTCAAGTAGGCTCATAGGAAATTAAAAAATAATAAACAATTGGGGAGTGAGTATAAAATTAACAAAAGTGAAATTGTGACTCCTAAAAATAGGGCCAGAAGTAGTAATTGTGACTCCTAAAAGCGGGGTCAGAAGTAGTAATTGTGACTCCTAAAAAATACAGATGAAGTATTAGAGAACATCGATCGGGATGCAAACGTCTCAGTTCGATGGCTTGAGCTCATTTTCGATCGTCTTCGTTCCTTTTCTTTTCCCCGAACTCCGTGATAATGTAATCCTATCGGTCACCAACTACTATTTGGAGTATTTGGAAAATGCGTGATGCTCACATTTTTGGACAAGCTTCTGTCTCATCAATATATACACCAGAGGTTTTAAGATTTTTGCAGAATGTAATATGCGTACACATCTTGATTCATTTAATATAAGTTAATATTAATAATAATAATGCTCATTCGAAGTCCCCATGTACCATGAAAGTTGCTTGGACACCTCCAACCCCTGGTATTTGAAAATTAGCTTTGATGGACTAGTTCGTAGCGACATTGTAACAATTGGTGTAGTTAATTTCTAGAGACCCTTTAAGAAAAAATGTTGTTAGGCAAACCTACAATATTGGAACATCTTCACCGCTTCTTTTCGAAGTAATGACTCTTCATAATTGTCTTCTATTAGCTAGCCATCAAAAATGACATACGCCATATTTTCATTGAGGGTAATAATTCATTAATCATTAATATTTTGCAGGGACAAGCTCGATCAATGCCCGTGGAAGATTCAAATATTAACTATTGAATCATTTTGATAGTTTTTTTTTCTACTCGCCGCATCTATAAGGAAGTCAATCCCGCAACAGATTAAGTTGCCGCTTTAGATCATCGCATCCAGATCCACCAAGACATTGATCACATAAATAGTAACTTTTCTAGTTTCTATCTTTTGATAGGTTAAAGATAAAATGTTAAGATAAGACTATCCTAAATTTTACTATTGTTTTTTTTTTCCCTTGACATGAATGGCTACCTATTACTACTGTATTCTTTCCTCCGTCTTATCTTTTAAAGGAAAACGTTGATTAAATCATGATTATGAGTTTGACATCTTAATTACCACGACAAACTGGCAACACCATTCTAATGGTGGTGTCATCAAATGGTAATATACACAATACTTTCTAGTAGCATAATACAATTAGACTCCTAACTTATAGTCAATAAATAAATAATTTAGACCCCTAATTAGGAATATTTCCCCATAAATTAATGTAGCACACCTTTTCATTTTTCAATATAGAAAAGAAAACTAGCGATTTCCGACAATAATGTTTAAAGATGTCAAAATTCTCAAAATACGCCCCATTTTTAATTAATTCCCATCTACCATCCACGCCAGCATTATCATAAAGATTTGTTTTTTTCCGGTCCAGAGATAAATCGCCAACTCAATTGGCGACTTTCCTTACTATACCTCCGCCTAAAAAAGATTATAAGCCCCTGCTTTGGTCAGTTGAGATAAATCGCCAATTGCATGTTAACGACAGACAAAGAATCATCTATCGATCATTAATTCAATTCATTTGTTGCTCATTGCTTGATTACCATAAACTCATAACGGCCTGTTTGGTAGCCAGTCATAAATGGTGTCAATGAGAATGAATTTGAATGTTAATCGTAAGGAAAATCGATATCCATTACCATTGTAATGCTAGTTCACTCAAAATTATCTATTTTCTTTATAAATTTTCATTACCGTCCATTACCATTTTGGGAGTGGTGTTAGGTGAGAATGCAAATTTAAGAAGAAAAACATAAGTTTGAGACAAAGTTTCATTACCATGGACATCATGATGTTAATTTCTGCCAAATAACACTTGGATTTATTCTCATTCCCACCTTTTATTACCGGCTACCAAACGGATTACTCCTACCTTTTGATTAGAGGGTAACCTTACTTCTCGGTTTGGTGCTCTGTTTTGTTTATTTTAAATTTTTTCACCCTTCTTGAAACTGAAAAGTAAGCATGACAACTAAAGCAAGTAACTGGCTAAGTGACATCGCTATTTCACTTGGCGATGTTGCCCCCTACATCGCCTGCAACATCGCCAATTCAATTGACAATTTATTGGACTATATCTTTAATTGAGTTTGCGATGTAGTGCTGACTCGTTAAAAAAATAGATCGGGGGTTACTTTAATGACGTGGACGGTAGATTGAGAAATTATTGAAAGATTGGTTATTTTGGAAATTTTGATAACTTTTAACAATATTGTCGGAAATCGCTCAGAGGAAACCAAGCGGACCATCTAAAATAATCATTTCAAATGAATACATAGAATATGCGATAATGATGGTACAAAGGTTAAAATCGTACAATAGAAACGGACTCCGACCTCACCATAACCTCGCCCGAACACCAAGAAATCTAATTGGTGAATGGATTACAAAGACAATAAGTCGAGAGTTTAAAGGTGCACATTGATAACAACATAATGTGAAATTCGATAATGGAGTTGACGGGAACCTACTTCCACACAAGAAAATTACCAAAATACCCGCCACAAGTAAATAACAAAAGTATCACCGACGACAACTTCTATATGGGCTTATGTGGAAATGTTGGGTCCCAATTTTAGGCCTCCAAATGCCCGTTTTATTTTTACCCCTACAATTGCACATATTTACCAGCGAAGCCCACACACATTCTTATAAATACTCAATAATCACATCACTTTTGAAATATTTAATTCTTTTCCCACAGACTCTCTGTACTCTTGCAACATACGATTGACTTGAATGTCAGATAAGATTTATTGAGAATACTCCTGAGATAGCTCACTTTAGTGTGGGCCTTCACTAAATAAAGAGTTTCACAATACTAAAATTCCCTCACCAACTCATTAGACAAACGTGATTGTTATTGTAAGAGTTTCCTAACCTAGCTAGCAACTTGTACGACAAACCTTATTAAGGTTGTATGTATTATATATACCCCATTATTCTTTTAGTTGTTCCTCAGCAACCCATTTTAAGTTGCAAATTTAACACAAACAATTTCCATATATTGTAACAAAAATAACAACAAAAATAACATGGATACTTTTTATTTTCTACTTTCGTTATTGAAATCTCCTCAAAGTTATCCAATTGCCATGACAACAATATTGTTCATGGCACCTATTTTCTTACTAGGCATCATCACAAGAACACTAAGGCGAAAGCCGTACCCGCCGGGCCCGTTGGGCCTTCCTATCATCGGCAACATGATGATGATGGACCAGCTCACCCACCGCGGGCTAGCCAAGCTAGCCCAACGCTACGGTGGGCTGTTCCATCTAAAGATGGGCTTCGTCCACATGATGGTCGTCTCTAGTTCCGAGGAGGCTCGTCAAGTCCTCCAAGTCCAAGACAGTATCTTCTCCAACCGGCCCGCTACCATCGCTATTAGTTACCTTACTTACGACCGGGCCGACATGGCTTTCGCTCACTATGGCCCGTTCTGGCGCCAGATGCGCAAGCTCTGCGTCATGCGTCTCTTTAGCCGTAAACGGGCCGAGTCATGGCAGTCGGTCCGTGACGAGACGGACTACATTGTCCAGGCCCTCACAGAACGGGCTGGATCCCCCGTTAACGTAGGGGAACATGTGTTTAACCTTACTAAGAATGTAATATATCGGGCCGCCTTCGGGTCAAGTTCCTCGGAGGGGCAGGATGAGTTTATTTCCATCCTTCAAGAGTTTTCCAAGCTCTTTGGAGCTTTTAATATTGCGGATTTTATCCCGTTCTTCAGTTGGGTTGACCCGAATGGGCTTAACGATAGGCTCGTTAAGGCCCGGGGCTCGTTAGACCGGTTCATCGACCGGATTATCGATGATCATATGAACAAAAAAAAGGCTATAAATGGACATGTAAAAGAAGATGAAGATAAAAAGGAAGGAGATATGGTGGATGATTTGTTAAACTTTTATAGTGAAGAAGCCAAAGTTAACGAGTCAGAAGATTTGCAAAATGCTATCAAGCTTACTAGGGATAACATCAAAGCCATCATTATGGTACGTAATTTATTTTAATTTGCTCATTATTATTATTATTATTATTATTGTTATTATCGTTATTATTATTGTTATTATTATTATTATAAATCAAATGCTAACAAAGTCAAATATTTTACAAATATTATTATTGTTATTATTATTATCATTATTATTGTTATTATTATTTTTAGATTACCTGATGTATTCCATGCAAGTACTCCGTACTTAATTTATGTGTCGTCTTTCTTTATCAACGAGGTATTAACCTAATAATTAACACCGAGGGAGTGCGATAAAAAGGTATCAGATTCAAATCCACACGCCCCCATTTTTATTTTTATTTTCTTATGACCCATTTGCACCAAAAAAAGTGTCTCCCTCTTTTGAATTTCTAACTCATGAATTTTGTTAACTTTAACTATAACTTATTTTCTCACCAATATGTTAAAAAATCATGTTATCGTACAAGATGTTGGTATATTATTTTTTCTATAATAACACTTCTTTAATAAATTTTACTGTTATATGGTTAAAGATATTAACGGTTATATAAGTGGATTGGCTAGTGTAGTTAAACTATGTTAGTTAATTTGATCAACTTCAGTGTACTCCTGCTTCAACAACTTTTATGTAAGACTGCCTTATTAAAAAGACCGTTTTGATTGCTTAACCAATTGGTTTCATTGCTTAACTAATTGGTTCCAATGCTTAACTAATTGGTTTAATTATTTACCTAAATATTAAACAAAAGTGGTCTTTTGTGCATAGCCGCCTTATATAAAAATTTATATTCCCACTTAAAAGATCAGTCGATTCCCCTTACTTTAACCAATACAATTTTGACGTATTTTACGAGTCTCTAAATTCGCGATATGTCATGTTCCCTTTAAAGAAGGGTTTATAATTTGAATTATACGAAGTATAAGTTTTGATTTTATTTAGTCTATATTTAATTTTATGGTCTAGTTTCATCTAATTTGAAACTTAAACGTACCTATACACTAATCTATAACCAAATCGTGTTAGTTTTATCTCGGTATGTAAATTTTAAAAATTTCATTTAATACCGAAATAAAAGTTTTAACAATAAGCAAACTCGGATCAAAAGGTAGGGTCTCACACTCTCGATAATAGAACATATATCACATCATATATAGTAACTTATTTGCCTTTTTGTTGGAGGAAGTTGTGTTCCAATGAAGAAATAATAATAGACTTAAAAAAACATGTGCACGATTGACGAATGTGTTATGCCGAGTACCTCCACAGCATCCAACTTTGAATATCTAGGTGATAAATGAAAGTTGGTTGGCCAAATCAGAAATATTCAGATTTGTGGGTCAAATAAAAGTAAAATTATCTCATTTGTATTTATGTAATGATCTCTTATTACCACAAATTATTAATTGGACTTTGTCAATTATAAATATGGACGGTACCTAAGATTTTGACCCGTTTGATGTATATAAATTAATACTACTCCTCCATAAGTACTTTGGAGTACGTATATATGAATATATGATAATTGTATGAAATTTAGTGTCTTTTTGGTTGAACTTGAAAAGTGAAACAAATATTTTTTCTATTTCGAAAATATTGCACCATGTTGACTTTACGTTTTCCAACACAGGACTTTGACTGGTTATCTTTTGAATTATGTATAAGTAAAAATTATAAAAAATTGATATTTAAAAAATATATATCGATACGAATCTAATAAGATCCTACATAATTACATATTTCTTTTTACCATGTAGATGTACTACATATATATATAAATCTTCAAAAGTAAGTACTACGTATATAAAGTGACACTTTACATGGATTAGGAGTTCTATATTAACTTAAACACAGCCACACAGGTAAATGTCTTCCTCCCACTACAAGAAAGCGCGTGATTACCAACCGTTTTTACCAACCGTCAGTAAATTTTAGCGACCGCCTTCCAGTCGGAGTTTTCTTAATTACCGTCCAGGTGAAAACTGACCGCCATTTTGCGACCGTTGGCGGTTGGTAAAATTTTTACCAACCGTTTTTCGCGTTTTACCAACTACTTTTGGCGGTCTGAAATTATTCAATTTCTTGTAGTGTCCATTCTCTACGATCGACTCTACGAGGTGGAAATTTCTACCTGGTCCAACTGTCTATACTTATGTCAATCAAACAACCTTACTGACTTTCTAATTCACAAAACATTTTATTGATATAACCACTAATATTATAATATGAAGATATATAACCTTTATATTATGGTATTATCTCAATACATTTCAATTCCCTTTCCATGGTTTTTTATGCAGCGTTAGATCTTGACTTAGTGTTAAGACTGACGATTTATGTACGATAAAAATCAAGCTCAAATTTCCCACTCTCATTTATGTTTATTTTTTTTTATTTTTATGCCGACCAAACAACATTTTAATTTGATTTTAGCCTATTTCGAGACCTTGGTGCGTTGTATATAACTTAGGTGAAAATACAATGTGCAGGATGTGATGTTTGGTGGGACAGAAACAGTAGCATCCGCAATAGAGTGGGCAATGACAGAATTACTACGGAGCCCCGTAGACATGAAACGGGTCCAACAAGAACTTGCTGATGTTGTTGGATTAACAAAACGGGTTGAAGAATCGGATCTTGACAAGCTCCCGTTTTTCCGATGTTGTATTAAAGAAACCCTACGTCTGCATCCACCCATCCCTCTATTACTCCACGAGACCGCCGAGGATGCGGTTGTTGGAGGGTACCACATTCCTAAACGGTCCCGGATCATGATCAATGCATGGGCTATCGGCCGAGACCCGAACTCGTGGTCCGACCCGGAAACATTTAAACCCGTAAGGTTTCTTAAAGAGGGCGTGCCCGATTTTAAAGGGGGTAATTTTGAGTTTATACCATTCGGGTCGGGTCGGAGGTCTTGTCCGGGTATGGTGCTTGGGTTGTACGCGCTTGAAATGTGCGTAGCGAACTTGCTCCACTCTTTTAGTTGGGAGTTGCCTGATGGAATGAAGCCGAGTCAAGTGAGTACGGATGATATTTTCGGACTCACCGCTCCTCGGGCGAGTCGACTCGTCGCGGTGCCGAGTCCACGGCTATTGTGCACAATCACTTGATGAGTGTACGTACTCATGCAAAGGTTGGAAAAAATAAGAATGGCAGTATTTTGAAATTTTGCCTTTGTGTACGTATAATAATACAGTATGTATATTGTATTATACTTCATACTTCGTAACATATTTAGTCTTTTTTGTCCACGCGCTAGAAGCGCGTGACGGAGTATCATTGTTGCAATTGTACGTAGTATGTGAAATATTATTCAATTTTTAAATTGTTGATGTTGAATTGTTGATATTGTTGATGTTGATATGTATTGCGATATTACACTCTCCGTTCCTGAATGTGTATAATAGTTAGACTGATACACTTATTATTAGACTAGTTTGGCCGTAATTGTATGTAATATTATTAAAAAATTGATATTAGAAAAATATACATTAGCACATCCAACAACATATGGAGTGCAAAAGGTCTTGCGCGCACAAGGTGTACAATAAATTTATTGTACACCAAGATAACTTTAATCCATTTTTTTATAACTTTAACCTAGTTTTGATTAACTTTTATATTAGTAAAAAAAGTTGATAGATAAACATTTTAATGGGTTAAATGATTAATGTTAGTGATTTTGAAGAAATAAGTTTTACTAAAATGAAAAAATTTATCACTAAAAAATAGATAACTTTTACATATATAAGCTTAACTTTTAAGCATTTTGAGTTAACTTTTACTTTGGTGTACAATATTTATTGTACGCCCATTGTAAATAAGAATTTGTGTATGGAGTATTACACAATAACATTTGAATTTTATATATTAGTAAGAAAACGTGATCAAATTTAGTGTATAAATAATGCAAAAGTCAAAACGTTGCAAGTATTTATTAATGCGGGGAGTGTTATTAGGACGCTTCCCTCAAATTAAAGTTGCTTCTAATGACCATGTCAAGACTACGGATTAGTTTTCATTGCTTATTAAGATTTAATGCATTGTGTAACACAACTTAAACAAATTGTTAGCTCTTTTCCAGCTTGAATCATCGAGGAACGTGTAAATTATTGTAAAATATTGTTTGAAGGTTAAGTAATTGTCAAATCGCATGTCATGTCGCTTATACTCCTACTTAGTTGATAAACTGCTGAGTGTAGATGGCCCCACACAACTTAAACAATTTGTTAGCTCTTTTCTAGCTTGAAGTAACAACTAACGAGGAAGTACAAATTATTGTAAAAGATTGTCTAAACGTTAAATAATTGTCAAACCACATGTCATGTCGTCTAACTCCTACTCAGTTGACATATTACTGAGTGTGGACGGCCTCAAGATATGCAATTTGCTTCTAAATACGAGTGGATAGGCAAATTTTCTCCAATCATAGAAATATATAACATAAAAAATATGAGTGGATTTTTGGGATAAGAGCATAAATAAGATTGGTGCATTTTAACAAAAAAACATAATTAAGTTTCCTAGTTGATACTCCTAAAGTTGACAATTACCTTAATCTTGAACCATCTAATATCATTATTTGGTGTATTATATATTTAGTGAATCACTGAAAAAGAAATAAGTGGAGTACCAATAATCAAAGTATCACTTTCAGCCAATAAATCAAGCTCCTTGGATTAAGATAATGTCCAACTTCAGTTTGTCATGTCTCATCTAACATTTCGTCTCTTGTTATTTTTGTGGTCTATGATGATGCACTGTTTTTATTATCCTTTTTAGTGTTTCAATTTTTTGGGTGTCCTCTCTTAGTCCAGTTCGTGGACTATGGATTATGGTGCACAATAAGCATGGTGTACCAAAAGAACACATGTGCATAAGCAAAATAACATGATACTATGACAAAAGAACATGCGATATAATATTTCACTTTTTTGTTATAAATAATAATATATTCATGTTCTTTTCACGTAACCAGATGTTCTTTTAATTATATACTAATGTTCTTAAGGTGCACCATATTCAACTTTTTTTTTGGGTGCAAACCATAGTCCACCTTCTAAATTGTGCTCTTAGTCTCTTTTCTTTTAGGCCTTGTTTAGTTTGGCGAAAAATATTAACAGTTCTTAAAAGAAAAAACGCAATTTTAAACTACTCTTTCCATTTCAAAACAGTCACAACCCTTGCACTTGCGTATAATTTTAGGAATGTTTGTGGGTAGTACATGAATATTAATAAACTAATGTGCAATTGGGGGTGATGTTTTAATTTTTTATGTGATAGAGAATTAGAGATATATAAGTAATAAAGAATTGATGTAAGTGGGGTAAAAAATAAAGGAGAGAAAAAAAACTAAGAATTAACGGTCTCATACCAAAAAGGGAAGTGTTACAATCAAGTATTTAGAAATGACCGAAATAAGTAAGTGTTTTTAATTTCGAAGAAAAAGTTGATTTATTGATGAAGATTTGTGCGGTGTTACAACGAATGTCAGTTCTATGTCTACAAACAATTAAATCGAACTTAATTCAATCCCATTACTACAACATATCGAAAGACCCTCTCGTTGAAGGTTGTATCAAACATCGATGTGAAAGAGGGTATTCATCATTGTCATCATTGTCAGATCTCATCCACACCGATCTTGGTTTTGCAGGATTAGAATTTCGTTTGATCCTAGTTGTTTTGTATTTGTTAGTTTTTATTTCTATTGTAAATGTCGTATTACTATTTTATTAAGAACTAATTTTACCTTAAAAAAAAGTTGTAGAGAAAAGGAAAATTGGAATAAATGTGTGAGGGTTAATAGGACGAGAGAGGAGAGAAGTAAGGAGGAAAAGTGGTTTCCCTTCATTTTAAATGGAAAATATTTTCCACTCATTTTTCATCGTTTGAAAATTATTTTACACTTAGGCTCCACTTGGTTTGGTGTAAAACGTATTCATAGAAAATGATTTCCCCCTTTTCAATCACTTTACGTTGTTTGTTTTGACAAATGATGACAAACAATTTTTCATAATTCTCTCAAAGGTGGAAACACTTTTTTCATTTAAAAGGAAGGGAACCCCTTTTCTACTTCCCTTCTTCATACTCCGTATCAATCTTCTCCCATTTTCTTTTTTCTATTAATTTTCTTATAAAAAATCAAACAAAGGAAAACTAGGTTAGAATTTTGTTTTTTCTTGAAAAATGCTTTCCTATAGAAAACACTTATAACGAAAAAACACAATTCCAAACTAATTTTCCTTTGTTCGGTTTCTTACAAGAAAAGCAAAGTTATAGGTAAAAGGAAAATACGAGTAGATGAGTTAGAAATTAGAATTGATATGACAGAAAAATAGGAGGAAAGTAAGGAGAAATGTGATTTCCCTTCTTTTCAAATGAAACATATAATGCGCTCGTTTTTCATTATTAGAAAATTGTTTTACACTCGAAGCCAATATAAACAACGATTTTTTTTTTCTTTTCATGTTATGTTTTCTTTTTAAAAAAAAAAAAAAATGCTTGATCAATAAACAAGTGTGTGAAAGTGAGATGTAGTTAGGTACGGAGTAAATAGGTAGGGTTGTCCCGTGTGGGGAGCCATTTAAATATGACTTTGATGCTTCATCTTTGTGACAATAACACTCTTTTCTTTCTCGATTTCAAACCAAAGAAAACAACTCTTCAAATGTTGTACTCTTTCATATTCTCTAGTCAAAGGTTGTTTATGTTTCTCTAACATCAACTACCACAACGTAAACTTTGATTCTTTCTATAATTAACTTATTAACTACTAAATATGGACTTGGTTTTGCTTGCTTAATAGCTTCATATTATGTGTCTAATCCAAAAGAAATTTGCACCCAAAATCTTAGAATGCAAACAATCTTTTAATAGTGAAAGATACAACAAACACTACAAGAAATAGTACTATTAACGACGGGAAATCCCGTCGCGAAAGGCCAATAATCGTTCATTAACGACGGGATTTCCTGTCGCGAACCCGTCATAAAAGCGGGCCGTCGTTAATAGAAATCCCGTCGTAAATCCGTCGTAAACCCGTCATAAAAGACATTTGCGACGGTTATTCCCGTCATTGTTTGGTTGTTAGCCCCGTCGCAAAAGGCTTTTGCGACGGGATTTTTAACCCGTCGTAATTAGGTTGTCGTTAAAGATACAAATTCTTGTAGTGAAATAAGTAACACAAAACTCAGTGTTTTGTTGGGCTTAATTCGACTTTATGTAATACACAATAATTTCAGATAATTAAGAGAAAACAAGTTTATTTTTCAACTATGATGTATTGTATGTATTTGTATTATGTAAGCCAACTCATGAGTAGTGGTGGACACGAATATAACTCTAACATGACTCGGCTTAGTTTGGTTAACATTTTTCATGTTTGAACTTGAACTCACCTCAAGTTTAAAAATCTTTATCAAGCTACAAGAATTCTTCGAGTTTTGAGTCTTGACTTGATGAACTGATAAACCATATTCCAATAATAAGTACAATAACATATTCATAATTTTCTTAATTAACATTATACTAACATGTTTCTTGGACAAGTTACGTAAAATATTATCCTCTCTTTGTCATTCAATTGATAGTTTTGGCATTGGTATTAAATGATAGAAGTACATAACAATCTCATTAATATGCATTGTTATTCTTAAATTAACGAGCTCGCAAGCTTTCAAGCTAAACTCCATTGAATTTGAGTTTGATTCATTTAATTAATTATCGAAACATACATTTAAGGTCAAGTTTGATTAATTAACAAAAGAATCGAGCTCGAACAAAAAATTTATCGAACCACTTATGGATATGAGGTTAGTGTCCAACCCCTACTCAGATCATGAGAAGTTTGTGCAGTGCCTAATCACTCTTACTAATTGTTAGGTTATGATACATATGACATTACATAGATCATGCGGAAACAACCATTAACCCAGGACAACATATTATTTACACATAATCATATGGCATAATTTAGATGCATACTCTTTGTTGCGTGCCCTCCCTAGCTGCGCCCGAACCAAACAAGAACAAGTCTTTAGGACTCCAAGTGTCGTCCCTCCGTAGATAGTCCACAGCACGTCCGGATCCGCCTTAAGATTGACCAACTAGAATCACCCTTAAGGTACTAGAAAATTTCGGCACTTTTATGAGCAAGATGTGTGTTTTAATTTTCTCTCAAAAAATTAACTTTTGAATACTTTGAAACTTGTTATAAATTGTGAGCCCTAGCCTCATATTTATAGGGGTATGGAAAGGGAATCGAAATCCTATTCAG
This sequence comes from Spinacia oleracea, assembly GCF_020520425.1. Lineage (NCBI taxonomy): Eukaryota > Viridiplantae > Streptophyta > Magnoliopsida > Caryophyllales > Amaranthaceae > Spinacia > Spinacia oleracea. The sequence continues at coordinate 156,159,736 of NC_079489.1, forward strand.
ATACAAATTAATTAAACCTAGAATCCTACAAGAACTCTAATTTAATTAATTTATCAAATAGAATTAGGAATTTAATCATTAACCGAACTCTGCATGTTTTAGGAAACGTGCACGAACACAAACACTTGCACACACACGCACGGCAGCCACGATGGGCCCCATGCGTGCGCGCGAGCAGCAGCCCACGCAGCGCCTGCGCGCGCTGCGCGTGCTGTGCGCGCTGTCCGCGCTGCGCAGCCTGCTGGGCCTGGCCTTGCGCTGGGCCTGGCGTGGCTGTTTGTGCGGCGCGCTTGGCTTGCTGGGCGATGGCCTGGCTTCGTGTTGGGCCTCGTCCGGCAGGCCTCGTCCGATGCTTATTCGTACGATGCGCTTCCGATTAAATTTTCCGATTCCGGAATTCATTTCCGATACGAACAATATTTAATATTTCCGATTCCGGAATTAATTTCCGTTTCAAACAAATATTTAATATTTCCGTTTCCAGAATTATTTTCCGATTCCGGTAATATTTCCGATTCTGACAATATTTCCGTTTCCGGCAATATTTCCGATTCTGGCAATATTTCCATTTCCGATAATATTTTCCGATACGTACCATGTTTCCGTTTCCGGCAACATCTACGACTTGGATAATATTTATATTTCCGATACGATCCATATTTCCGTTTCCGGCAATATCATCGTTTCCGGAGTATTCATTTCTTGCCTGTGACGATCTTAGCTCCCACTGAAACCAAGATCCGTCGGTTCCGAATATTCATAGATGGAGTATTTAATGCCATTAAATACTTGATCCGTTTACGTACTATTTGTGTGACCCTACGGGTTCAGTCAAGAGTAAGCTGTGGATTAATATCATTAATTCCACTTGAACTGAAGCGGCCTCTAGCTAGGCATTCAGCTCACTTGATCTCACTGAATTATTAACTTGTTAATTAATACTGAACCGCATTTATTAGACTTAACATAGAATGCATACTTGGACCAAGGGCATTATTTCCTTCAGTCTCCCACTTGTCCTTAGGGACAAGTGTGCATTTCCTAATTCCTTTGTCGCTCGATGCTTGCTCTTGAACATAAGGTAAGAGTTGTCATCCTTATTATGTCCAGAGGTGTTCCTCGGTTTCAGAGTTCAACTGATCAAATAAACAGATAATCATAGCCTATGATTCATCCGAGCACGGCCATGCATTTCACAGTTTCTAGCTCTCCGAGTGGCCTTGTACAACTTTTAAGCATCTCATCCCGATTTATGGGAGGACAATCCCAATCTTGCGATCTTGAGATTAGACTTCGTTTGATAGGTGATTACCTGAGCGTTGCCTTTATAGCCTCCTTTTACGGTGCGACGGTTGGTCAACGTCAAAGCAACCAGTTCTCAAACAAGTAATCTCAAATCACTCAGGTATTGAGGATTTAGTGTCTAATAATTTAATGAAATTTACTCATGACAGATTTTCATCTCTTACAGTAAAGTTTCATAGGTCTTGTCCGATACTAGTCTTCCCAAAGTAAGTATCTATGCAAATGATTATGACATTGCCATGTCCACATAGTTCAAGAAACAGAACTACTAGTCATCTTGCATTCTAATCGTCTAACGTTTTCTATGCGTCCAATTTTATAGAAAACTCCGATTAGGGACCATTTTCAACCTTTGACATTCAAGTTCACTTGATAGACATTTCTTAGTCACAGGACTGGTCCTGACAGTCTATCTTGAATATATCGTCAAATTGAAGGGACTCATCATTTAATAAACCACAAATTAAATGGAAAAATGAATTCTTTTCATTTATTGTGAATGATTAACCAATAATGTTTTACAAAGATTTAAACTCTAAAACTTTAAAACATTAAACAGAGACATCAAGGCCATTCTCCAATATGCTTGATTCCCATAGCTGCAGTGTGCGAGTTGTGCTTCGCTTGCGGCAGAGGTTTAGTTAATGGATCTGATATGTTGTCATCAGTTCCAATTTTGCTTATCTCGACTTCTTTTCTTTCAACGAACTCTCGTAGAAGGTGAAATCTACGAATTACATGCTTGACTCTCTGGTGGTGTCTAGGCTCTTTTGCCTGTGCAATAGCTCCGTTATTATCACAATACAGGGCTATTGGTCCTTTAATGGAGGGGACTACACCAAGTTCTCCTATGAACTTCCTTAGCCATATAGCTTCCTTTGCTGTTTCATGTGCAGCAATGTACTCCGCTTCAGTTGTAGAATCCGCAATGGTGCTTTGTTTAGCACTTTTCCAGCTTACTGCTCCTCCGTTGAGGCAGAAGACAAACCCAGACTGTGATCTAAAATCATCTTTGTCGGTTTGGAAACTTGCGTCCGTATAGCCTTTTAACAATTAATTCATCATCTCCACCATAGACCAGGAAGTCATCTTTGTGCCTTTTCAGGTACTTCAGAATATTCTTGGCAGCAGTTCAATGCGCCTCTCCTGGGTCTGACTGGTATCTGCTCGTAGCACTGAGTGCGTACGCAACATCCGGGCGTGTACATATCATAGCATACATTATTGAACCAATCAATGATGCATATGGAATCCCATTCATTCGTCTACGCTCATCAAGTGTTTTTGGGCACTGAGTCTTGCTTAGAGTCATTCCATGAGACATGGGTAGGTAGCCTCGCTTGGAGTCCGCCATCTTGAACCTATCAAGCACCTTATTGATATAAGTGCTTTGACTAAGTCCAATCATCCTTTTAGATCTATCTCTGTAAATCTTGATGCCCAATATGTACTGTGCTTCTCCTAGATCCTTCATCGAAAAACATTTCCCAAGCCAAATCTTGACAGAGTTCAACATAGGAATGTCATTTCCGATAAGCAATATGTCGTCGACATATAATACTAGGAAAGCAATTTTGCTCCCACTGACCTTCTTGTATACACAAGATTCGTCCGCGTTCTTGATGAAACCAAAGTCACTGACTGCTTCATCAAAACGTATATTCCAGCTCCTGGATGCCTGCTTCAATCCGTAGATTGACTTCTTTAGCTTGCATACCTTTTTAGCATTCTTTGGATCCTCAAAACCTTCAGGCTGTGTCATAAACACAGTTTCTGTTAAAACGCCGTTTAAGAAAGCAGTTTTGACATCCATCTGCCATATTTCGTAATCGTAATATGCAGCGATTGCTAACATTATTCGAATAGACTTTAGCATTGCAACTGGTGAAAAGGTTTCATCGTAATCCACACCGTGGACTTGCCTGTAACCTTTTGCGACCAATCTAGCTTTGAAAACTTCAAGTTTCCCATCCTTGTCCTTTTTCAGTTTGAAAACCCATTTGCTTCCAATGGCTTGGTAGCCATCTGGCAAATCGACCAAATGCCATACTTGGTTTTCAGACATGGAGTCTAATTCAGATTGCATGGCTTCTTGCCACTGCTTGGAGCTAGGGCTCGTCATAGCTTGCTTGTAAGTCGCAGGTTCATCACTTTCAAGTAATAGAACGTCATAGCTCTCGTTCGTCAAAATACCTAAGTACCTTTCCGGTTGAGATCTATATCTTTGCGATCTACGCGGGGTAACATTTCTAGATTGACCATGATTCTCACCAGATTCTTCTAAAGATCTCTGAGTTTCATCCTGAATGTCATCTTGAGCATTCTCTAGAGTTTGTTGTTCGACTCGAATTTCTTCGAGGTCTACTTTTCTCCCACTTGTCATTTTGGAAATGTGATCCTTCTCCAAAAAGACACCATCTCGAGCAACAAACACTTTGTTCTCAGATGTATTGTAGAAGTAATACCCCTTTGTTTCCTTTGGATAGCCCACAAGGATACATTTGTCAGATTTTGGATGAAGTTTGTCTGAAATTAATCGTTTGACGTATACTTCACATCCCCAAATCTTAAGAAAATACACATTTGGAGGCTTTCCAAACCATAATTCGTATGGAGTCTTTTCGACAGCTTTAGACGGAGCTCTATTTATAGTGAGTGCAGCTGTATTTAGTGCATGTCCCCAAAATTCTAATGGAAGTTCGGCCTGACCCATCATTGACCTGACCATGTCTAGCAAGGTTCTGTTCCTCCGTTCTGACACACCGTTCCATTGTGGTGTTCCAGGAGGAGTCAATTCTGATAGAATTCCACATTCTTTCAGATGGTCATCAAATTCATAGCTCAGATATTCACCGCCTCTATCAGACCGCAGTGCCTTAATCTTCTTGCCTAATTGATTCTCTACTTCACTCTGAAATTCCTTGAATTTGTCAAAGGATTCAGACTTATGCTTCATTAGGTAGACATAACCATACCTACTGAAGTCATCAGTGAAAGTGATAAAGTAGCTGAAACCACCTCTAGCATTTGTACTCATTGGTCCACATACATCTGTATGGATTAAACCCAATAGTTCATTTGCTCTTTCTCCAACTTTAGAGAAAGGTTGCTTTGTCATTTTGCCAAGTAAACATGATTCGCATTTACCATAATCCTCTAAGTCAAATGGTTCTAGAATTCCTTCCCTTTGAAGTCTTTCTAAGCGTTTCAAGTTTATATGGCCTAATCGACAATGCCACAGATAGGTGAGATCTGAATCATCCTTTTTGGCCTTTTTGGTATTTATGTTATATACTTGTTTGTCGTGATCTAATAAATAAAGTCCATTGACTAATCTAGCAGATCCATAAAACATCTCTTTAAAATAAAACGAACAACTATTGTCTTTTATTAAAAAGGAAAATCCCTTAGCATCTAAGCAAGAAACTGAAATGATGTTTTTAGTAAGACTTGGAACATGGAAACATTCTTCCAGTTCCAAAACTAGCCCGGAGGGCAACGACAAATAGTAAGTTCCTACGGCTAATGCAGCAATCCGTGCTCCATTTCCCACTCGTAGGTCGACTTCACCCTTGCTTAACTTTCTACTTCTTCTTAGTCCCTGTGGATTGGAACATAAGTGTGAGCCACAACCTGTATCTAATACCCAAGAAGTTGAATTAGCAAGTATACAGTCTATAACGAAAATACCTGAAGATGGAACGACTGTTCCGTTCTTCTGATCTTCCTTTAGCTTTGGACATTCTCTTTTGTAATGGCCTATTCCATCACAATAAAGACAGCTTGATGTGGACTTGTCCTGCTTTGATTTAGCATTGCCCTTGGACTTTCCACCTTTCTTGAACGGTCTCCTTCTAGCCTTGAGTAAATCTTTGGCTTCACAGTCCAGTATTATTTCAGCCTTTCTGACAAGGTGAACAAATTCTGCAACTGTTTCTTCTCTTGTTTCACTTAGGTATAGTTGCTTGAAGCGACCAAACCCACTGTGTAGTGAATTGAGCAAGATAGAGACTGCCATCCTTTCGCTTATTGGTGTTCCTAGTAGACTTAGGCGATCAAAGTATGAACGCATAAGATCCACATGGAACCTCAGTGGGACGCCTACCCTCTGTTTAGTGCGAAGGAGCTGAACATGTGTTTCTTGGACTTCCATCCTATAACACCTGTTGGGAGAACTAACCTTTAGACCAGACATTGATTCAATCAACTCATGGACGTTCAGGTCCCTGTCCTCCGTGCTTCCACGACAGATATCCCTCAGATTCTTGATGAGCGTAAAAGGTTCATAGGCTACAAACCTTTTAGCCCAATCATCAGGGATATTGTTCAGCATGAGACTCATAACCTTTTTGAGATCCGCATCCCAGGCGTAAAATCTCTCAGGGGTCATGTCTCTGGCATAGTAGCTTGGCATGGGATGAGACAGTACATACTCAAGTCGATTGAGTTTGACTATTTCAACTAGCTTAGCTTCCCATTCAAGAAAATTTGCCAGGTTCAGCTTGACCATAAGCTCAGAACCCATGATGATGTTTTGATTGTTGTTTGCCATATTAAAACTACAATTGAAAAGAATAAACAAATAAATAACCATTCACAGTTTCTCTTAATAAACTTAAATTCTAGCATACATGCATAATTCAATGTTTATTAAGCATTTTATTCAAGTTATGTGTTCCGGCAGGTGTGAATAAAATGATTCCAAGATCCTAAAATCATTGAAGAACTAAGCACAGTTTGTCGACTTAATCCTAGAACATCTTAGGTAAGCAAAAGCCTTTTGCTAATAGTCTAGAAACTATTCTTGGTTGATAGGTACGTCTAAGAACTTATTAGGTAAACCTATCGAATTTGCCACGACATAAAATGACTCCTTACTTATATCGTTGAGTTTCACCAAAACTAACATGTACTCACAATTATTTGTGTACCTTGCCCCTTTAGGACCAATAAGTAACACCTCGCTGAGCGAAAACTATTACTAGATTGATGTAAAGGATATCCAAGCAAGTGTATATTTTGGCATGGCACCTTTTAACTCAATTTTTAAGTTTGGAACTTAAGGCTCTTACTATGTTGGTTAGATTTTAAGTGAACTAAAATCCTTAATCATGCAACATAATCAAGCTTTTGATCTCATGCATTTTAAGACATATTTAAAACAATAAATAACTTAAAGCATGCATAAGATAAATGTGATCTAGTATGGTCCGACTTCATCTTGAAGCTTTGACTTCAAAGTCCGTCTTGAAAATCTCCGTGGGAGGCACCATTTTCTTCAAATAGGATAAGCTATAACTAATTACAACTATTTGATGGTTCGCAGACCATATTTGAATTGAAAAATAACTTTGGTACTTTAGACCAATTACATTCAAATTAATGGTACGCAGACCATATTTTCTATCCTATTTGGCCATACTAGTCACTTCATAACCTGCAAAACAGTACATATACAATATATATACCATTCACCCATTCATTATCATGAATGGCCCACATAGCTGGTTAGTAAAACACATTATGCATCATGTAAACATTTGCAGCAATTAATCAAGGGCACCAATAATCTACCAATTATTCAGTCCTTATTAATTCTAATCAAGTTGTTTTAACCTTAAGGATTCGTAGACCTAATCAAGAGTTTATGACTAAAAAGCGCTCCCACTTAAACCAATAAATTTATATGCTTTACTAATTTTAAACATAAAAATGTATTTCTAGTCCAACCGGAAACATACAAATTTAATTAAAATTTAATGCTCATATCAATTTATAATTGAATCCAAAAGTTTAATTTAATTTCAGTCGTATTTAAATTAATTCATGATTTTAATTTTAGTAAAATAATTAGAATAAATAAAATTTATTATAATTACAATATTCAAAATTAAAATCCAAGAAAATAATTTAAATTATTAATTTTAAAATTAATTAAAATCACGTGAACTGAAATTCTCAAATTAAACATTCAAAACGATCTTTAATCGTAACGCAAACACCCTACGCGTTGCACGCCCATGGGCCGCACGCACACAGCCATTGCTGGCCATGTGCGCGCAGCCCATGCGCTCGTCGCATAGCTGCTGCATCCCCATCGCAAGCCTCCGCACGCATTGGTGCTCGCTGCGCGCGCCAGCGCTCATCGCACGCGAGCTATCGCTCGCAGTGCGCGCGCGACATCGCTCGCTGGGCGCGCGACATCGCTCGCTGGGCGCGCGACATCGCTCGCTGGGCGCGCGACATCGCTCGCTGGGCGCGCGAGCCATCGCTCGCTGGGCGCGCGACATCGCTCGCTGGGCGCGCGACATCGCTCGCTGTGCGCGCGAGCAATGCTGGCTGTGCGCGCGAGTCCTCGCTCGTTGTGCGCGCGAGCAATGCTGGGCGCAGCGCTCGTGGCACGCGAGCTTGCGCTCGCTGCGCGCGAGGCTGCGCGCTCTTGTGCGAGGCAGCGCGCGTTGTGGCGCAGCTCGCTTGCTGCCCACACGCGACTGCCTTGGCTCGCCCTTCGCCCATGCCCATTCGTCCATTGCTCGTGGCACACGACACAAGGCAGGGCTGCTGCCTTGTGCTCGTGCACTACGCCCTTGCTCATTGCATTCGTGCCACACGGGCGACGAGCTCCCTTGCTCGTCGTCGCATGCCCGCATTATACAACACCCCTTAAGGGTAACACGAAGCGTCCATTGCTTCGTGCGTGCAAGTTTTATGAACGAATCGCATAAAAATTTAAAATTTATATTTAAAATTAATGACAAATTAATAAATAATATTAATTTCATAATTTTTAGGGCGAAAAAATCGAAAATTTATTATCCAATTGATTTCCGATTGTTATGGATTCAAGTCTAGGTCATAAAAATTTAAAATTTATCATAAATTTACAATTTTTATGGTGGTTTTTAATCATAGGTTTCTAATTAAATTACAATTAATTATGAAAATCAAATTAATTCTAAATTATTCTAATTTTCAACAAATTAATCATAATTACAAATTAGATTGCATAATTAACAAGACTAGGCATTCAAACTTGTTAAACATATGCAGTAGGTCAATCAAAAATTCAAGATTTATCAACAAGAATCGCAAATATTTAATTTAACATCTTAAATTTACGAAATTTTGCATTCGAAAAACTAAAACCTTCGAAAAGTCATAGTTAGGCTTCGAATTTGAGAATTCTGGGTTCGGCAGAAAAATAATATGTTTGTCAAAATTTTAGAATGCCTTTTACATGCGGAATTGACACAAAAATCACTCAATTCGGATGAGTAACGAAGAAACTGCCGAAAAACTGCGTACGTATAATTAAATAAACGCAATTTGCAATTAATTAACAATTACGAAAATTAATCACCCCTTTTAATTCTTGCAAATTTGTAATATTTAATCATGTTCATGCAATTTAGATTATGAAAATAATAAGGGGCTCGTGATACCACTGTTAGGTTATGATACATATGACATTACATAGATCATGCGGAAACAACCATTAACCCAGGACAACATATTATTTACACATAATCATATGGCATAATTTAGATGCATACTCTTTGTTGCGTGCCCTCCCTAGCTGCGCCCGAACCAAACAAGAACAAGTCTTTAGGACTCCAAGTGTCGTCCCTCCGTAGATAGTCCACAGCACGTCCGGATCCGCCTTAAGATTGATCAACTAGAATCGCCCTTAAGGTACTAGAAAATTTCGGCACTTTTATGAGCAAGATGTGTGTTTTAATTTTCTCTCAAAAAATTAACTTTTGAATACTTTGAAACTTGTTATAAATTGTGAGCCCTAGCCTCATATTTATAGGGGTATGGAAAGGGAATCGAAATCCTATTCAGATACAAATTAATTAAACCTAGAATCCTACAAGAACTCTAATTTAATTAATTTATCAAATAGAATTAGGAATTTAATCATTAACCGAACTCTGCATGTTTTAGGAAACGTGCACGAACACAAACACTTGCACACACACGCACGGCAGCCACGATGGGCCCCATGCGTGCGCGCGAGCAGCAGCCCACGCAGCGCCTGCGCGCGCTGCGCGTGCTGTGCGCGCTGTCCGCGCTGCGCAGCCTGCTGGGCCTGGCCTTGCGCTGGGCCTGGCGTGGCTGTTTGTGCGGCGCGCTTGGCTTGCTGGGCGATGGCCTGGCTTCGTGTTGGGCCTCGTCCGGCAGGCCTCGTCCGATGCTTATTCGTACGATGCGCTTCCGATTAAATTTTCCGATTCCGGAATTCATTTCCGATACGAACAATATTTAATATTTCCGATTCCGGAATTAATTTCCGTTTCGAACAAATATTTAATATTTCCGTTTCCGGAATTATTTTCCGATTCCGGTAATATTTCCGATTCTGACAATATTTCCGTTTCCGGCAATATTTCCGATTCTGGCAATATTTCCATTTCCGATAATATTTTCCGATACGTACCATGTTTCCGTTTCCGGCAACATCTACGACTTGGATAATATTTATATTTCCGATACGATCCATATTTCCGTTTCCGGCAATATCATCGTTTCCGGAGTATTCATTTCTTGCCTGTGACGATCTTAGCTCCCACTGAAACCAAGATCCGTCGGTTCCGAATATTCATAGATGGAGTATTTAATGCCATTAAATACTTGATCCGTTTACGTACTATTTGTGTGACCCTACGGGTTCAGTCAAGAGTAAGCTGTGGATTAATATCATTAATTCCACTTGAACTGAAGCGGCCTCTAGCTAGGCATTCAGCTCACTTGATCTCACTGAATTATTAACTTGTTAATTAATACTGAACCGCATTTATTAGACTTCACATAGAATGCATACTTGGACCAAGGACATTATTTCCTTCACTAATTTCAACATATAATCTGAACCGTCATACACGTTTTCAATTGTGAAACACGTATCGCGTGCACTTAAATCTAGTAAATTTATAAAGTACCCTCTCTAGCTGTATTTTATTAAATGGTGCACTTTGACTGCCACAAACTTTAAGGAAAGTGATTGATTTTACTAAATACTCAGTAAGATACAAGTGAGATAAAGTGGAGAATAATTAATTGCAATAAAAGATAATGGAGTACTAAATTATTCAAAGAATGTAAAAGGTAAAAAATAAATAATAAAACAGGCGAAAGTGAAGACCATGGGAGGAGAGATATATATTATAAAAAGGTAAAAGCATACCAAAAATGAAAAACACTATTTAATAAAATACGACCGTTTTAAGTAAATATACCATTTAATAAAATACGGGTGAAGACAAATTGGACTGTCAAAAACTGACCCGATCCAACCGAATTCTGACAAAAACCAAAGTGACCCGAAAAACAAAATTCACACATTCAATCCGCATAAGCACAAAAACCCCGTACAACTCTATTATCCGATTATTTCCGAACCGGTTATACCCAAACCATTACCAACCGATGACCCGATTTGACACCCTGTATGCCACCAGGGCAAGAGGAAGAGTTGCCACAATTGAAATTCATACTCTTGGTTGTAGCATGAACATGAAAACAGAGGGTTTTTATTTTATTAACTCCCCACACATATGAAAAGGGATGTTTATTCTTGGCACCTTTTGCCTTTTTGGTACGGTAATGCCCGTCTTTTGTTCAAGTCCTTGGTTGGGCTTTTCAACTTAACTTATTTATGGCAAAGAAAACGAGAAAACGTGATTGGCAAACTGCTAAAAGAAATGTGAACAATTTGACAAGTTACAGACTTACGTAAACAAAAGCCACTTTGTACATTCAAACATAACATGAACTTTTCACCAACCCGGCGAGGGCCGAGGGCCCCACGCTCGACGTCCCATCGGAGAAAATTAAATACCAAAAAGTATAACACAATGAATTAATAATGATGGATATAGCATAATACTTTGTACATTGCTACAAAAAAGTGTAACATATTCCATACTCAGTACTATGTTAAGGGAAATATATATTTCTAAAAAAAAGAAACCAAGGGAAAAAAGAGCGATTTTCTTCAATATTGCTTAAAGATCTAATAATTCTCAAAATACGCCACTTTCTAACTTATTTCCCTCCATACGGTCCACGTCAGCATGGAAGAAAGAAAAGTACTTTTTTTCCTGGTTCAGCTTACAACCGCCAATTGAAATGACGGTTTCGTTTTAAAAAAACCGCCATTTGAATTGGCGGTTCAATGGTATAAACCGCGAACTCAAATGGCGGTTTGCTCTAAAACTAAACCACGCGGTTATATAAGAGCTCTTTAACTTCTTCTGATTTGATTTTGTTGTATTATGTTTACCGCGATTTACCTCTTTAAACCGTTGTTTCAGATAGCGTTTTATTGTAGATTTTACAAAAAAAAAATTAAACCGGCTTATTTGCTGATGTGGACGATAGAGTGGAAAATAAGTGAAAAAGTAGCGTATTTTGAAAATTTACGAATCTTCGAGCATTATTAAAGGAAATCGCTTGGAAAAAAATCGAAAACAAAGCTTAGAATTAACAGTCACCGACTCATCGGCACAACCACACAACCAATACAAGGTTGTATAAGAGGTGGTCGTATTGACAAATATCATAGTTGACAAGTTATTTATGGCAAATGAAACGAGGAAACGTGATTGGCAAACTGCTAAAAGAAATGTGAACAATAATTTGACAAGTTACAAACTTGCGTCAACAAGAGCAACTTTGTACATTCAACATAACATGAACTTTTCACCAACCCGGCGAGGAGCCGAAGCCCCCACGCTCGACGTCCCACCGGAGAAATTAAATACCAAAAACTATAACATAATGAATTAATAATGATGGATATAGCATAATACTTTGTACATTGCTACAAAAAAGTGTAACATAGTGATGGATTATTCCATACTCCGTACTATGTTAAACGAAAAAAATATTTCTAAACAAGAAAATCAAGGACAAAATGAAAAGATGATGAAAAATGACAACAAAGCTTGTACTGGTTTTTTTTTTCTTTTTTTTTGTACTAATCATCAGAAATTTAATGTTTAAACAAGGGACTATCCAACATTAAATTTAAAATGCAGTAATTCTAGCCAAAGAATTAACAGTGACCGACTAACCGGCACAACCAATACAAGGTTGTATAACAGGTGGTCGTATTGACAAATATCATAGTTAAGTGAAAAATATATTTCTAAAAAAGAAAATCAAGTTAAAAAAAATGTAAAGATGATGAAAAATGAAAACAAAGCTGTAGTACAACTTTATACTAATCATCAGAAATTTTAATGTTCAAACAAGGGACTATCCAACATTAAATTTAAAATGCAGTAATTCTAGCCAAAGAATTAACAGTCGCCGACTCACAGGAACAAACCAATACAAGGCTGTATAAGATGTGGTCTTATTGACAAATATCATAGTTAAGCGAAAAAGATATCACAAATTCTTATTTACAATGGGTGTACAATAAATATTGTACACCGGAGTAAAAGTTAACTCAAAATGCTTAAAAGTTAAGCTTATATATGTAAAAGTTATCTATTTTTCAGTGATAATTTTTTTCATTTTAGTTAAACTTATTTCTTCAAAATCACTAATAATGTATAAAATTAATCATTTAACCCTTTAAAATATTTATCTAACAATTTTTTTTACTAATATAAAAGTTAATCAAAACTAGGTTAAAGTTATAAAAAAAAAAGGTTAGAGTTATCTTGGTGTACAATAAATTTATTGTACACCTTGTGCGCAGAAGACCTTTTGAAAATATATTTCTAAAAAAGAAAATCAAGGAAAAAAAATGTAAAGATGATGAAAAATGAAAACAAAGCTTGTACAACTTTATACTAATCATCAGGAATTTTAATGTTTAAACAAGGGAATATTCCAACATTAAATTTAAAATGCAGTAATTCTAGCCAAAGAATTAACAATTAACGACTCACCGGAACAACCAATACAAGGCTGTATAAGATGTGGTCGTATTGACAAATATCATAGTTAAGCGAAAAATATTTCTAAAAAAGAAAATCAAGGAAAAAAATGTAAAGATGATGAAAAATGAAAACAAAGCTTGTACAACTTTATACTAATCATCAGAAATTTTAATGTTTAAACAAGGGAATATTCCAACATTAAATTTAAAATGCAGTAATTCTAGCCAAAGAATTAACAGTCACCGACTAACCGGAACAACCAATACAAGGCTGTATAAGAGGTGGTCGTATTGACAAATATCATAGTTAAGCGAAAAATATATTTCCAGAAAAGAAATCAAGGAAAAAAAATGTAAAGATGATGAAAAATGAAAACAAAGCTTGTACAACTTTATACTAATCATCAGAAATTTTAATGTTTAAACAAGGGAATATTCCAACATTAAATTTAAAATCCAGTAATTCTAGCCAAAGAATTAACAGTTAGCGACTCACCGGAACAACCAATACAAGGTTGTATAAGAGGTGGTCGTATTGACAAATATCATAGTTACAGAAGTTGCAACAACTAAAGAATTGGTACTAGCGTAAAAGTTTACGGTGTATTTCTTTTTATACCATTTCTTCATCCCAACAGAAGTGGATAAAAAAAAACATCCACAACTGTTGCCTGTTAACCTGTTATATTTCCTTAAATTGCAGTAAATCTTGTGGAAAAACCTAATATATTTCCTTAAATCGCAGCACGAAGCAACAATACAACATGATCCAAGTTAAAAGTCACCTTGTTAAAAGACTAATGAGAGGGATATGCAGGTTGAATAGGGTGACAAACTGACCATAGATAGCTTGCTCACAACAAGATTCGCACCACAGCGAGGCCAACAGCGGAGATTGAAACAAGAGTACCTATGCAGTATTTGATCACATCATATTTTGCAGCTTCCACTTGTGCCCTTAATGCGTGAATTTCCTGAAAATGAAACAATTAAAATGTGAGCACAATAATATGTAAACACCAGTCAATCTGTGATGAGTTATCACCCCCGCTTAATCTTAGGTCCCGTTCTATTCGACTTATTTCGTATGAACTTATATTATCTGAACTTAACTAAACTTATTTTATCTGAATAAACTTACTTCTGTGTTAAAATGTCTGAAAAGAACTTATTTTTTCTAAACTTATATTATCTGAACTTATTTTGTCTGAAATGAGTCAAAATAAGTCGAACATATCTTACTAGCAATACTCACCCTATCAAGCTTATTGGTGAGATTGTTTGTTTCTGCAGTTTGATTTGCCAATTCATCCCGTATCCTCCTGCAGTATTTGGCATCAATAAGAGCGTAAACTACAGAAAAACCCCCCCAAACCAATACATATAGATGTTAGGTCAATATTATGTACCCTTTTTCAAGATTCAAATCCAATCGCTGCCCAGCAGTAACTTTGTCAATCTCATACCTACATTAGATATCAGCACATTTAGAACATGACGATCAAGGAAAATACTGGATGGTGAGAAGAAACAGAGAAAACAAACAGCCTAAAAACCACGTTCATGTTTAGGTCATAGGTGTTGCTGAAATAACAAGACAAGTTCCTTTTACCAGATGTTTCTAACCATGTAACACAACATAATTCAAAACAGATCATAAATAAAATCTTCCAATGACATACATATAACAACCCTGTAATCTGGAAGGAAAATAGGACAAGCCAGAACTGTAACTATCAAAGACTTCCTAACATAATTAAAAACAAGTATATCACACAAATCAGATCCGTAATTCTCTACATAGAAGGGAATAATTATTTTTTAAGCAGCCCAAGAAAGAAGTTTGTCAGAAGTTCTAATTGCCCAATCAACCCCACCTTATTTCTTTGAACAAGTTCATTACAATCTAGAGAGAAGGATTATCAAGATAGTATCTTGGCCTGCTCAGAAGTTGGAAGGAGATAAATCTCACAAATGCCAGGGTAAATAAGGTACCTTATCATTTACTCTACGGATCAACTCTTTAACCCGAATAATACAATTTACGATAATATTTCTTTTGAACTTAAGCTGACCTCAATTCACTACGCATCTTCTCTATGTCACTCTGGAGTTTCTCGGCCTCCCGTTGCAACAGGGAAAAATGATGTTCCTGCATTAAAAGTTGTTTCAAAAACACCACGTGAGCTTAACAAATAGTGATCATCACATGCATACAGTAGAGAAAGAACAATAAATATATATGTTAAATGAAGGTCTTGATGTTTAAATCATATAACTATGTTAATACTAAAAACGGTAACCCATGAAGTTTTTTTTTTATGTTTGATTAGACAATAGAATTATCGATTTGGTTTTGTGAAGACACAAATTGCCAAAGACTAACCAGCATAACTATAAACAAACATTTTTTTCACCTGATCTTGACAGGATTTATTAAAGTTGCCCAATACTGAAACCTCAAGAATCAAATACTTTAAAGTGAACAACAGAACAAGAACAGAAAAACCAGAGACATTATAATTCCCAACAGAATCGAGTGTGTGAATGAGCAACATGTCACACTTGTCTTCTAATCCACTGAGCATCAATTTTGGACATAAACAAGTGTTACAGATATGATAGACTCATATTAGTCATGTATCATGAGTTGAGCAGTAAGCTGCTGAGCTCCTAAAATGTCCTAATTGCAGTTAATCCTTTTAGTCAAGTTTTTTTATAGTCAGTACCCCTCTTTGGAATAAGGAATGCGAGGCAGTTAACTCTTGCTAGCCCTAGTCCAAGTGAATATACCGAGGAAGTGACAAGAGTTGGTACTCAAATTCAGTATATGGAACTGGTTCTTTGTTACATGGCTTGTATGATAAGAAAAGGTAAAATAAAAATCAACAGAAATTTAGAAGTTATCATTTGAGAAAACTCAAGGGGTCATTAGAATTTTGTAGAGAAATTTTGCGTCAGAAATCAGAATCGAGAATTTAAACAAACCAATGTCCATCCTCAATGGTGAATACGGAACAAATTAGCTGTAACCGAAGATCTAAAATGATAAGCACTCTGCACTCCAAGTACGCACTTCAAGAAGGACATTACAACAACAACCAAGCCTTAGTTCCCAAAATGATTGGGTCAGTTAACATGAACCGTTATAAGGAACCATGTACGAGACGTAAATTAAGAGAACAAAAGATTATGTTAAAAAGAGTAGACACGAGAACCAAAAAAGAAGGAACACAAAAACAAGATAGGCAAGCTTAAAGAAGAGGCAAAAATATGTTTCGAAAAAGTAATAAAAAAAAAAAGAAAACGAGAAAAGTTGCAATAAAAAAGAAAAGGAGAAAGATATGGAAAAGAAGTCATGTTGAGTCGTCTAACATGTATTTTCTCCCTCCACTCCGCCGTATCTAACACCATATTTTCCTCAATCCCCAATAAACTCATATCACTCTCAATCACCCCCCCTTCCATGTTTTCTTTAGTTTTCCCCTACCCCTTAGTCCCTTACACTATCATCCGTTTTCCACTCACCAATCCTTCTAGCTGGCGCATCAATCCTTCTAACTCGCTCCCAAAGTTTCATAGTATGACTCATTTGTTTGATCCCTCGATAGTTGGCACAATCTAGGATATCTCCTTTATTCTTGTACAAATCTATCAAATTTTCCTCCACTCCAATGGCATCTTGTTGCTTCTCCAAATCTTCTTGAAGAAAGTTGTCAACAAATCAATTCCTCTGTCCCAAATTCTCCAAGTCTCGATAGTGATGCCATCATAACTGTTTTCTTCAATCCCATCTTTTCCAATGCCATTTTGAATTCTCCGCATAAACTCACGATTGACATATCGTGAGAGATACTTATATCCCCCCCCCCCCCCCCAATCTCCATTAAATAGATTGTCAAAATACGACTTCCATCTTTCTTTTATCTTCTTATGTCCACCAAAACTCTTTGTTCCACATCCTTTACACACCTAGCTTTTCCAAGATCTCGCGTCTTCCGATCTCTCATACGAGTCAATCTACTACATCTCCCCAATATTTTATAGCATTCACGTTTGTGCTTTATCACTTGTTGCACTTCTTCGTTCCACCAAGATCTTTACTCAGTAGCATGCTTCTTTTAGATTCTCCTAGAACTTCCTTTGCTATTTCCTTTATGTTATGCTCCATTTTAGTCCACACACAATCTAAGTCCAACTTCATGCTACAAGACTAAATACCTATTGTTGCAATTTCCGCCACTTAAAATTAAGCTCCGCTCGTGGTATTCGGGTCCTTACACAAACTTCGAAATCAAGCACTACTAGTATATGTTGGGTTGGCGGCTGGCGTACTCTCACCCAGAATCACTTTACAAATTACAATCAATGTAACCCTTTCTCCAAGCACTCCTTACTAAAAAATAGTCAACTTGACTCGCATCGGCGCCACTCCTATATGTCACTAGGTGAGAGGTCCTCTTTTTAAACCAAGTGTTCATGATCCCCAAGTCGTATGCCAACGCAAAATCCAGAATACCATTTCTTGCTTCATTCCTGCCTCCAAAACCAAACCTCCATGAATGCTCTCAAGAACATCCCGCGTAGAGCCCACGTGCTCATTGAGGTCACCACCAATGATCTGGGAATAATACTACCTAATATTGATGGTTGCAACTGATTTGTAAATTTATCAAAGGAATTCCAACCGTTATAAGCCCTTTAGAAAGTTAGTCTACAAACCAGGAATAATAAGAGAATGAACTTGTGATTCTTCTATTAGTAGCAAAATCACAATTTTAGATAAGATTTAGAGATTAGATTCATAAGTAAGGGATAGGAATGAATAAGTTACTATTACCTACTCATCGATGTTGGATATAACAAAATCAAATTGGAGGATATGGTTGAAGCTAAATATGTTAGCATAATCCATCAATTCATACAAAGAAAGGGGAAATATTAAGCGGTGTGACAGTGAAGTAGATAAAAAGGGTAATGAGGAGCAAACAAAGACAAGGAGCTATGAAACTATAGAATTTGACTTAGAATAAGATCGAGTTATATAAAGTAGAATAGTGCAAATACAAACTGCAGAGAAAGGATGAGTCACGAGGTAAGCAAGGTTGAATTTTTTTTCTTTTACTAGCAAGGAGGTGGAAGCAAGGGGAAGGAGCATGAGACCAAAAAGTTTATGTAATACTTATACAGGGTACAAATATGGAGTCCTGAAGTTATCACTATTTTCCATAGGATGGCCGATATCACCCTTGGTAAAAACAAATAACACAACAAAGTAACAAACACCCCAAGTCTCCAAGAGGGCATCACTAGAAACTAACAAAAGAAAAAAAACACCTATCCTAATATAGCAAGGAACCTACAGTCCATGGTGATCACCAAATCTACGCTACCGTATGACTATAAAAGCTTGAATTAGAATTTAAATTCACATGCAATAGCCTTAAAGGATCTAGTTGCTTCACTAAATATCCTACGATTTTCCCTTGCTCTATGGTTCATAAATTGTGACAGCTAAGACACACCTCTTGTTTCTGGCCTTCATGTTACATCTCTAAGATCTTTGGAACAGTATGTTTTGTTTTATTATCTACCAGGTTTTTAGAAAGTTCATTCAAGACTGAGAGAAATTTTATCAATTTATTTTCCAGAAAACCTTATAACTTCTCCAAGTTTCATATGTTTCCTTCAAAAAAATTGCAAATAAAATAACAGCTAGTAATATAAAGTAGAGACTTCCTAAAAAAGAAACTTGTTTCAAATATTTTGTGTTGCGATTCTCCAAGAATATGGCCCATCAACACCAGTACCAAGACAAGAGGTAAGCGCCGCTTACCAAGGGCAGTGAAAACAAAAGTAAAGCCAGAATAGGCATGCATCCATCCATCCAAAATGGATTTTGACTCTCACACTACCAAGTTTATGATTCATTCTTCCTATAATTCTTACTCCAGTGGTTCTGTCATGTTTGCTGTCAATATTTTTGTTTCCGTGCTAGCTAACACTTGCTAAAATCCTTGTGCCTCTGCTGGTGACCTCAATCAGTCAGCAGGCCCCTTCTCAAACGTCAAAGCATGATGTCCTTTACATGAACTCTTTTCTATCAAATACAGTACGAAGAATTTATTCTATTGTTAGTTTCTCTTGCTGTGGTCTGATACCAATTCATCTCAAACCAATACAAATTGAAAAGTAAATCATAGAAGATTCAGTCGTAAAAGAGAATAGGTCAACAGTAAAGAAGCTCTCCTGCATTATTACTAAACTAGCATCAGATACTACCAGGCAAAACTAGCTTGCATTAAACCCAGATCATAGGAGCATCAGTCATCATTTCAAATACGTAATACACACATTTCCAATCAGATTTATATTGAAATGTATTTTTTCCTTCAATTGAAGAACAAGAGACTTCTAGAAATTTCAAGGTTCAAGGCTACTGAAATTCTCATTCTTACTAGCAATGTCAAGTGATTATTTTATAGCTCTTTTTCCCCATATTTACCAATTAATATAAATCTGTCACAGCTTCCCATTTACAATTTCTCCAGACTCTTTAACTCTTGTCATCCAAAGCAAGCAACAGCCAAGTTAGCTCCTTGAACATTTATAGCAAAGTGACTAGACAGCAAGCAAAAAGCAGTGCCTCCCGGAAACATCTTAGAACAGATAATTCAGATATTTCAGATATAGGAAACCAGTAAATGCTCCAAATAACAGAAATCTACCATGTACCTGTGAGCTCTGTACTTCAGATTTGAACTTTGCCAAGTTTGCCTCCTGCATCATCTCAAACTACAAAGAATGCGGAAACACTAGTGTCAGGATGGCCTATAGATGAACAGCACATATTATCAAAGTATTAAGAAAAAAACTTCAACTGCAAAGGTTCGACAAGAGTAAGTAACAGAAAAAAAAAATCCAGTTTTAGATTCTTTTGATTGTCATTTACAAAATTATAGCGTATATCTCTGTTCTCTTATATAGCAATCTTAACATTGTACACATCAGACATCTCACTGAAGTATCCAACTTTTATTGTTGCAAAGCAGCGAAACAAAAACTTGGCTTGTAGTCAGAGCTGCAATTGCACTTTTCATGTAATCAGTAATCACAGAGGTGATCACACCCCTTCTAATTCTCTTCTCCCTCTCACACCAACAAAAGAAGGCTCATTAGAGGCATTGGGCGGCGGCGGCAGTGGGCATTCCGGGCACGAAGTATTAACAGCATTGGAAATGCTAAGCTACTTTTTATCTCTTTTTCCTCCCCTTCCCTCCTTAATCCTCTCCTGTTTCTTAACCTCTTGTTAGATGTTCATCCCCATGAGCCCATCTTCCCCTCATACTCAGCCAAAATCTGATACAATCATACAATCATAAACTCCACAGCTCCACTGCTTCTATATCTAAAAGATTATTCAGCCATCAATCGTCCAATTCACTTACCAAACTACCGGAACAAAAGAAGCTTTTTGTTCTTTCTCTACTCCTTTAATGAAAGACACAACAACCACCCCATAAGGCCATAACTATCCGTGGTGTACAATTCTAAGTGCTTGTTTGGTTCACATAGGAATTAAATTCCCATGGAATTATTGTCATGGGAAGTTACTTCCCTTGTAAAACTCTTATGAAGTTGCTCACACTTGTTTGGTTGGCGCAAGACATTTGCTCTTCCTAGAAATTGACATGGTAATTGTGATTTACCAAGGGAAGGGTCAATGGTGGGAAAATCACTTCCCATGTCCCATGGGAAGTCCAAATTCCCAAGGAAGTTCTACTTATAACTTCTCCCATTTCATCTATTTCATGCCAACCAAACAATATGACACATGTCCAATACCTAGGAATCACACTTCCCCTCTAATTAATTGCAACCAAATATCACCTAAGATTTCCAAAGGGAAATGGTGACATTTGTCATGAGACACATGGTAAACAAGCAGCAGAAGCCTCAAAAGAAAAATTCTTATAACTAGATAGCAAATTAAGAATCAGTCTACATTAGTACATTACTTATACTCCAGTAATCGTATCAAAAGCGGGTTCCATGTCCAAGTGCTCGGCTATTTTGTAAAATATAACAATGATTTGGGCCAAAATGAAGTGTGGGGATGTCAACAATTAAACACGGGTACTTGAGCTAAAATGAAGAGTACGATTAACATTAACCAAAAAATGAAAAGGAAGAAAAGAAAACATACTCTTTGCATCTCAGCCTTAGACATAAAGGACTGAGTTACATTTTCCAGACTATCATTCAAAACTTCCGTAATTACACCTGTAATCACCTCTGCTTGCTTCGACGGTATACCTTCCGCTTCTAATTTCCTTACCTAATTACAAACACCAACACCAAATTAAACACCAATTCAACAAATTCAACACCAATTCAACAAATTAAACACCAATTCAGAAAATTAAACACTAACTCAGCAAATTAAACACTAATTCAACAAATTAACACCAATTCAACAAATTAAACACTAATTCAGAAAATTAAACACTAATTCAACAAATTAAACACCCATTCAACAAATTAAACACTAATTCAACAAAATGATTGAAATGATTATCATATAAAGAGAGGTAACTTACAAGTGCTAACGTATCAACGAGAAACAAGCGTCTACCATTAGAACTCACGAGCTGAGAAATAGATTTCGTGTCAGTATACCTAGCACCGTAACGATGATGCAGAGACAACGACGAGTACGATCGATTATCGCCATTCGCATAAACCGCGGCATTCAGAGCACATAAATCCCTAAATCTAGTCGAATTTAGAATTGAATTAGTGCCGCCGATTTGATGAATTCGCTTGCAAAATGTAGCAGCCGCCATTCAATACAAATGAATCAGTTAATCAATTTGAATTGTAGGATCTGTAATAACAGATTAAACAGCTCCAGAAACCCTAATTTCTCTCTCCAAATCTCCAGTTACAGGAAAAGGGCGAGGGAGGAAGATGAGAAAGGTGATCGAATGTTGTCTTGGAATTTGTGAGCTTTTTGGGAGTTCTCCCTAACGATGGCAGTTCCGTATTATTAACACTAATCATACAGAAATTGTCATTTGGTGTTGGGTGATGGATAAATTTGGTCAATAAAAAGGGTATTTTCGTAATAACATGAAAATGTGTGTCCTAAATAATTGAATATAGTAATATACAACCGAATTCACCTACACAATTTGGTGGAGTTAGTGAAAAAAACTCGCCAAATCCGTGAGGTATATCTTAAAAATTTTAAAATTTTGTTGAGTCCTTGAAATTTGTCATTGTGTGTGTGGATATCTTATCCGTTTCCCGTGAAAAATTGATATATTCCAAAAAAATTTATAAGCAATCTTTTGTTCCCCTTCTCCGTTAGGACAATTCGTCAATTGGGCTATTAGTACTTTAAGTGATCCACGTATCTGCTCCGATGATGCAATTGTTGTGTACATTATGAGTGAAGATCCGACTAAGAAATGAACTTCTTCAGGAATATAAAGACTTCACTTGCTAGTTTGGTCAGAAATTCTATAACTCTTGGATATTCAATTAAGTCCTCTTTCTTAACTATTGAATGCACCTCTATAGTCCCATGTTTAGTAATTCCCGAACTCTTTCTTTGGTGTCGAGGATCATCGAAATAAGAAAAAAAAAAACAATTTCCACGGAAAATAAGGTTGCGCTTATCCGTGGCATCATACTCGTATAATTTAATACTTTGTATTTGTTTTTTTTATGGCAAATATATTTTTAAATACACAGAGTACAAAGTATAATTTATTATATATAGTATTACTCTTTTTTAATATGCAACCAATAAATCTTGAGTGGTTTCATATTTCATTAAAGGAGATTGATTGCGTAGAGCTCCTAGTAAAGATGACACTGAGCTAGGCCGACTTTTGGCACAACCGAGCATGAAAAAGGCAAGGACAAGGGCATGACAAAGGCAAGGTACAACGCTTATTTGGCCATTGGCTACATTTTCTTTGGGCAAACCCGACACGATAAAGCACACAATAATAAGTGAAATTTGACTTGGTCACGTAAAAACGACATATCATGGCATGGTGACACGTGCGCAATGATCGTGCTTCACCCTCCCTAATGAGAATTTTAGCCGGACAGATACCAATATGTCATGTACTCATGTTTATCTGCCCCAAAACGCGCAGGCTCAATAAGACATACGACCCACAACCATATTTAATGCCTCATAATCACATTCGATTAGTCCCTCATTTATAAACCATTTTTGACGGTGATGTTGGTAATAAAACGTATTTAGCCCATACGCCGAACATTTTACCGGTTATCCAAAATGTATACTTCACAAAATTTAGACAAGCTAGTTAAAATAAACCTTCTTTTGAATAAAAACCCTTGAATAATGCTATGAAAAAGTACCAAAAGGGAAAACTTTTTATACCTGCAATTCATAACGGGCCAGACCTAATCTTATTTTTTTATGCAACAGGCGTAAAATGGATAACCCAAGCCCTATTTTTATTACGGGCTTGACCTTTTATCCATACCCGCCTATTAAACGGGCCGGAAAACCTGGGTTGCCAAACATGAGAAGAAAACTAACTTTCCTCCACCACTTACACAGAACCAGAAGTCAGAGATTTGGAACATTAGCTCAAATTAAGGAGCTTATTACATTTCAAGTCTAGGTTGCAAAAATTTATACATTGAATCACTTATATTACACGGCCGAGAACAGCCCGGGAACAAAATCATGCATATACACTTTCCTGACATGAAAAATAAAAATTCAGGGAAAAGGGTTACAAAACTAAACACTTAACAATTGTTGATGCAAACTTGTTTCTGCATTCCTGTAAATTAGAAGAGGCCGTTTTATTTTGGACGTCTATAGAGTATATCGTCAACACTTTCTTTCACGTAATTCCCTACTTTTCGCATGTTTCTAGCTACTCCGGAGGCAACAAGGCCTGCATTTCTTGAAAATCTGCAGTGAAGAGTAACATATAGTATTAGTGCAATAGCAACAAGAGGTTTGTGTTGAAGTTTAGAGGTTTGTCTCCAGGTTTGTAGACATCTACAAACCTCACTATTGTTGAAAAAAGTTGCAAAATCAAAGGTTACTAAAGTATACTCCCTCCGTCCCTTAATACTCGACCCGGTTTGACCGGCACAGAGTTTAAGGGACTTGAATTGACTTATTATTTATTTTAATAGGTAGTAGTTAACAGTGGGGTATTATTTTAATGTAGTTAGTGGGAAATGTATGGAGTAGGGGGTAGGTGGGTTAAAAGTGGGGGAGTGAGAAATAATATAATATTGTTAAAATCTTTCCATTTTTAGAAACAGGTCAAGTATTAAGGGACGACAGATAAGAAAAACACGTCAAGTATTAAGGGACAGAGGGAGTAAGTGGTTTGACTTTGCCATGTATGCAAAACATTTTAATTTTAATTTTCTTTTTTGTTTTGTTTTAAGTGAGATGAATGTTTTTGGGCCCTACATATAAACCTTTGTATAGGTTGGTTTATTACAATGAAGGTTTGTAAATGGATATGGCATGGAAACAAACCTCATTTAAGTTTATTCTATTGCTATTGCTATTGCCCTAAGTGCTTTTACCAAATCACACTTCAAAAAAATGACGGTAAATTGAAACTTACCGCGTAAGGAACTCCTCCCCCATAAGATGAGTTGTTTTAGGCGGCCGGGATTGAGGAATCCCGCGATCATCTGTAGGATAAAGGACATATAGACAAAGTTATTCCAAAGATCAGGCATGACTTTTGTATGATATTGTTTTTTTATTAGTGCAAATGAGCCAGAAGGGCAATACAAATTACAAATGATGGGAAGGGGGATCATTAGGTTATGACATCATTGGTTTGTGTATGATATATTGTGAATCAATGTGCAATTCAGTTTAGCCCCTAACATGTAAAGGTCTAGACACATTTACACCAGACGGGAGATCCCACTATTGAAATATTTGTGATCATCCTCATTGTGAGTCGCGACATATTCACGTATTGTCCATGAGACAAATGATGCATACACGAAACTACAGAAGTACTCATCTATATTTACCAGAGAACCGTATATAGCTATCAAAAGGCTTATAATATATTTCCTTCGTTTCTAAACGGTTGCATCACTTTGACTTTCACGTTCACCAGCGCATAACTTTAACCATCAATATTTGGAATTATGTATTACTAAAAATTATAAAAGTTGATATATATAAAATATACATTGAGACAAACCAATAATATTTTTACAAAATAATATTTGTTTTTATTTATTAGTAGAAAATTATGGTCATAATAAGACAAGTGAATAGTGCCAAAAGTCAAAATGGTGCAACTATTTAGAAACGGAGGTAGTATGTGATTGCACAATCATTTAAGTCTTACTACCCAAGTCCTCTCCTTTATTACTTGGCGTTTTGGGGGAGGGTGGAGAGGAGGAAGTTCTCTTGTCATTTTTTATCCGATAATCATGCAAATTTGCAACAGAAGATGACTACGACAATTGGCTACAACATCAAAGCTTGATAAACTTCAGACTAACACACGTAACAAAACACCATTATTCAGTAATCGCCTTTGGACTGCAGTTCATATTAAAGCAACTGATCAACTGAATACCATATAACAGCATGATTAGGCCCTAGTATAAAGGGAAATCCGAGAATATGACGAGGCGTGGTGAAATATTACACCTAACTTGGCAGCTAGCCACAAAGCTGTTGCCCAATCATAGTCCTACACCTGTCACAACTCACAAGTCACAACTGAATATTCTCCTAATATGAAAATCTATAACCACTTCACAGGTTACCTAATTCTCTAATCAGCCCACGAACCGAAAAGACGAATTATAATATGAAAATGGTACAGGTTTGGTCTAAATAAAAAAAATTAGGTAGCGAATTGTGAACCCGTACCCAATCTCGAAATAGCAAATCAGGTAACAGTGCCTCTTCATCGTCAAAAGCGAACCTCTAGAAGCCTAGAGCGAATAGAGTAACATACAAAGACCACAGCCTAGGTGTCCAAAACAAAACAAAACATCTAAATTATAATCAGTCAAATAACTTCAACCCTAGAAGGCCTAGATAGATAATGAGGCTGAGAACCACAAACTCAATGGAAGCATTTAAGGTCGAACTTAATGAGGAGTGAAAGACAAATCTAGGGGAAGCAACCTAGAGCCAATTATGGCAGCACTGAGAATGAAGAGGCATCATTCTCCGTAAAGCTATAATTCCCATACATCATAATGAAGCTCCCCAACTAAGTGAATTCAGCAGTGAAAGAGTTTCTCAAATTAGTGAAGGAGAGCTAATTCAAGGATGAAAATGCAAATCTTGAGATGAAATAGTTCTCTCCTCCTCCTTCATTGAATGAAACTAATAACTATATACTTTCTCCGTTAATTTTTTTACTTGCACCATTTTCCTTTTGAAAGTTGCACATTACTTGCACAATTTACTTTTAGGTTGTGTTTGGAAATATGTATTTCATTTCAAATAATGGGATTCAATTTCTGGAATTGAGATTTTGAATTCAATTCCTAATTTAGTGTTTGGGAAACATAAGAATTTCAAATCCAGAATTTCAAATTTTAGTAAGTTGTTTGGAAAACAAAGGAATTTTAATACCTAGAATTTTGATTACATCAAATGTTTGGCAGGTAAACAAATTATTTCATTAATGAAAAAGAATATTACATCCCAAAAAATCATAAATAGTTGCATTCAATTGAATCTGACAAACCTAGATAATACAGTCAAAACGAATGAAACTGTGACAATTCAACAACAATTAAATATGTTAGTTCTTGAAATTATTTGATTAATCAACATTTTAGAACATAAATCAAATTAACTTGCTAATTAGAACCATTAGAATTTGGGGAAACACTAAACCCTAACTTTTCAAATTTCATTGCCTAATCTTGCCATGGTGTCCGGAAACGGTGGTGACAAAGGTTGCGAATCGGCGGCGGGCAAACAATCTGATGCCTTGCGGCGAATCCCCAAAATAATCAAAACCTAATTTGACGAAGACGTCATTGTGTATGGCAGAGGAGGGGGAAAATTATACGGTTCAAGAGCTCGAAAGATTATTACGCGTGAATCGGAAAGCCATGGAAGCGTGGTTATCTTCTTTACGGTCCTCTAGGGCCTGGAAAAACAACACTTGTTGCAGCCATGGCTAATCTTCTCGACCGCGACATCTACGATATTGAATTAACAACAGTTTAGAATAACAAGGAGTTACGAAGGTTGTTGATTGACACAAAGAAGATGTCGAAGAACATTAAAAATGATGAGAGCAAGCCGATCGCAAACTTGATTACTTCATCTTCAATGACGTCCATTTGTTAATGGAGCTTGGAGAGTTTGGGGGGAGCAGAGGAGAGAAAGGGGAGAGAAAGAGAAGTTGTCTTTCTTGGATTTCAAATGACAGCAATTGTAAATGGATTTCAAATGACATCAACTTGGGCTTAATTTGCATAGGGTTGGATTTGGGCCAAATCCAATTCCAAATCCTTTTAATTCCCAGACAAAGTATTGGGCCAATTCCATCATTTCATTTGAAATGATGGTATCCAAACAGGCCATTGTGGTATGCATTCACATGCTTTTTGGTGTGTTCACACACCAAATACCCGATTTACCCTTATGGCTTGTTTGGAAACCAGAATTTTATTCTGGATTGGACCCAATTCACTTATTTGGAAAACTGTAGAATTTGGAATTGGATTTGGCCCAATTCCAAGGCTCTTAAAAAATAAGTCCAATGTAAAGAATTTGAAATACCAAATGTAATGTGTTAATTTGAAATCCATTTATTTTCTCTCTCCTCTACTCTTAGCCGACATTTCTTCTCCTTCTTTATCTCTTCACTTTCTCTCCCCTCTCCCATTGATGCCATTGATGAACTGCAAAAATCACTCGACCTTCTCTCTCTTCCCTTCATCTCAGCCTCCATCTATTCTCTCTCCTTCACCTACCACTCCTTAGCTGGCTCTCCTCAGTCACCCTCGCCCTCACAACCTTGTTATCGCCACCGCTTTGCAACCACTTCGCAACCTTGTTATGGTCGTCGGCCACCTTGTAAGTTGTAACCTTATTGCGACGCCGACGACACTTCCGTTCTCCTTAGATCAATATGATTGCGGCCCCATGAAAAGATTGAAGTGAATACAACGAAATTTCAAGAGTTAGGGTTTTGTTTTCCCCAATTTTGAAACTTGAAGCTGACTTTGATTTTGGTAGTATATTGTTGATTAATATGGTAATTCCATGACTTATCATGTTTAATTATTGTTGAATAAACACAATCGAATTTGGGATTCTATACATTGTTTATTTTTATAACACCATTATTTTCCTGATTTAAATTTGATTTAAATTTGTATTTACTAGGGTTGGTTGTATTGTTGTAATTGTTCTTCATAGTCAGTTGAAATTCAATGTATAGTTTCATTGGAATTTTTGGTGTAATATTTCTTTTTAAATAAAATGAAGTAATTAGTCTACTTGCTATACAATTAATATTCTAGTGGTGAATTGAAATGTCTTTTATTGTCAAAATAACATACCAAGAACTTCAAATTCAGGATTTCAAATTCGCATATCTCCCAAACACAAAATTTGGAATTGAATTCTCGAATTTCAATTCTAGAAATTAAAATCCCTCATTTGAAATGAATTCCATGATTCCAAACACAACCTTATACATATTTTATATTTACAATTAATACCAAACCTTATCTAACTAATTTACTTTTTATCACATAGGCATTCTTGATATTCACCTCTTTTCTTAATGTTTGTGCCCAACCCAAATGGCGAAAGTAAGAAAAACGAAGGACGTACTTTTTTTGGACCAGTAGATGATAGATAAAGAGATTCAGCCAAATATCTAGCAGACTACCGGTTTTGGTTAAAAGAGGGCAAAAACAGTTGGAGCTACAAACGGGCAGCTGAAAATAATTCTCTCTCCCTTTATAGATGTTTTTTGATAGACTTGCACAAGATATAACAGATCCGTCTCCCCTCCTGCTTCCGTACGTTTCCTAACATTCTTCCTTCCCTCTCGGAAGCCTTAGAGCAAGAAACCTTTAGCTAATGTGTGTATGAGAAATAGGTCATTGGGGGTGTTTGGCAAATGGCTTTTTGGTGGCTTTTTCACTAGCTTTTTGTTGTTGGCTTTTTATGTTGGTCAAACAGCCAAAAAAAGTGTTTGGTAAAGTGGCTTTTTGGTTAGCTGAAAAGCCAGCTTATTCGCCAAAAATGAAAAGCTAGTCTTACTGGCTTTTTTGTATGGCTTTTGGCTTTTCAATCTTCAATTACTTTTCTATCCTTAACTTTGCACTAATCAACAATGAATAATGATATTAATAAATAATTAGCAATTAAAAAATTAATACGGACAACAATTATTATTTATGCATTAGAACTATTAATTACTAACTCATTTTTTTTAATTACTACTAATTTTTTAGAGTGGGATTAATTACTACTCCCTCCGTCCCGTAATACTTGACCTGTTTTCCTTATCGGGCCGTCCCTTAATACTTGACCTGTTTCTAAAAATGGAAATATTCTAACAATATTATATTATTTCTCACTCCACCCCTATTAACCCACCTACCCCTACTCCATACAAAAAATAATTAAAAATTCAACCCATACTCTCCCCCAACCCCACCCCTTTACACATTTCCCACTAACTACATTAAAATAATACCCCACTATCAACTACTACCTATTAAATTAAATAAGTCAATTCAAGTCCCTTAAACTCTGTGCCGGTCAAACCGGGTCGAGTATTCCGGGACGGAGGGAGTACTAATTAAGAACTAATTAATTAGTGATTATTTAAAATACAACTAGTTAATTAATTTATTTAAATAGTAATTTTAATTAATATATTTTTTATTTACTAATTACATTTTTATTAATTTATTAATAGAGAGTATTCAATGATTAAGCATGCATTAACAATGATAAATTAAGAACTCATAATTTTAATTAATACTAATTAATAAATATTTAAGTTAATAATTCTTTGAACTAGAAGTAAATAACAGTTATTTTTGTTATTCATTTATTTTATTACTAGTTTATTATTTATTAATTAGATTATGTAATAATTTATTAAATAATAATTTAAATACTAATTAACTTGGTTAATTAATTACTAAGAATGTAATAAATGGTTAATAAAACATAATAGTGTCCATAAGTATCATTTTACATAGCCACAGCCAACCGCCAACAAATGAGTTTACCAAACATCTTTATAAGTCAAACAGCCAACTGAAAAGCCACAGCCAACAGCTAGTCAAACCAGCCAAGTAAAACAGCCGACAGCTAACCGCCAACAGCCAATTGCCAAACAACTCCATTATCATTCCCGTTATCAACAGAGGATAGAAATACTAACACCAAAACAGTACTGGCATGGTTCTGTGACTATTTGACATAATTGTCACCATACATTACATGATAGAAGAAACATGAAAGAACACTGAAGCACCTTAGACATACTTCTGGAATAAACTACTCAATAAGTTATGGTTAGCCTGGTTAAATCGAAAAGGCTCAAAATATAGACAATTAAAACAGAGAGTTGAAACGACGCTGCACTTAATAATCAGGTTACAGATATGCTGCATGATTTCAGGGATATAAACTACATAGGTATGGCCAGCTAAGCAATAAACATAGCATTTCCACAAAGAAAATACTTAATGCAGAGTAAATAATTACGACAATTTAGTGAACAGCTATAAAGAAAACAGGTGAAGTTTTATCAAGTACACAGACTAAGAATGACATCCAACAAAATCTGAAAAGCTATTTCATTCAAGACAAGGCAAGTAGCAGTAACTGCCTGCCATACTAGATTGATATTCCATTTACTTTGACTCTTAATATCTCAAAATATGTATTAAGTAAAATTATAAAAAAAAATTGATATTTAGAAAATATATATCGATACGAATCTAACATGACCACACATAACGACAATTTTTCTTACGTATGAATCACAAAAATGGCCAAAGTCGTGGTTTGAACAGTGAAAAATCAAGATGGTGCGATATTTAAGGAACGGGGGAAGTATAACAAATTGAGACAGTGGGATGTACTCATCTTACCTTCCTTGTTTTGCGCATGGGCGGTGGCAGGAGCAGGGGCGGTATGATCAGCAGGCCTTTTGTCCACCAAAAGCTGCCAAAACAGTAAACCTCATGAGTAAATACTAAACAAAAGAATGCCAAAGACATAGTATTGCCATAAAGCCTAGGTGGAATTCAAGTGTGATAATTCATGACAATGACCATATTATCATGTAGGCACTTAAATCATGAAGCAGCAGATTCGGGGGATATGTATGGATGCCAATTAGCAATAACAATACCGTACAAAATATTATCTATTGTTACATTTACAAGCAAGATGGTTTTCATCTTTTATACACTACTAAAATATAAGTTTAGTTTAGTTCGAATAAATTCAGTTAAGTTCAGATGATTTCAGAAAAAATAATGTGTTTTCATACATTTTGACACACAAATAAGTTTATTTTAAACAAAATAAGTTTTTTTCCGATAAATAAGTTCAGATAATATAAGTTCAGACAAAATAAGTCGAATAGAACGGAGCCTAAATACATAAGGGAAAGAAAAGACCCCACCTCAACACCAACACAAACAGGAAGCTCTGCTCGTGGATTTTGTTCGCCATTTGGAGGAGTATTTTCGTTTTTATTATTCAGATAAATGGAGTAACCAACGCAAGCATACTTGAAATCTGTGAGACTTCGTCCTTCTTTCGAGGCTTCCACTTCAGATTCACTTACAATATAGCTAGGCACTGATCAAAACAAACACTAATCACAAAAATGCCAGTTTCATTTCATTGCCATTGAATTCATTCCACCATTAGAACTAAAAAGAATGCTAAAACATCGAAAGTATCACGATTCATCACCCAATTCTGAATATCAAACACGCATAAGCCCGTATTCAGCTCGAGCACCCGCTATTACATCCAAATATCATTCTTTCAAGAAATGAGTGAACTTGCAACAAAATTATAAGCAAAAGGTACAATCTTTACAATCTAAAAATGTGGTATATAAAGGGATTATCCAGTTTCTACTTCAATTAAACACTTAACAAGCAGAAAGTCAGAAACCCAATTAAAATTCAGAAACATGAAACAAATTACTTGATCAAGAAAACCTCATCTCCCCACACCCAATTAAATTTTTTTAAAAAAACCACCTAAAAATTCACATACAGCCCTAATTAACAATAAAGATGAGACCTTAATCAACCAAAAACCCTAAAAACAGTGACCAAATACAACCCTAATTAACAATAAAAATGAGACCTTTATCAATTCAAAAAAATGAAATATACCCTAAAACATAAGGACAAATAACCTTGTTGGAGGGAACGAGTGAAGCCAACACAACGAGGATTAATGCCTTTGGATTTGAGGAGGGAAGAATAGTAGAGGGTGCCTTTGCAAGATTTGCCCCTTCTTTCTTGGTTTTGTGATGCCGTTTTATCTTCTTCTACTTCTTCTTTTTCTTCCCTTTTTCTCTTCACCTCCATTTTTTCTTCTGTGTGTTTCTGTTCTTCAATTCCGGTGGACATCGCCGGAGTTATGAAATCGAGGAATGAGGATTCCGATCAGCTGTTGAAGAACATGTGATGTAATAAGTGGAAGGAACGCTCCGCTCAAGGAAGGTTTTTTTTTTTTTTTTTTTTTTTGTTTTACTAAAATCTAATCGTGAAATTTCTGCATTTTCCAAGTACTTTTATGAATTAGTATCATTACTTAACACCTAGGCTCCATTTAGCTAGCGGTTGTTAGTTGTTAGCGGTTTGTATTAATTGGTTTGACTAATTGGTTTGGTTTGGCAACTGTTTGTGTGAAAATGTTTGGTAAATTAGTTGTTAGGCCCTGTTCCTTATTTCACTTATTTCAGGAAAAATATGTTCAGTTAAGTTCAGTTAAATTTAGATAAGTTCGGGAAAAATAAGAGTTGATCAAGTACAACTTACAACTAATTTTTTTTTTAATAAGTTCAGACAAGTTATAGATAAGATAAGTTAAGAAAAAATAAGTGAAAATATGGTGAATAGAACGCACCAGTTGTTTAATATATAAAATGATCATCAAGAATATTGGCATTATTTGTTGTTGGATACTTTGTTTCGTATTAATTAGCTTTTTTACATCTCAACCCTCTCATTGCAAAAGGCTCTTATATAGCGCTTTTCCATAATTAGCCTTTTCGCCCTAAAACTCTCTTCTAAACCTCTCATAATCAAACACTTTCATTAGCTTTTTTAAAAGGTCAAACTATTTACCTGAAAAAGCTATTTTCCCCTCAAAACTCTCCTAACCAAACACCCCCTAGTAAATTCACAATATTTTCTTTAGATGCATACTAAAAGTTATAAGTTAGATTGAACGACTTTCAACTAATGGTAGAAGACGACAAAATCTTCGAAATACGCCTCTTTTTATAGATTTTTCTAATATTATTTTTTTGCTATTATATACGATGATTCAGACTTCTATGAAAAATGGGTGTTTTGATAACAAGGGGCTAAAGGGAACTTTTTCTCTCCGATCGTTGCAAAAGCTTCACAGGTTTGGAACTAATGGAGGAGCGCTTAGGTCCACATAAGCCAATTCTGTTAAGATAATTTAAACGTCTGGAAGTCCGTCTGAAAGATTGATGCGAGGTTTGGGAAATTCGACAAAGCAAGAAAAACCATAATCCTAACACGAGAAAGGTATGAGTGTGTCGGGTTTGGGTCATGGTTTACGTTGTATGTCGCCTGCACAATCACTAAAGGAGTGATTCAAATCTTTCGAATACTAACTTTCTTTATACAAAGGAAAATTTGGTAATATTAATCCAACCTTTGACCGGTTTTCTTTAATTAAGCCTACATATGAGATATTATTTAATAATCCGAACTTTTATACCCATTTTCTTTTGTTGGTCCCAACAGGTAATACACCTGCTATAGAAGGTTACCTGTACACGTGTCACTTTCTAATTTATCCAAAAAATCCATTTTTTTCCTTATTATTCCATTGCTCTTTCCTCCAACTGTCCGTAGGTAGCCCTCCTTCCTCGTGCTGCCCAGCTAGCCAGCTCCCACAAAATCAATGCAACCATGTTCCCCATTTCTTTTCTCTCTCCTACGGGATCCCTCAATCTCCCCTTCTCATATTTGGTTGTTCTATTATCATATTCCTCTCTCCTGTAATCCCGTAGAACACCATTGTTTTTATTAACTTGAGATTTCTTTGATGTATCTCTAATTCATCATTGATCTATCTCAAGTATAATATCTCTTAAATGTATCTCTAATGGACTCCCAACGTATTCAATTTTTTTCTCAATTCATTTAAATCCAAAAATCAATTTACTCAAATTAATCCCAATGTGTGGTACTGTTCTATGGATTTCGAATAGAAGAACATCTCTCCATTTCCTCCTCGTTCTCTCTCCTTCTATGTGCGGTCAGCGAGCAACAACCACCCACGACCAAAACTACCACCGATGACCACCGGTCTTCCGTGAGCCAGCCGTTGTTGAATTCAATCCACATCGGGATATTATAAATGGTATGACAGTAATGGTTGTAGCCAAATTGGTGAGAGAACTAACAGCAAAAATTTCAAAGTAATAGCATTGTAAAAATAATTATATAAATGAAGGTTCTTGAGGAGATCAACAATGGTGTGGAGGGAGGAAAGAGGAGAATTTAAAATTAGAATTCATTGTTTTTAATTATCAAAATCATAATTTATTTCAGTTATGTTTAGTTTAATGCATATTAATTAAGTAGTAGGAGTAGCTTGGATTAGTTTTGAAAGTTGATGACTGAGAAATTGAGAAGCCATTAACGACTTGTAGCAGAGGTGAAAAAGGGAAATTAAAAAATAGAAAAAAGAAAAAGAAAACATTAATGAAGGGAAGGTGGAGGATTTGACAATTTTATCCGGTTACCGGTCAATGTGACCCATCAAAAGAAAATAGGTATAAAAGTTCGGATTATTAAATAATATCTCATATGTAGGATTAATTAAAGAAAATCGGTCAAAGGTTGGATTAATATTAACAAATTTTCCTTATACAAATTACTAGGTTTATATTCATGCTGTGTGCGTAATTGTTTGACAAGTGTAATTAGCAAAAATGAAGTTGATTTTTATAATTGTTTTTCTAATTTAAAGTAAGGGTAGATTGGATAATTGTCATTTTTGCCGCCGCCTCATGAATTGAATTATATAATAGAGTAATTTAAACTAATATTTAGGCATGTGCATTGTCCTCATATTATTGCAATTATGTTTTTGAGTGTGTCTTTTGTCAGACGGTCTAACCAAATATTATAATTCATCAAGCTAGTTAGGTTTTTACCTTCACAAAATTCTGCTCTTTGTTTAACTACTATTCGACTTGACGAATAAGAACACGTGGGACCATCTTTTATAAGAAGTTTATGCTCTTGTGTATGAATTTAATGATTGAAAATTTACCCTTTCAAAATCAATCATTGTGTACAAAGATAACCACCTAACCCTGTAAAAGGTACCCATGATTAGGGGTGTCAATTCTCAATCCGACCCAGTGAACCCGATGAGTTTGTCCGACCGTTTAGAATCCGAACCGTTTAGAACCCGCGAGTTAAAATCCGAAATCCGATCCGATCCGATTATATTCAACCCGAATCCGACCCAACCCGTTAGTATTGATCCGATTAAGATCCGAATCCGTTAACAGACCGATCCGTGACAATCCGGATCCATTTAATCCGATCCGAAGCGATCCGAAACCCGTTTATGATCCGATCCGTTTCAATCCGAATCCGTTCCAACCCGAGGAATATCCGTTTAATCCGATCCGTTTTTAACCTGTGACCCGTTTAATCCGACCCG
Source organism: Spinacia oleracea (assembly GCF_020520425.1). NCBI lineage: Eukaryota > Viridiplantae > Streptophyta > Magnoliopsida > Caryophyllales > Amaranthaceae > Spinacia > Spinacia oleracea. Next base: position 156,195,921 of record NC_079489.1, read on the forward strand.
TTTCAACCCGTGACCCGTTAGATCCGATCCGTTTTTAATCCGTGACCTGTTTAATCCGAACTAATTCCAACCCATCGATATAATAATATATTCAATAACTTATATTACTAATCTTAAATTCTTATTACTTTTAAAAGTTAGTTATTATTTTCGTCCCCGGCCTAATTAAGTCATCGATATGATAATATATAATTTGGAAACGAACTGCCCCAAATTCCAACCCGCTACCAAATAACCCGATCCGATAATTACCCGAACCAATATAAAACTGAATCCAATGTAACCAGGCTAAATTAGTTTCAATCCAACCCGTTTTAGTCTGTTACCGATTAATCCGATCCGATATGAATCCGATCCGAAATGAATCCGATCCGATATGAATCCGACCCGATATGAATCCGATCCGATATTAATCCGACCGACATGAACCCGAACCCGTTATAGTCCGACTAAACCCGTTAACAATCCGTCGTATTCCAATCCGATCCGATCCGACCCAAACCGACTACAATCCGACCCGTTTACAACCCGATCCGATATGAATCCGTGAATAAAAAATCCGACCCGATCCGGTCCGTTAAGTTTTCAATCCGATCCGATCCGACCCGTTAGCCAAATTAATCCGTTCCAATCCGATCCGTTTCAACCCGAATCCGATGAGTCCGACCCAAACCCGATCCGTTGATCCGATTTGACACCCCTACCCATGATACATAAGACCTTTTGTTTCAAATAGGACTAGTTTTATTTTGCATATTTACACTCCAAATACTACCTCAAACTGTTGTGATTTCTACTTCAAAAGTTCAAAGATATATGCAAATATTCAACTTCATATTACATTTGAGTTTGATATACTCAATACTGTACTGCATATTAGATTTGAGTTTGATGACCTAGTAATGTAGTATAGCACACTATTTGACTGAAACGAATAAACATACACTTGTATATACTCGTATGTATCTCTTATTACAGTTTCCTTGCTCTTCTAACACGTTACTTTTTTTTTATCTAGAGGTCGATCTTTTATAACAACAACATTCTTCATCGCATCTACAAGACTATACATCAGTAGAGGAAGCCAAACTTAGCCATCAATGTTCAGCAAAATACAGCCCGGAAAATTTACCAAGGCATGATGTTGAAAATCGAGCATTTGGGAGAATGATGCTCTATTTTTTAGTAGCTGAGCCTCTGAAAACTGGGAAATAGGTATCCAGCTCAAGTTGGTCCATAATCTCTTGTGTTGCCCATAAATAGGACGAATGGCCTTCGATGATATCAGTCGCGTCCACCTGTAGGGTCAAGAACTCCAAAGTCATAATAATATCAGTTGCGTCCGTCTGCAGGATTTTTTTTCATATTTACCACCTTTTAAGTTTCAGGTTTTTGTATTTACCACCTTATAGAATGTAATTTCATATTTTTAACACCTTAATTTTATGAAAAGTTTCGTATTCACCATCCTTTAATGGGTTTCATTTTTGATTTTTCATCCATGTGAGCTCCACTTAACCGACTTCTTTAATTTCCCTACACTTTCATTAGGTTTTCAATTAAAGAAGTTGGTTAAATAGGGTTCACATGGACCAAAAATTGGATGAAAACCGTTAAAAGGTGATGAATTTAAAACATTTCATAAAATTAAGATGGTAAATATGAAATTACATTTTATAAGGTGGTAAATACAAAAACATGGAACTTAAAAGGTGGTAAATATCAAATTATCCTATCAGGTATCAATAGCAACTCCCTTCAAGTGTACAAACTAAAAAGCAGAGAACCTACATTCTCGATACCCGGAGTATCAACTGCTTGGATTCCAGCTAGACCCTTTGACAGAAGGCTGTTCCATGAAAGATTATCAGCCTCAACACCAGTATCAACAAAGTTGTCTATTCATGAAAATTATGTTTTGGATGAAAACTCTACAAGTCCAACCTCAACATGCACGTGAAATTTACTAAGGTTTTGTTTTGTTCACCTTATTTTCACTTATTTTAGGAAAAATAAGGGTTGACCAAGTACAATTTATAACTAAAATAAGTTTTGATAAGTTCTAACAAGTTCAGAAAAAATAAGTGAAAATCAGGTGAATAGAACGCACCTTAAATGATATTCTCATTAAGACTAAAAACTTAGAAAGTCATGTCATGAATACAACATACACCAGCCAAAGTTGCGAAGGGAAATGATGCAGAATACATCTGACCAGTATTCACCAGTGTGCATTACCGGAATACTAGACAACCACAAGTACATTTTGCACTGGGATTCAAAGTTGAAGGAATGTGCGGTGTGACAACTACTTAAGAGAAACATATACTTTCACAAAGTTTCCTAGTTATCAACTTATCATCATATAAATCATTTTAATAGAGTGGAATGTGCAGCTTTCTTTGTGATAATGCTAGAAGTTGTATAGCATTCCCATTGATTATTTAAATGATTAAATCCATACCTTGCACGGAAGGCAACACCAAGTATCCAGTCATTTCGGGAATAAACATTGATGAATCTCCCAGCAACAACCTGCATGATGATGTGACAAAATCCAAGAAATCACCATGACTGAGAAGTAAATGGGCATCACCAATAATTGGAGGTAACTGAAAGAACTGTTATATATGCATGGAAACTTCAGATAAGCAATACAAAAGTATAATGGAAGACAAATTCGGATTACCTTTCGAGCAGTTTCCCAGTTCTCATCTTTGATTGGAATGGGAGCCCCAAGAAGAACAACTCTCTCAACAAGATTAGCTGCCAAAAAAGTGAATGCACTTTCAGAAATCAGAATGTTCAAATAAGCACTCATCAACTGACAAACGCGCTCCAAACTTGCGCATTTTGGATCCGTTTGGTTGGGAGTAAAACATTTTTCAATGTAAAATTATTTTCATGGAAAACAATTTATAATGGAAAACACAATTCCAAAATTAGTTTTACGTTGTTTGGTTCCATGTTAGAATAATGATGAAACGAAAGGAAAATGAAAGGGAATGTAAGCAGATAGTGAGAGGAGTGTACAAGAGATGTACGGAAAAGGAAAGGAAAACAGGTTTCCCTTCATTTTGAAGGGAAAATGGTTTTACATCATTGGGAGAGCGATTTTACTCCTAGGGGATATGGTTTTGCACTCCTTTGCAAACCAAACAATGTAAATTTGAAAATAGAGGAAAACTGTTTTCCAGGAAAATGTTTTACGCCCTACCAAACGGAGCCTTTGTCAACAACCATTTTGCAGTTTTGTATTCCCTTCTCTTTGGCGTTTAGGGGATAAGTTGTGAGAGCAAGGAACTGACCTTGATGTTCAGTTTTAGACAGATGCTGGAGGCACCTGAAAATTACCCTAGCTCCTAATGAGTAACCTACAAGTGTGACAGGCCTGAAGAAGATTCAGCAACCAAGTAAATAATGCAGAACGTAATTGGCCGGAAAACTACAAACAACATAGAAAAGCTTATCCTTAGATTTGATACAAGTATATAATATACCTGTTCCCTTGCAATCCTTTTAATAGAACTTCAGCAAGTAGCTTTCCAGCTTTGTCAGATCTAAAATGTCACAAAATGGACAGAGGCTATGTCATTAACCTTTTACTGATTATAACAGCTATAAGAACTGAGAAAATAGATCATATAAATTGATTCTAACAAGAAAAATGTCATTTAAAAAGAAAGATAATAAATAAAGATAGGTAGAGAGAGACTGCTATCCTTCATCAGTAACCCTGTTAGAAAGAAATCATTCATATTACTAAGTCAAAGAAAGGTGTGTTAATTGTGTATTTGTGTTCATGAAGAGGGTAAAAACTTTGACCTGAGTATTCAATTCAATTGTAAAGTTGTTATACAATCAAACTAGAGACGTAAGAGAGAATAGAAAGCAGGTAAAAAAGACTAATTTTTTGCAATGGCCAATCAGGAGAACAGCCAGTAAGCTCATTCCACAAAAGAAAAAGAAAAACTAAAATCATAAGAGCTTAATGGATTTAACCCCATAAGCTGGATTTCTAGACTGATATACAAGAGATAACAGGTAGTAGCTGCGGTCATAGGATTAGAGGTCCTACCAAAAAGAAATTGAGAATGCAGGATACATATTTTTTATAGAAACACTTTCAGATTTTTCAGTCAAAACTCAAAAGAATACCTGTCTACTGCAATTGACCACTTGCTGTCTATAAAATCGGTAAGTGCAAGCAAGGTGGCTGGCCAAGCTAACGCAGTAAGAAGCGTGCTAAGTACTGTCAACATGGCCCCTTGCTTCATCAATCCCAAAGAAATACCTAAGAAAATTAACATCAGCATATCAAAAACTCATTCAAATGGCCTTGATACACTGGAAGCAGTGAAGCACTATAAGCAAGGTCTAACATTACTTGAAGTGAGCCAATCTTGTATTGCTGTACTGACAGCAATGAGATGCTTTGACTCCCATACCAGCACATGCCTAGACATTTTCAGCATCATAGTGAGAAAACTTGGAGGAGATAATGCAGAATACCAAGCATAGGCATAAGACTTCATTAAGGATCCAAACATCAAATACATTGAAAATAATCGCAAGTGAAGCAGGGTCTAACTGTTGTTCACCACTGGAAAAGAGGAGCAATCAAGCAGATATCAGAGTTTAGGTTTACAATCTAAAATTTCAGTGTAGATACAGTTTCTCCTTTGGATGTCAGGGATCTGCCACTCACTTGCACCCATAAACACTGGGGTTGACAGAAAAGGAGTTGGAGAAAGAAGATTATCCTAGCCTTCTAAATTTTCATCATTTTAGAAAAGAATCTGAAGAATTACACACACACACAGAAACATAAACAAGAGAATAATAGATGACAGAGTATGAGCCTCTCCATATTCTCCATGGTGGCAGAGGGAAGATATTAAATGAAAAAGGTACTCCCTCCAACAGAGCTAAGTTAACACATACTTTGTACCATTTTTGTATGTCCCGGGCTAGTCCGAGCTCCCAAAGCCAAGCTAACATCCTACTTTAGGCGAGACTTTTTTGTCAATATTACCCCCTACAGGTCAGACCCACACCCAACCACCAACTTTTCTTTCTGTACTTTTTCTCCCTCCTTCATCTCTATGCTCTACTTTCCTCTCTAAAGAGCAGCATTTACTTGGTTCTGGACTTCTGGAAGCCTGGAACGGAGGGAGTACATAAATTTGGAACTCAGGTTGATAATACAAAACAACTCGACTTTATAATTCCCCAAGTATTGGAAATCCATGCTATACAGTGCTAAAAAAACAGCATTCTTCAAAGAAGCTTAAGGCAAGAAAATGGTTGCTTCAGTTTCGAATAATGATTGTTTTTTTTTGCTACGGATCATAAAGTAAAATCACTCAGCGGCTACGTAGTTTGACCTATTAGAGGTTACCATCATTGAGCGTGTTACTTTTTCTACTTAGCATACCAAACTGTAATTTCAAATTTCCAATAACAAAAGCTTTGTCATGCCAACAAACACCAGATGCACTATACCTCTCCAGGTTATTAGTTAGTCCTTCCCAAGGCATTATAAAATCTTCCTCATCAAAGACAAATCCTGAAACAAAGATTCCAACTGCCAGTCGCTGAAAACAAGAAACTTTACAAGAATATTAAAATCGTGTGAAAAATGAAATAAATATTCATCGAAAGAAAAGTAAGGACACAAGTACAAAAAGACATATTCACAACAAGAAGATCAATAAATCAAAACAAAATACTCACTCCCTGTCCATGGTTTTCTCCTACAGCTTTGAACTCAAACTCATCGATATTCCCAGTCCTCCGAGCCATCTTGGTACCACTGAGGCCAGCTCCAGCAGCTGCATAGATTGCAGCATCAAGCAAGTTTTATGAGGAAAACAAAATTTTGGTACAAACCTTGTCTGGTTTGACAGCAGATATTGTATGAAAATCAGCATTGTTTCCTCAAACTTTAAAGAAAGAAAGAAAGAAAGAGATGTGCATCACGTAGTTGAAGAGATGTGCTTCACAAACATTACACAACTTTGAAGGAAGGGAGTGTGTTGAGATTCCTTCAAAGTAGTGGTTTGTTAATTAGTCAAATAAATGTTGTTAGTGGAAGATTATGCTTCCTTATTTTTAGCTATTAGGCTTTGCATTTTGTTAATTAGTTGCTGTACCCAAGTCAGATTAGTGGGAAGTTACCCCACGTTGCTAGGCAGTAGTTGCAACATATTATGAGTTTTTTTTATTGTAGGTTAGTCTATTTAAATAGGTTTGTTTCTTTTCATATGTGAATGAGAATGCAGTAATATTATTCTTCCATCATTTCCTTTATACTCTGCTTTCTCATCTCCAACAAAGTGGTATCAGAGCCAGATTTGTTTCCTATTCTTCTTTCATCTTCTATCAATGACATCAAACAATTTTCATAGTTCCATTCCAAACTTCAAAGGAGAGAACTATCACTCATGGGCAATAAAAATGAAATCATATTTACAAGCTATGAGCCTATGGGATGTTGTTGAGAGTGATAACCCCCCTTCACCTCTTTCCCACAATCCAACACTAGCCCAATTAAAAAAATACGATGAAGAAATGGCGAGAAAGCCAAGGGCACTTTCGATCCTACATGGGGCCGTGTCGAAAGAAATTTTCACAACTATTATGGGTTGTTAATCTCCAAAAGAAGCATGAGAGAAAATTAAAGAGGAGTTTGAAGGTAATCATCAAACAAAATTAATGCAAATTTTGAACCTTAAGAGGGAGTTTGAGATGATGGGAATGAAAAGTAGTGAAGGTGTTAAGGAGTATGGGAGTCGGTTGATGTCCGTCGTCAACCAAATCAAGCTACTTGGTGGAGAATTTACTAGCCAAAGAGTGGTAGACAAACTTCTTGTCACTCTTCCGGAAAAGTACGAAGGTAAAATTTCTTCACTTGAAGATACTAAAGATTTGTCTACACTAACATTTTCATAATTGATCAATTCACTCCATGCGGTGGATCAAAGGAGAATAATGAGAAATGAAGATAGTGAAAACAAGGGTGAAAAAGCTTATCTAGTAAAGTCTCATAATCAAAAGTGGAAAGGCAAACCCCTCCAGTGCAACCATTGTCAGATGGTTGGTTTTGAAGAAAAAAATTGTTGGCATAAGGGAAAGCCAAAATGTTTCAAGTGTCACAAATTTGGGCATTTGGCACGGAATTGCAGGCTTCAAAATGTCGAGGAAGCATCTATGGCACAAGTGGCCGTAGAAGAAAATCTATTCTAGAAGATGGGTGATAATGTGCACCGAGGGAGAGAAGTGCTTCAAACACTAGAGGTTGGTGATAACGTGCATCAACAACATCGTTTCGGTGATGAGATGTGCATCACGTAGTTGAAGAGATGTGCTTCACAAACATTACACAACTTTGAAGGAAGGGAGTGTGTTGAGATTCCTTCAAAGTAGTGGTTTGTTAATTAGTCAAATAAATGTTGTTAGTGGAAGATTATGCTTCCTTATTTTTAGCTATTAGGCTTTGCATTTTGTTAATTAGTTGTTGTACCCAAGTCAGATTAGTGGGAAGTTACCCCACGTTGTTAGGCAGTAGTTGCAACATATTATGAGTTTTTTATTGTAGGTTAGTCTATTTAAATAGGTTTGTTTCTTTTCATATGTGAATGAGAATGCAGTAATATTATTCTTCCATCATTTCCTGAATACTCTGCTTTCTCATCTCCAACAGAAAGTAGTGAAATATGAAGTAGTTAGGTACAGAAATTAAACCAAGTGAATAGAATTTACCTCCAAATGAGGCAGCAATGGCAACAGAGCCGCCAACAGAACCGGCAACACTAGCAGCAGCCGCAAAACCACCAGCTCCTATCACAGGGATAATAGTGCCCAGAGTAGGAGCCAACGCACTAAATCCAGCAGCGATTGCAGGGGCAGCTAGTCCTGTTCAAGAATAATTGGGCATACTCATCATAACACGAGAAAACTATCACGTATTAACAAAGATTTTGCGCCAAATAACACAGACGCATCTCATTCAAAATCATTGCATACCTCCTGTAATGGCCAGCAAGGCTCCCCCAGTTACAGCAGCAGCTCCAATGATGCCCCCCCTCTTCCATTTGGCCCATGAAGTCTTTTCTGGATCAGTTTGTTCTTTATTTGTTTCTTCTTCCTTTACTAGAGCCATAACAGAGCAGGCGATCATAGTCTCCATTGCCTCCTGCGTATAGAAATAAAAGAAGATAACTTATTGATTTTGAGAAAGCCAAGAAAATGTGGATAAGTAAAATAAAGAACAAGACCTCGTCCTGTATCATCTAAGAGTCTATTCTTGTAAGTGATGTGACAAGAATGATAGCAGCATATGTTTAATAGTGAGAAAGGGAAGATTAAGATAACGAAAACGAAAACAAAGACGCTACTGAACTCTGCTAAACCATATCTCGTTTTTCCTAATGCCTCACATAGGTAACACATTATTAGCTAGTTATTAGAAAGATAAAAGTAAAAGTTGTTACAAAGAAAGGGTGTCTTTTAATTCCTGCAACTAAAGAAACAAAAATGTGGATCACATTAACAATCTCTTGGAAAAACATTTTTAATACATCTAAAAGCAAGTTGATCAAAGATCGAAGCCTACCACTTTCACCCACTTGACATCAAGCCAAGTTGCAAGTAATCGTAATGCGACACGATGTCGTGCATCATAGCCTTTTCTTTGCTTAGATTTTTTGCTATCTACTGACATGGATGCGAGGCTTGCTGAAAGAAGTTCATAAATAACTGTTATTTTCCTCTCATAGCCAAGTATTCTTTCCTCCTCCACCGGCTCCACATTGAATTTATATTCAGATTCGTGACTGGAACTTTCTTCAGGAACAGCTGCAACAGTTCTTTCTTGGATAGACTCGATTACTTCTCTCTCATCGGAGGTTGATGGTGTCTCAGGTGTCTCAGGGACAGAATACTTTTCTCGGCGTTCCTGCGCATACTCACGCTGTTTACCCTTCTTAGTTTCAGAATCAGTAGAAGCTTCCATGCTAGCTTTCATACCATCAACACCTTTTGCCAAACCAAGCTCTAGATCCTTCTTTTCGGAGGAGCTCTCCTCGATTTCTTCTGAAAGCAATCTCAGATACTGCCATGAGTTAAACACAAGTAGAAACAAAAATTAATTGAGATTATAATGTAGAAAATAACGCATTAATGCTTTATGAACCTAAAACTTTCACTCAAAGCTATTTCTCATCATACAATGATGATCATACAGAACTATGTAAAGTATACACTATCATCCTTGTTGCCGAATTCTTATCAAAACGGGTTAAGTAACTTCCATCTTGGGATTATACTCCTCTACTTATAGAAGTACTACTTTAACTCTTTAACAACTCAATCCCTGAATCAATACCATTTTGAAGTTTCGGTCATTTCAAATTTCTCTATAACAGACAAGTTCACTAACTAGCATAGTAGCATAACTCAAAAACAACTGGTAAAACACAAAGGGTAGTAGGCCCAAGAAAACACCATCCCCTTGTCCTTCCCATCAAGCGTCACCAAAAAAAATATAATTTCGAGATTTTCACTCTGATCAATCAAACACGAAACCACCCTTAAGAGTACTTTTAGCAACATCCAAGCATTTGAATATCAAATTATATTATACGAAGTATATTTCTTTCCTAACACCAAGCATTTGATCTTCACAAATGGTTTTGATGAAGTCATTTTCTCTTTTGGCTTCCATCTCTCTCTTCTTTTCTCTCCCCTCTCTAATTATTTTTCAATACTAATAGATTATCTCTCCTCAAGTCCAAACATTTGGATGTTACTAAACATGCTCTTAGGTACCATGACAAAGCATCCAAAACCGAAGCTGGGAGGAGAATTTTAGACCAAAAAAGACTCGAGTCGCAAGCATGATTAACCATTAAACAGTCTATGCAATGAAGAACCAATGGTTTAACACCATAACATGTTAAAGTAATCCCTTGTTTTTTTAATAATCACTATCTTGTTCTCTTACTTATTGTAATGCATGCGTTGTTTTGAAAAGCATGCATAAACATTAGGCAGTTTAAACATGCTAAACCAATTTTTTAACACCATAACATGATAAAGTGATCCCTTGTTTTTCTAATACTCACTCCGTTCCTTAATGTTCTTACCATTTGGAATCTTGACACTCACAATTGAAGATAATCTTTTGAATTTTGTTCAATATATAAGAAAAAACATAGTCATGCGGTGTCTTGCTTGATTCGTCTCATTGAATACTTGAACAATATGCAAATTTTATAATTTTTTATAACACGTAATTAGAGATATTAACGATTTAAAATGTGCATTGGAAAGTGTGCCAAAGGCAAATGGGAAGAACATTTAGGAACAAAGGGAGTAATCACTAACAACACAAATTTTGTTCTCTTACTTATTGTAATGCATGCATTCTTTTGAAAAGCTCCACAAATATAATTCAACCAGAATATTCCAACTTCAAATAAATTCACTAATCACATAACTATACTATATAAATACACAAGGGATGATTAAACATGTTAAATAGACTCGAGTCGCAAGCATGATTAAACATTAGACAGTCTATGCAATGAAAAATCAATGGTTTAACACCATAACATGTTAAAGTGATCCCTTGCTTTTCTAATAATCACTAACAAGTAACAACACAAAATTTGTTCTCTTACTCATTGTAATGCATGCATTCTTTTGAAAAGTTCCATAAATCTAATTCAACCAGAATATTCCAACTTCGAATAAATTCTCTAATCGGTTTTTTCATGAAATGCCCCTGAGGTTTGCAATAATGCACCAAATACCCCTGCGCGTTTCAAAATTCATAAAATACCCCTATAATTCTGTACTGTTCATTAAATGCACCTGGATTTAACGGACGTTAGCTTGCCGTTAGTTGTGTTTTACCAATTTGCCCTTAATTCTTATTTGGTGCGATTTAAGCAACAAATGTGACAGAAATTTCAAAAAAAAAAACCCCAACTTATCCTCTTTCTCTCTCCTCTCCCCTGTTCTTCAACCTCGTCACCGGCAATAGAACCACCGGAATGTCCACTTTGCTTACAATCCTACGACGGCGACTCTGCAATTCCACGCGTACTCGGGTACGGACATTCTAGCAACTTATGTCTTTCTCTCTCCTCGTGTCAATTGGCAATCCATCCTCTTGATCTAAGCAAGCATAATTGTTTCTGTCAAATGGATTACCATTCCCCTCTATTCAATTTCAAGTAAATTAGAAACCCATAATCATTTTGCTCAATTAAACTGAGGTGGATTCGATCAGATTCTTTGCATCTATGGAGTAGATACGGAGTACAGAGGTGGTCGTCGCTTGTGAGGGTTGAGGCGATGGTTACGACTTACGAAGGTGGTGTTCGTGAAGGCAGTTGGGGCGGTGAGTCAGTGACCAGTGGTCGGAGGAGAGAGAAAATGAAATTTGAGGATTGATAATTGATTTTGGTTGAGATGAAAGAGTGAATCGAGCTCCAATGGCAGCCAAGAAAGAGAAAGGAAAGGGTTGGTTTGTGTGGAGGAGAGAGAAAAAAAAGTAAGCAATGAATGAATTTCAAATACCAGCATTTCAATATGGATTTCAAATTCCACATACTGGGCTTATTTTTTCAAGGTCTTGGATTTGGCCACGAATATGGTCCGAGGAGCTTTATGCTGCTTGGAAGGACTGGATGGTGCAGTTTCGACGGAGGATGGATTGGGTACTACTACTGGTAGGATTAGAATTGGTTCAACTTTTATGGATATGAGTGTTGTTAGTTGGATGAATGTTGATAAAAGAAACGAAATAAGTTCCCTCCTGAGACTGTAAACGTTATGTTGGAGCTGTCACTGGCTAGTGATTATTCATCAGTACACGAAGTTTTGCTCAAATGCTTGGCCTTTGATCCAAGTACTAGACCACTTGTAATGGATGTCTGGAAGTGTATCAAAGGATTGAAATTGTACCATTCTATTAATCATGTCGTTAGCGTTAACAGTCAATCCATGACGGAGAATGCTGGCCAATGCTTGGTTTTGGGAGAGTTGTGCAATATGTCAAATGATGTAAGAAATGAATCAAGACTCTCTAAAAAAGCAGTTTTTATTAGGAACTTTTACGTATGATAAATTTGGGGTGGAAGAGGATTCGACTTTTATTAGAACTCATGGCTATTTAGGAAATGGAGGGCTAAACATGCAGCAAGGCAAGTGAACACTAGCGTTACTTATAAGCAGCAAGAACATAACGGCTATATTGTAATAAATCTAGCCGTTGGATTCAAATTCTGCTGTTTAAAAGAAGTTCGTGTATTTGGTGCAAAAAACTTTATAAATAGGTGTATACTATGCAAAAACTTTATATGTAGGTGTATTTAATGAATTATAAACATGACTTAACGGAGGACTAACGGAAAATCATAATAGGGGTATTTGGTGAACAGTAGGGAAAAAATAGGGGTATTCTATGAATTTTGAAACGCGCAGGGGTATTTGGTGCATTATTGCAAACCTCAGGGGCATTTCATGAAAAAACCGTTCTCTAATCACATAACTATACTATAAAAATACACAAATAAAAAGGATTCAAAAAAAGAAGTGGGTTACCGCTCCAACATGATGAGTAGCTAGAGAAGCACCAGCAGTTTCTTCAATCCCAGGCCACGCCCCAGAATCAATCTCCAAAAACCTAATTTTCAAAATTAATTAGTACCCTTTAAACTATAGTTAATCAAAGAAATTAAAAACCCAAGATAATTGTTGAAAAGAAGTGATTTAACTGGAGAATGGGACGGAGGAGAGAGAAATCGGGATGAACCCAAAGATGATGATCTTCAGAAACAGAATCACCGCTACTACTACTTCCATTGCTAATTCGTTGTTGATGATGATGTTCATCATTTCGATCATGATCATCGTCGGCGTTATGATTGGGTGAGCCAAGAGGATGAGACTGGTGAATCTGCGCCTGGTGAATTGCTAACCCGAATAATGTGCCAGCGGCGTATCTTTGTGTTGGGGATAATAGCGAAGACGCCATTGTTGATACTTCAATGAGGTTTAAATTTATTTTTTCTGGGGAAGGTGAGATTGTTCAGAAATTGAATTCTGTTTGAGTAAATTTCATTGTCTGAAAGTTGAATTGATCAATCAATGATTTCAATGCGTATTGAATTTGGGTATTTCAAATTTGTAGTTGTGTCAATTCAAAAATGAGCTTGGATCATTTTTGGATTTCTTTTAGGATGGAAAGGAAAAAGCGTTGCTATAGTACGGACTACGGAATATATAAATATCTACAGGACCGCTAATTGACCAAATTAGTAATAAAAATAAAAATTAAAAAGGAAAAGAAAAAAAAAGAGTGAAGTTTGACAGAGTATTTTTTATTATTTTATTACTTTTGTGAGAGGATGATTAAGCCGTCAACGAATCATCATATTAAATCAAAAATCCAAGATTTATCAAAATTTGAATATTTTGGGGGAAGGAGTTCACGAAGTTTGGTAGAGTATATAAATAACTTTTACGTAGGTATATTGCATGATATTTAAGCATTTTGAGGTAATTTGCAATCGTCTAACAATACATATTGTATAGTGATGTACTTAAGAATTTGTGTCTTTTGATATCTATAACGTCAGCGATTGGACTAATTAATAATACTGGTTTAGATGCCCTAATAACATGTCCAAAATCTATAATACTAGAAATTCAATTGATCATTATTTACACAATATCTAATCGCGGGATTTTATTTAGTATTAGCAAGAAAAAGGGTGTGTAAAGAGATATATTAAGTTCACGTTCTTATCACAGCCACAGTTGCTAGCACGGGTTGGTTCTGAGCATGTGCAAGGTCGCACCTGGAAAAAAAACTATTATCAAAATTAGTACTACGTTATTCTATTTTCAGTTTTTCATACAAAGAGAAAACATGCATATGTGTGGTTTACTTGTTGAATTTTGCAATGCAGTGTGAACTTGCTCGTTTAATCTTCAATTTTGTCATAAAATTGATTACTTATCGTAGTTTACTTGTTAATAAAATTTATGTATTTCTTTAAAACAATGAAGTAATGACCAAATTTCAGAAACTTGCACATGACCTTTTTTTGTTGTTGTCAGCGTGCTTAATACTCCTATTTCGAAACGAAAATATTTGTTACGCAAAAGATTTTGCGCACACCGGATATGCAATAAGTTTATTGTACATCAAGGTAACTTTCACCAGTTTTTTGTTGCTTTTAACCTGAGTACTCGGTAATGATTTTAAATGGATAGCTTTTGCTAAAAAATAATAACTTTTAAGCACTTTGGAGTAACTTTTACATCCGTCTTACAATATTTATTTCGTGGACATGGTGGTTATGCAAAACATTATATGATAACCGTAGTACTATTGAATTTCCTAGGACACTAAATTTTGAATTTCCTCCACCTCTAAAGATCTTCAATTTATGAAACAAGTATCCTTATACAACAATTACAATCTACAGAGATTTTAATTGATACAAATCGATTTTAGGGTATATACCTTAAAACACTAAGGGTGCAAATACTTACAGGATGCACCCTTCTTACAATACCCACTCTCATAAAATTTACAAACACGTGGCCCTCCTCGAGGTGGCGGCGGCAGCGGCCTTGACGGCCCTCCTCCTCCCCCTCCACCACCACCAAAAGAAGACTGTCTGCTCCATGAATTAGGCCTACTACTCTTACTAACCCCTGAATCTACACCACCATGTTGATGGTTATTACTCCTGTCCTTTGAACCAGAGTGTCTCCCACCACCACCACTATGATTATTATATCTTGGTGAAGTCTGACTCGAACCTCTGGTTCCCTGGCTAACCACTGAAGTGCTCCAATGTGTGTTCACGGCAGGTATTCCGGGCCCGGAAATATGCCAGTGCATGTTCGGTGTTCCTAAAATGGAACCTGTATTTCCGGAAAGTTTACCACCCGGATGCCCGGGTGGTTCCCAATTTGTTCTGGTGTTTTCGGAACCCTGTTTCCGAGTGTCTGCAGATGGTGCTACTTTTATGGTAGGAGTCTTTGGAGAAGGTTGGCGATGATGACGTGGTTTTGGATGGTGAACTGAAAGAGAAGCAGGGTCTACCTCTCCCTCCTCACGTGGGCTTGATGGGCTGTTGAGGCTCAAGGCGGAAGGTCGTTTTTGAGGTGGTGAAGGTGGTTTTTCTTCTGGTGGTGGTGGTGGTGGCGATGGTAAGGATGGTGGTGGCGGTGGTAAGGATTGTGGTGGTGATGGTAAGGATGGTGGTGGTGGTGGTGGTGGTGATGGTAAGGATGCTGGAGGTGGTGGTAAGGATTGTGGTGGCGATGGTAAGGATGGTGGTGGCGGTGGTGGTGGTGATGGTAAGGATGCTGGAGGTGGTGGTGGCGGTGGCGGTGGTGGTGGTAGAGGCAACTGTAAGGATGGTGGTGGTGGTGGCAGCGGTAAGGATGCTGGTGGTGGTGAAGGTGATGGTAAGGATACTTGTGGCAAGGATGATAGTGATGGTGGTGGAAATAGCGGTAGTGGTAAGGATGCTTCTGGTGGTGGTGGTGGTGGTGAATGCGACGAGGACACTGCTGCTCCTACTGGTGGTAGCAGCACTGCAGACACGGGACCTTTAGAAACAAAATCCAGGAAAGGCATCAAAGCAATAGTTTGCTTATCGGCGGCTTCTACTTGAACGCTTCCGGTGGTGGTGGTGGTGGTGGTTGTAGATAGAATACATGACGATGTTCTCTCGAGATCACGCATAACCGTAAAAGCCCCATGATGTGGTTGTTGATGATGATGGTTGATACTAGGCTGCTGAATATGGAATCCCATATTATTATTCTTTCCCGGATCGAGATTCGGGCTCAACCCACCAAGAGGACTAAAACAATCATCATCTACTGAGTCAATCGAGTCAGGTCCACAGTTCATCCTAGAAGTTGGGGACGACATACCTCTTAAAGACTCCATCGCCTCAACCTCCGACAACAGATCAGAAACCGATTCATCGCCTAACGTGCTAAGCTCGATCGGCTGCCAACTTGAAATATCACAATGTAGATTAAGCAACTGACAACTTTGAGATGCTGGTGTAGCAATAGCATCAGGTTTAGCATGTACTACTGTGGAATATGGGCCCCACTCATTCGCAACATCATCGGGTAGATGAACTTCCTCGCCTACTAGGCTAGAAGAAGTGCTCCAATTAATACACGAATCTTGTCCACGGATATTCGTGATTTCAGAACTTTTATTTCCCAGTTTCAGTGAGGTAGTTGGAAGATCAGGAAATCTCATTCCACCTGATATAGAAGAAGAAGTCCAGGTAGTAGAAGTAGTGTTGCTCTCTAACTTTGGGGGATCAGAAAACACAATACCACCAGAAATCGGATTCCAACTGGTACCAGAAACTAGCTCAGGAACACTAGAAGTGTTATTATAATGTTTGTTGTTTTCAATAGCATGTGCTTTCATGGACTCTGTGTTTAAATGATTGTTTGCCAGTAAAGAGAGGTCGGTTTCAGCAGAAATAGTACTGCTCCAGATTGCTTCTTTATCTCGACCAGGAACATTTGACGAGATGGATTGCCTATTTTCTATAGTTTGCGGTTTTAGGCCGTCATTTTTCTCCACTTTTACAGCAGCAATTGGCAGCATAGAGAGACAAATTCCGCCAGAAACTGCATCTGTACCTGAATCCTGCTCATAGCCACCTGAAACAACCAAATTTTTGTTTATTGTATCATGATGATCATTGACATCCTTATTTTCCGCCTTTGGCGTAAGATTTGGCAGATGAGAAGACTTGGTTGGACTAGAACCTGTTCCACAAGTAGCATCAAAGTCTCTAGAAACATCTGAAGCGACATGAATCTCCAAATTAAGGCCATTCAAGTCCGGTGGATTGGATTTTTGTGTTACACATGGAAGATCAGAAGTCCCAAATCCATTAGAAGTGCCCCAACAAATTTCAGAATCTGGTTGACCAGCATTCGGACTAGAAGGTTGACTTTTCACTACCACCTGACATTCCAAGTCGGGATTACCAGATTTTGATGTTGAAGTGGAAGGATGAGAGGACTCAAAAGTCAGAGGAACTTGCATTGTTTCAGAAGAACCAGTAGGAGTAGCAGTTGAACTGGGTTCTTCAGTGTCAAACAAACTCTCGATTAGTCGTGCTTTTATATCAAACCCAGAAGGTTGATCTATGCCACCTTGATTTTCATAAGCGTCTGAAGAAGCATTTACGTCAGTCAAGTTTTTGTTGCTTCCTTCTTCGTTTGGATTATAGGCCACGAAAGGTGCATCAGAGTTACTGCTAAACTCTTCAAGAGGGTTAACTTTTCTATCATCAGATTCGACCCCACAATAAGACTGAGAGCATGAAAGCTGCTCCACATCGGGCTCAGTCTCAGGCTCATTAGATTGCTGCTTTTTTAACGCGTCAGTCAAAAGGATGGACCGATCTAGACTTTCGTTAATCTTCCACACTCTTAAATCGGTAGGGAAAAAATCCTTTGAACACCACTTGCGCAGCTGCAACATGCAGAATGGTCCTTGAACTTTTCCTGAAGGATCCCGATAATGCCAAATCTTCTCGAGTTCATTCATATCAGAAACGAGGAGCATCCGCGAGGAAAGAGCCGTTGTTACTGAATCAGAAACAAATCCAGGTTTCGTTACACCACGATCACCAGAAACAACAACGAAATCTGCTCGACTATTGAAATCTTCTTCCGGGATCTTAGATGCAGCATCAACTTTTTCGGAATTGTGAGAGGGCTCGAGGGGTCTTGTGGTACTTTCAACTTTCCCGACATGAAATTTAGCAGAGTTTTTCCTCCTGCGCTCCCCATTAGCGAAAGAGATTTTTATCGGCTTGATCGTCCTGTCATCCTTCAACATATCCCCTGATCTTACAGGAGAAATCAACTCCACTCTTGCATTGGAATTGGAGTATTTTGGTGTCATAGACCCATCTGATCACATTTATCATCATCATCAGTAACTAACTTTCAGAAGAAAAAACAAACGTATTTACCAAAAAATTTATTTTAACATAAATCAGCACGAGAGTGAAGCATACCTTGCTTCTTAATGTCTGACTCACCAGAATCATCATCAGACCCATAACTAGGATCCATTCTTGGATCAGCATGGACGTCTGGAATTTCTTGAATCCTGCGTAGACGTTCTTCGGGTGCCTTCAGCAGCTCGATTTTCTCCACACATTCTCTAAGCGTTCAAACAGTCAAGAATATTACAAAAGTGAGAATTATCATGCCTATACAGATAACTTAGTTTTATGTGGTTGATATCATACGCACAAAGGCCACAAACTACCCTGAAAGAAAACCATTTTGTGTGTAAAGCATAACAAGGACAGCATAACGAGGACAATCAATACAAGGCTTAATATAATATCCTGAAGAAATAATGGAGGCAAATAATGAAGTGTCCCTGCATAGCAACCTAATAGTGAACCCTGACAACAAAATCACCCGAAAAAACCTGAAATAAATAAATAAGGCCCTGATCCCTTTAGTAAAACTAAGTTTTTATAAGTTTCAATCAGTGAAAATAAGTCGATCAGTAAATATCAGTTTTAGTCCTTAAAAGCTGGAACTTCAGAGTAAAAATCAGTTCCTTCAGGGGACCACTTGACCGTTCAGTTAAGGGATGTGAAGGATTCCAGGGTATGGATAGGGGAACCAACAGGAGATTTTTCTTGAATGTTTGATTAAAACCCCTAAATATCCAACCTTCCAGATAGCAAATTTTATCTGGAAAGCAAAAGCTCCTCTAAAGGTTAGAGCTGTCATGTTGACGTTAGCTTTGGGAAGAATTAACCAAATGACATGCTCTAGAAGCGGAGGCAGGGAATGGCAATCTCACCTGATATTTTTTCCTTTGTCGAACTAATAGTGAGTTTGCTTCACAGATTTTCCTTTATTGTGATTTGGCATGTTATCTACGAAGGAGAATCATTGCAGAGTATGGAGAAGAGTTACTTGAGTGGTTGCTAATTCGATTTGTGGGTGACGAAAAGGCGAGGGAACTATGGCTGTTGTTTTGGCAATCCTTTGGACAATTTGGTTGGAATGGAATGCCGGGTTTTTAAAGGAGCATCTCTTTCACGTAATTTACTATGAGATAAAGCAACTTTGTTCACATCCTTATGGACTAAGGCAGCTGGATATTAAAAACTTACCCAATTGGGGAGCTAAAACGGAACTGGGCTAATTTGTATCTAGTTTCTTATGTTTCCCTATGAGGACACCTTGTCCTCTTGTTGTACTTATCTCTTTTTCTTAATAAAAAAAACTATAAAAGGAATGCAACAGTGAATTATTAAGAATCGGTTTCAATCAATTAGAATAGGTAAACTAAAAAAAAGAATCAGTTTTAAATCAATAAAAAGTTACAGTAAAAATCAGTTTCAAACTTTCTATCAGTAAAGATAAGTTTCAATCAGTAAAAAATAAGGTAATAGAACGGGGCCTAAGTGAAAGGTAGTACAAGCACACAACATCTGCACCGAAATCTTCTTTTGCATTTTTGTAAATCACAACCACAAAACAACATCACCCAGAGAGTTAAATAGAAAACAGGAAAAATATCAACAAATATCAGACGGACAAAAAGGATATTCCTTGCGGTGCCCCATCTCACTAGCTCGATCCCTAAGATGATTAAGCCTCCTTATCTCCGTTTCAAGCCACTACAACAAACAACATATTTTTAGCAGCAAATACCATCAATGTCCATATATTGATCATTAATACTAAATTATTAAAATAACAAAGTAAACTCAAAAACAACTGAATTCCTGCAAGCTTTTCCATTGTTTCACAACCAGGACAAAATGCCAAATACAGAGCAAAAGTTTGATTAAGTGGAATGCATCATCTTGATTGGGAAGGTAAAGTACTTACATCATTTACCCTCATTGTCTGTAGTGAAACTGCTTTTTCCTGAATTTCCCCCTGGAAACAGAAAATTTTTCTCACAAAATTCAACAACTGCGTCAAAAGTGACAAGAAAGCCAATAAATTTGACACTTACCACAGTCATCCTCTCAACAAGCCCCAACTTAATACTTTGGCGTAAACGCCTGCATTCATCCTAGGATTTCAATTGAACACGAGTTCAGTAAATAAATATACAGATTTCCAACAGCAACCACCACATAATAAAAATTTCAGACTTATATATTTTAACGAAGAACACAAAGGGCACTTAAGCACCACGGTACAGTTTTGATCATCCTCTTAGACTGAATCAAGAATGATGATCAGATAAATGCAACTTTATCTATTCCCAACAAGGATGCCTAATACACCAGTTCCACACGGAAATTGCATATTAGGAAAACGCGTATTGGAACGCACATACTCGTACCGCGGGACACTTTTGGGCTAATTAACATAATTAGGTAGCAAATTGCGCCTGCGTACCCGTTCTGCGTATTAACGTGCACCGCGTATTAGGTAACACTGGCAATGGACTATAGATAGCTACATGCCAGTTACGACTAAGGAATGGCAATATCGATTTCTTAAAAGTGAAATAACATGAGAACTTTTGACCAATAAGTCAAAGAAGAATTTGATAACGAAGGTCCTATCTATTGACGGTATTCTTTTTGGTCTAAATTTCAGATGAACATAATAAACTAGGGGCGTCTCCAAATATGAATGTATCTTCCTAAAACAATCATTAATCAAGATTAAGATGAGCGAAAAAGAAAAGAAAAAGGTACAAAGAAAAGTTTAAATCACCTCAGAGAACTCTTGGTCTGAAATTGCACCAATGGCCACATCTTCTATCTTGTTTAGATTTAATATTTTAAGCATGAAGCTCTCTGTCTTAACACCAATTTTATATGGTTCAGTTTCTTTGCTAGTACCTGTCCAAAAATTGTGGACATGTTAATTTTGCTGAAACAGTGGGTAGCCATAGTGGAAACTTTTGAGAAGTTAGTATCAACAACTTCACACCTATAATTCGGACCAACCGATGCATATCTTGCTTTTGATCATTGCTGGATATTCTAATTCGAACAACTGAACCAACAACCTTATCATGAAAATTTTCTGCATCTACCATGAGATTTTCCAACAAACTCCGCTTCAGATAAATTAAATTGATGTTGTGAACGTCAATTGCTGCATAACTATCCAGTTTGATTTGCCGGCCTTTTTCTTCAGCCTTTTTACGGCTTTGCCGCCTAGTTTCTCTACTTGGAATCTGAAAATCATCACTTATCCCCTCATTCTCCAGCTGTGAAGCAAGAGGGTCAACAGCTGCACCCCTAATAACACCATTGGTACGAGATTCTTCTTTGAAGTGATATTCAAGCAGCTTAAGCATTTCGAAATGACCAACTCGTTCTTTACCAAACAAATCCTCCAATCTTCTATCACAGATAATTTGACATTTCTGACGAGGATCGCGGAGATTGTTTTTCCTTATATAATCAAGTAGAAGAGCCTGAACATCAAACTGAGACAGGACTGATGTTTCACCATTTTTCATATGTGCAACAAAATCCAAAAGTTCTTTAGATGCCCAATCAGCTGCTGCATGCAAACCTGTTACCTTGTTCCCATCTGAGTTGTCAACATTTTGTGAATTCAGATTCAATAACTGCTGCTGTCTTCTGGTTTTTCTTCTTTTTAAATTATTTGTTTCCAATTGTACATTGCTACTGCTTAGCTCAGAAACATTACTAGGACATGTCTCGGCTCTTTTCTGCTGAAAGTTATTGTTTTCAAGTCCAGAAACTTTCCAGGGATTAGTAGCCCGAGTCAGCTCATCTAAAGTTAGAGCTTCTTTTTCTTTCAAATATATCCAATATACCTTAAAGAGGTATTCCCAGCTAGTAGTATCATCAAAATCTACTTGAACCTGCATGGGTGAACACAAATGATGATTTCAAAGTTGCAGAGAATAAGAAAACTATACTAAAGGTCAATCAGCTATATTAGACATAAAAGAGTTGAGAAACAAGACGATTAAGCATGCTAACAAAAAAAAAAAAAAAATCTTCATAAATTTCCCAATATCAATATACACACACACATCAATATACATCAGGATCAAATAAACACACACACACACCAATATACATAAATCCCCCCCCCCCCACCCACCCACCCACACATCAATATACATCAGGATCAAACATTTTCCAAATCCATGTTCAAAAATAGCACTCGTGACCTCTACTTGAATACCAGTCTAATTGACCATAAAAGAGTGCCAGATACAATGGAGAAAAAGCCCATCTTTTAGCCACAAATGCTTTGGAAGTTTAGGTTAGAGCAAGCAGCAAATTTAAATATCGCACCAGAGATTTATCAGCTATACCTGCTCCTTTGTCTCTTGTGGAATATTTTCGACTAACTTAATAGTTGTCATGCACGTTCTACAGAATCCTTTGTTCCTTCTGATGCACAAAACATCTGCCTGTTTGACGCACCGCTTGCATAAAGAGTAAGGGCACGTGTAGCACATAAAGAGAGCATTCTTTTGACAGAAGTTACATAAATGCCAACCTGAAATGCACCATGAGTAGACCAGACAAAACTTTCTTAGTTATTGCCACTGAGATCAAAAGGTATGGGGGCTGGGTAACAGATACAATACCTAGTAAAAATATCATGACATGATTAAAAATGCAGTAAAAGAATAAGTGTTCTATTGAACCTTACAAAACTATATTATTATATTGGAAATCCTAAATAGAAAATTTGACAAACAGCGGAGAACGGGTGTAAAGTTCCTCATAGGATGATAGTGAAACAATATGCATACTGCAATTTTGATATAGGATTCTTTGGATTAAATATGGTGGATTAAATATGCAAATATGGAAAGCTACTAAAAAATCAGCTTAATTTTCTAACGCCCAAAACTTTTCCTAATTAATTTATCATAGTTTATATGATAGTGTTTAGTAATTCTCTTCGCTGAATTAGTTGAGTTGTGTTTTCCTAAAGATGATTATTTGAGACCAAATGACATTTACTTACACAGTTTCTTTCTTCAAAAACATCGTGGACTTCAATAACAGTTTCTTTCTTCAAAAACAACGTGGACTTCAATAATTCATCAACCACTATCCAATATCCATCTCCCTCTATAAACACATCATCATAACTTCACCCTCGTACTATTCCCTCTTCTGCATCACCTGGCTCAACCTTTGGCTTTGGCAGCTACCATAGCACCTATTGACTACTCAAAACAGAGGCAAATAACCACCCACCACCACCACCACCCAAACCGCCGCAATTGAACTTTCTACCAGCTCTTATATTTGGCTATTTGGTGTTTAGGTTGATGTTAATAGAGAGAACAACAGTGAGCTTGTATGATATAATTGACTTAATATTAATTGGATAATACTCCCTCCGTTTCTTTTTGTTTGTTACGTATTCCTTTTAGGATGTTTCATAATGTTTGTTACATGGGAGAATCTTTCCTTTTATAAACTTATTAAACTATCATTTTTTGTGCCAACTTTTAATTTTAATTGGTCCAATTTTTTCAACTCATTAAATTTCTTTACAATTTCCCAAGTATGTTAAGTTAGCAATCTTTGTGTTTTTCCATTATTGGTTCATTTTGATAAACAAAACAATCTTATTGGTTGTTGTAATGATTAGTGGATTGAGGTTTTACTTGGGTTTATTTTTTTAATAAAAAAAAGAATCTTTATTATACGTTAATAAACGTGCAAAAGTCCAAACGTAACAAACAAAAAGAAACGGAGGGAGTATCTTGTACTGCATTTCATACATTTTATAGATGTGAATAATTCTCTACATTGTTCTACCTAGATATTTCCCATTGCTCTTTTTAGAGAATTCTATTTGATTCTCTTAGTAGATTATATTCTAGTTACTTTTCTTGCTGGATTTTTCTACTCACTATCAAGAATTACAATAGATATTTATCCAGATTTTGCTAGATTGACATTGTAACAGTTACACCATATGACCATACACGTCTAACAGAAGCACAAAGCTTAACCGATCTAGTGAGGTTTGTACAAAGATATCCGAAAATAATAGTAACTCATACGGATATTCTATTTTGTGATGTCCATACAAAATTCTAATAATACTTTCACACATACACACAAAAACAAAAGAGAGAGAGAGAGAGAGAGAGAGAAACACCGAGTAGTTACTACTACACTGCTACTAATCAGAACTCCCATGAAGGGAAAAGCATCCTAAGGCACCGATTTCACAAGAAGGGATCTCCATTCAATCACAAGCGATAATTGGAAGCTGCTTGCATATCTTATCTTAATTACTAGACGAACTCTTAGTTCGTCCATAAAAATTTGAACAACAGACTATCAGTTCACTGTTGAACTAAATATCTGCATACAAGAACCTGCATTCTACAAAAACTATAATTGGAACCTGTTTGAATATCTTATCTTAATTACTAGACGAACTCTTAACTCGTCCATAAAAATGTGAACAACAGACTAGCAGTTCACTCTTGAACTAAATATCTGCATGCAAGAGCCTGCATTCTACAAAAGCTAAAATTGGAAACTGCTTGAATATCTTATCTTAATTACTAGATAAACTCTTAACTCGTCCATAAAAATTTGAACAACAGACTAGCAGTTCACTCTTGAACTAAATATCTGCAGGCAAGAACCTGCATTCTACAAAATCTATAATTGGAAACTGCTTGAATATCTTATCTTAATTACTAGACGAACTCTTAACTCGGCCATAAAATTTGAGCAACAGACTAGCAGTTCACTCTTGAACTAAATATCTGCATGCAAGAACCTGCATTCTACAAAAGCTATAATTGGAAACTGTTTGAATAGTTGAATATCTTATCTTAATTACTAGACGATCTCTTAACTCATCCATAAAAATATGAACAACAGACTAGCAGTTCATTCTTGAACTAAATATCTGCATACAACAACCTGCATTCTACAAAAGCTGTAATTGGAAACTGTTTGAATAGTTTAATATCTTATCTTAATTACTAGACGAATTCTTAACTCGGCCATAAATTTGAGCAACAGACTAGCAGTTCACTCTTGAACTAAATATCTGCATACAACAACCTGCATTCTACAAAAGCTATAATTGGAAACTGTTTGAATAGTTGAATATCTTATCTTAATTACTAGACGAACTCCTAACCCGGCCATAAAATTTGAGCAACAGACTAGCAGTTCACTCTTGAACTAAATATCTGCATGCAAGAACCTGCATTCTACAAAATCTATAATTGGAAACTGCTTGCATATCTTACCTTAATTACTAAACAAACTCTTAACTACTAGCAGTTCACAATTGAACTAAATATCTGCATACAAGAACCTGCATTCTACCAAAATTCATATACTAATTGGAAAACTGGTGATTATAACAGCTTAACAACTTATCCAAAACCAAAACCTAACCCTAAACCTAAACCTAAACCTAAACCTCATTATAACTCCAGTAATTCAATGCAAAGCAAGAGTAGAGCTTAATTAACTAGCACAAAAACAATTCCATCTTCTGCGTCGCGAAAAAACCACTCATCCAAAACCAAAACCTCATTGTACCTAGTAGTTGAAACTCCAGTAATTCAATGCAAAGCCAGAGTAGAGCTTAATTAACTAACAAAAAAAACATACCACAGTTCCATCGAATGCTTCGGCGAAAGAACGACTCGTCTCGTTTAACACAAGCAGGATGGTACGCCTTAGGGCAATCCCTATTACAACACCAAATTAAACAAAATTGAACTAAAAATGGAGAAAGTAAAACCCTAAAACAGCGCGCAGAAGAAGAAAAATGAAAGAAGCAAGCTCACCGGTAGTCACAAAGCACGAGGTTACCGCCATCAAAGCAAATGAAGCAAACATCCTCATCCTCCTTCTTACTCTTCTTAGCCACCGGAATCGGCGGAGCACCACCAGCAGCAGCACCACCGATATTCCTCGGCGGTCGACCGCGCCTCTTCTTAACTACTACAACCTCCTCCATTGGAACTTCAGGGAGCTGAGAATCGGGAAGTTGGACAATATCGTGGCTCCGATCAACAGTAATTGAGGCGGGAGATAGTACAGGTTTGTCAACGCTAGGTAAAGCTTGAACTGTAATTCGAGTGAGTCGTGTTTCCGCCATTGAAGGTTGAAGAAAAAGGTGGTGAGAGATCGAAGTAGAGCTCAGATGAAAAACCCTAGATTAGGCGCCATGGGAGGGAAACGATGAAGAAGAAGAGGAGGAATAAGGAAGGTGGTCGGCACATGGGACGGCACAGTAGGAGAGAGAAAAACAGAAGGACGGAGAGGAGAGAGAAAGAGAGGGGATGGTGCGCGTTGTTTTGGGTCGTTTTCGAGGTAGGAAACTCAGACCAAAGTATGGATGACTCAATGACTTTTGTTTCAAATTTTTACTCCGTTTCTTTTTGTTTTTTAAGTTTGATTTTACACGTTTATTAACGACTACTCCCGCAGTTTCTTTTTGATGGTTATATTTGAACTTTTGCACGTTTATTAACGTATAACAAAGATTTTTTTTATTAAAAAAATAAACTCAAGTAAAACCTCAATTCACTAATCATTACAACAACCAATAAGATTATTTTATTTATAAAATGAATCGATAATGGAAAAGCACAAAGATTGCTAACTCAACATACTTGGGGAAATTGTAAAGAAATTTAATGAGTTGAAAAAATTAGACCAAATTAAAATTAAAATATGGCACACAAAATGATAGTATAATAAATTTATAAAAGAAAAGATGCTCCCAAGTAACAAACATTGTGAAACACCTTAAAATGAATACGTAACAAACAAAAAGAAACGGAGTGAGTACTTAGGGGCCGTTTGGTTGGAGAAGGGGAAAGGGAATGAGAATGAGAATGGGAATCAAGGATAATGGAATGAAAACCCTTTGTTTAAGAATGTTGTTTGGTTTGTCCATTCTTCTCCCCTCTCTCTCTCTCCTAAGTAAGATAATAAATAATAAATAATAAATAAATAAATAATAAATAATAAATATTTTTTATTTTTTACTTATTTTTTATTATTTATTATTTTTTACTAATTATTTATTCTTCATTATTGATTATTAATTATTACTTATTCATTATTTATTATTAATTTTTTATTATTAATTACTAATTATTTATTATTTATTATTCATTGTTTATATTTATTATTAATTAATAATTAGTAATTAATAATTAGTAATTAATAATTACTAATTACTAATTAATAATTACTAATTACTAATTACTAATTATTAATTATTAATTTTAATTATTAATTATTAATTATTAATTATTAATTATTAATTATTAATTATTCATTATTAACTATTAATTATTAACTATTAACTATTAACTATTAACTATTTACTATTTACTATTAACTATTAATTATTAATTATTAATTATTAATTATTAATTATTAATTATTAATTATTAATTATTAATTATTAATTATTAATTATTAATTATTAATTATTAATTATTAATTATTAATTATTAATTATTAATTATTAATTATTATTTATAGAGAGTGGTCAAGGGAAAGGGAATGGCAAACCTTGGGGGGTGGTAGGGTATCAATGTAGAGGGATTTGGGGGTAAGTGAAAAAGAAAATAGGGTAAAGGGAATGACAAAAACCACCAAACAAACAACAACAAATGGAATGAAACCCCATCATTCCCTTTCCCTTTCCTGAAAACCCCCAACCAAACGCCCCCTTAATGTACATTGAGATTTCTCTATTTTTTTATTTAAATAAGCCAACTTACGTTTATTTATAATGTTCTCACTTTTATCAAAATTCTGATATTGGGAAAATGAGAAAAATTTATGTTCCAATGGAAAAGTGTGAACGTTTAAATGACTCAATGAATTTAATTGGTTAAAATAATTATTTGACACAAATTTTAATAGAATATTAAATCATTTATGTGATAATATAAAAGGGAGTGTAAAGAACATTTTAAAACACCCAACAAGGAAAACGTAAAGAAAAAAAGAAACGGAGGGAGTACAACACTCCCACTTTATACACTATTTATATTCACTTTGACTCTCTTTTTACTTATATATAAAAAATACTCCGTTCCATAAATATTTTCTCCATTTCATAATACTCTTTTTGAGTCAAAGTTAATATTTCCTCTGTTCCATAAATATCGCACCATGGTTGATTTTTACTCTTTTAACACGTTACTTTGACTCTTAATATTTCAAATTGTGTGTAAATAAAAAATGTAAAATATTGATATTTAGAAAATATATATCGATATGAATCTAACATGACCTCATGACTACAATTTTCTTATGTATAAATACAAAAAATGGTCAAAGTCATAGTGTGAATAGTGTAAAAAAAAATAGTGCGATATTTACAGAACGACAAAAGTACTAACTTTGACTCTCTTTTTACTCATATAAAAAAAACATATTATCATATGAAAAACAGTTAAATTGTTCAAATTTCTTTTACTAATAGATACTCCCTCCGTCCCTTAATACTTGCACCGTTTCTATTGGGCACGTTTGCCAATGCACAACTTTGACCACCAATATCTCTAACTACCTATTATAGAAACTTATAAAAATATTAATATTTTGAAAATATATATTAAGATGAATCCAACAATATATTATATACTAACATTTGTTTTCATATACTAGAAATAAAATAGGGTCAAAGTGAATTATGTGAATAGTGCAAAAAGTCAAAACGGTGCGAGTATTAAGGGACAGAGGGAGTAATTATAGATATTAACGATCAAAGGTATGTAATACATTAACAAACATAAAAGTTAAAATGGTACAACTATTTCTAAACAGATTAAGTATTTTTTTAGTCCTTGGAAAATGAATTACGTTTTGCAATAATATCTTTTGAGTTTTGACTATTGAAGCTTTTTTCAATTTTGGGTTTCGTTTATTTTAAAAAAAGGTTAATGCACACGTGGATATTGTTAAGCATTTTTAGTGGAATTTGTCCTCTTCTCGTCTCACTTGTGTTTATTGCTGCTTAATTCAAATTAAGACCAATCATGCACCTTTTCTTTTTTTCTTTCCGTCTTCCAAAAGAAATCCTTTTTCGTCCACTTTTTTTCTAACATTACTTTTTTTTTTTCACAAAATGGTCGTTTGGTTGTGCACTTGTGCATTTAAATTTATCCCCACCAACTTAAATTTCATTAAATATTTTAATACTTTCAAGAGATATTGAAATACGTTATACGGGTAGTCTGTTTGGGAATAAGGATTTCATTTGAGATTTGAATTTGTCTCAATTACCTTGTTTTGATGCTTTTGGAATTTGTAATTGGATTTGACCCAAATTCAAGATTTTTGTGAAAATTGGTTCACTTTAATGAATTTTGATATTCAACCTCAAATCTAATCATTTCAGTTCCTTATGTTATCTCAAACACACTCTCAAGTCTCACCCCTCTCTCTTCAAAAAGACATAATTTTCTATCTCCTCTCCCAAACATACTCTCCTCCTCCGCCTCAACCACCAATCCCCCACCACCTCAACCACTGGCCAATCATCCACCATTGCAGTCCCCCCCCCCCCCCACTCTCACCTTTCTTTCAATCATTTTTATCTTTATTCATCCCCTTAGCTCCTCGTACCTCCACCGGCCCTCCAGATTGTCGACCAATCCATCATCGTTGGTCGCCTTCATTGTTGTGAGACTGGCCCGGATCGGTCTCTTAGTTTTGAAGGTCAACTGCCAAATGTATGTAGGCAATCGTACAAATGCGTGTAGAAAAAACCTCAACAACATTCTTTCTATCATGACATCCAACACTGCCGAGATTGGCAATGGATTCTACAACTTCTCCTTAGGGTAGGAACCGAACAAAGTTTATGTTATGGTCGTATGCTGGAGGGACCTCTCAGTGGGTGACTGCCGTATTAATATTTATGGCGCAACGAACAATTTTCAGCAGATATGTCTTTCAAGTAATGAGTATGTTGGATATTAACAATAGTTTTAGAAAATTGTTTTATTAATTTAATCATGTCATATTTATTTACTTTTGGCTTTGATTTTTGTAAAAAGTTGGGATGCTAAAGATTGTAGAAGAAGATGATGGCCCTGTTTGGTTAGTGCTTGTTAGCTGTGTGACTAGCTGTTATATGTTATCTATTTATATTACCTGGTTTGACTAGCTGGTTGAATTAGTTGTTTGTGTAAAAGTGTTTAGTAAATTAGCTGTTAGATGTTAGTTGTTTAATATGTAAAATGACCATTAAGGACAGTGACATAGTTTGTTGTTTGATACTTTGTTTCTTATTAATATTAGACAAATAGTTTATTGTGTTGATTATTTTCTTTTTATTTCTTGAATAAGCATTAAATAAATAAAACAAGTTTGTTTTAAAAAATAAATTATTTTTAATTTAAAATTTTAAATATACAAATTCTTGATTTGCAAATAGAAAAATACTACTCATAATATTACAAGCGTGATTGCAATAGTTTTCAAGTATTTCAAAGTTCAAATATGTAATTTAATACAATACGAGTCTAGTATAACAAATATATTGAAAATTCAAACATCAACTTAGACGAAAAATGGAGGTCAGATGAAGGAGGCTAATGTAAAACCAAAATTATGAATTTAAATTGTAAAAAACATAAAAATTCTATACTCAATTAGAATTAGAGAGTAAAAAAAATATAGTTTACATGAATACAAAGTTGTGGATAGAAAGAAGAAAATAAAGGTCAGATGAAGGAGGCTAATGTGTGAATATGTTTTTAGAGGAAGATATTAGAGGTTGGCAAGGGTTGTAATAATTTTAGGCAATGTTAGGACAAGGTGGTAATTTGACATTTACCCTCTCAAACCTATAATTACAAAAAGCTCCTATAGTGATCTTTTTCAAAATTAGCCTTTTCACCCCAAAACTCTCTTCTAACCCTCTCCTAGCCAAACACTCCCAAATAGCTTTTTTCAGAGGTCAAACCTCTAATTCACTTCAAAAAGCCCTTTCCCCTCAAACCTCTCCTTACCAAACACCCCCGATGATTGATGAATAGTTGTATCTTTTAATTTGGCCTTTTTTTTAAAACAGATTATATTTTTGAGTAAAGGCATGAGATTTCAGAAGACCATATACTACACTATAAGAGAATTTCAAATTATGGATTTGTAATTCTTGTTTTTCTCCAAAAAATGATTTGGTATTCAATGTTACTATTTGAAATGAATAATTTGAAGTGAATAATTTGAAATGAAATGTCAATATCCAAACACTAACTTTAGCATATAATTGGTCGATCATTTTGCTCACGTGAAAGTATGTCCTCAATAGGCAGAGGTTAGGGGTTGATTCCTCATTTAAAAAAAAAAAATTATAAGTAAAATCAATTCATTGATAAAATGTCATACTACATGTACAATAGAAATAGACTTTAACAAACATAAAACAAATTGAACCAAAAATAAGATATTCCTGCACCAAAACTATAATAGTCAAAGAGTCTTGTATCATGGGATATCTCTCGCACATATCGATGAAATATATAACATTTTCGAAGAGACGGTCTAACTATTTATTGTAGTCGCGAGAACCATCTTATTTGACTTGCCTAAGTCAATATGAAAATATAATGGTTGTTGCGATCTCACATAATTCTTTACCAACGAACCACATTCATAACGACTACTCAATTGAAGATATACTAAACAAATGATTTTTCCAAATAGCTTTTTCCAGAGGTCAAACCTCTAATTCACTTCAAAAAGCCCTTTCCCCTCAAACCTCTCCTTATCAAACACCCCTGATGATTGATGAATAGTTGTATCTTAATTTGGCCTTTTTTTTCAAACAGATTATATTTTGAGTAAAGGCATGAGATTTCAGAAGACCATATACTACACTATAAGAGAATTTCAAATGATGGATTTGTAATTCTGGTTTTTCTCAAACAAATGATTTGGTATTCAATGTTACTATTTGAAATGAATAATTTGAAGTGAATAATTTGAAATGAAATGTCAATATCCAAACATTAACTTTAGCATATAATTGGTCGATCATTTTGCTCGCGTGAAAGTATGTCCTCAATAGGCAGAGGTTAGGGGTGGATTCCTCATTTAAAAAAAAAAAATATAAGTAAAATCAATTCATTGATAAAATGTCATACTACATGTACAATAGAAATAGACTTTAACAAACATAAAACAAATTGAACCAAAAATAAGATATTCCTGCATCAAAACTATAATCGTCAAAGAGTCTTGTATCGTGGGATATCTCTCGCACATATCGATGAAATATATAACATTTTTGAAGAGACGGTCTAACTATTTATTGTAGTCGCGACAACCATCTTATTTGACTTGCCTAAGTCAATATGAAAATATAATGGTTGTTGCGATCTCACATAATTCTTTACCAACGAACCACATTCATGACGACTACTCAACTGAAGATATACTCCCTCCGATCCTTAATACTCGCACCGCTTTCGTTTTCGGGTCGTCCCTTAATACTTGAACCGCTTCTATAAATGGAAATTTATACCAATATTATAGTATTTCTCACACTTACTTACTAACCCCACCTATACCCCTATTCCCTATAAAAAATCATTTAAAAATTCACACCCCCAATCACCACTCCCCACCTCTTACACATTACCACTAATTATATTAAAAAAATACCCCATTATCAACTAAGTACCCATTAAATTAATAAGTCAATTCAAATGTCTTAAACTCCGCACCGGTCAAACCGGTGCGAGTATTAAGGGACGAAGGGAGTACTAAACACCAGATACTGAACTAATCCTGCCACAGGGGGACACACTCTAACAATATAGTCTTATTGTATGTAACAACGTAAGCATGAAAAAGTTAAAACAACAGGGTCGAAAATAGGCAAAAGCACAGTCACAACTGTCTCATGTTTAATGGATTTCGGGATACTTGCTTTATTTTTTACGTCTTTCCTTCTTCCCTTCCTTGCTCAGGAAAACTGTCCAACCTACCTAAAATGACTAACCAATCCAAAAACTTCGCTTTAGCGAGCAAACAAATGTTTCACACTAAGCGAGTAAACAAACAAAGAGTTTTAGCGTGTCAACTTTCACTAGTTGAAGAGTAATAGGACGACAAAGATTAGCGGCCTCCGTGTTGGCAGAATGGCAGAGGCCCATTCCCGGCTAGGAAACCGTGAGATTTGGAAAATGTAGAGAGAAAAAAGGGAGGATAACGCCTAGGATTTTTGTGGTATTTTCAGTTGCCACCTACTCTCACCTAACTACCTAAAGTAATAATAAGCTATAAACGTATTAAGTTGGGATTTCTTATACTTAAACAGTAAAAAAAAAAAAAAAAAAACAAAAAAAACTTAACTCGATATTTATTTAATTTCCTTAAAAATATTGAATTTATTTATATTTGTCCTTGACCCTCCTCATACCAAATTATGGTTCTGCAATTGTCTCACCCCTTCTTATTTTTGTAAGAACTACTACCTCTCATTCAGAGGGGGCCAATAGTTGTCACTTATAAACTACGAATAAGAGTTGCTCTTAAATTTCCACTCTCCTTAGGAGAAGGATAAGATATCGCAGTTACTGGTGTTGTAATGTCGAAACGAATAGAGTCAAAGAAACAATAAAAAATTAATTTTCATCATATAAAAAAATCAAAAAAACAAACAAAAAACGATATCGCCGTTACTGGTGTTGTAACGTCGAAACGAATAGAGTCAAAGAAACAATCTAATATAAATATATAAAGGAGGCGTATTTGCTGAAATATTAGAGCGCCACCTAGGATTACTAATGGTTTCGGCCAATGAAAAATAAGATTTCTAATTTATTTTTGAATTAAAAAAATCAAGTGCCACGCAGATAATTAATTAGGTGCCATGTAGATATTTTAATTAATTAATTACTAATATATACAACTCCATCTAAAATCAAACATTCTAATAATTAAAAAAATAATCTATTGCCACGTAGATAATTAATTAGGTGCCACGTAGATATTTTAATTAATTAATTACTAATATATACAACTCCATCTAAAATCAAACACTCAAATAATTAAAAAATAAATCTAAAATAAAATTCATCCAAAATCAAACACTAATCTAAAATAAAATAAATAAAATTCAATTTAAAATCAAAACATTAATCCAATATTAGAGCGCCACGTAGAAAAATCTAATGGTTTCGACCAATGAAAAATAATATTTCAAAATTAATTTTGAATTAAAAAAGTCGAGTGCCACGTAGATAAATAATTAAGTGACACGTAGATATTTTTTATTAATTAATTATTAATATTACGCATATACAATTTCATCCAAAAACAAACACTCTCATAATAAAATAAAATAAAAATATAAAATGAAATTCAATGCAAAATAAAAAACTAATTTAATCTAATATATAAAAGTGGTATATACATATGATATTTATTTAAACATAACAATTTAATAGAATCCGAAAAAATCGATTGCCATGTAGATAATTAATTAGGTGCCACGTAGATATTTTAATTAATTAATTACTAATCTATACAACTCCATCTAAAATCAAACACTATAATAATTAAAAAAAAATCTAAAATAAAACTCATTCAAAATCAAACACTAATCTAAAATAAAATAAATAAAATTCATTATCCAATATTAGAGCGCCATGTAGGGAATCTAATGGTTTCGGCCAATGAAAAATAAGATTTCAAAATTAATTTTGTATTAAAAAAGTCGAGTGCCACGTAGATAAATAATTAAACGCCACGTAGATATTTTCATTAATTAATTAAAAATATTACGCATATATACAATTTCATCCAAAAACAAACACTCTCATAATTTTTTTTTTAAATCTAAAATAAAATTTAATACAAAATCAAAAACTGATTTAATCTAATACGAAGTATATAAAATTGGTATAACAAATTTTACTAAGTTGGTATTCATTTACCAAAAAAATAATTCCATTGACAACAATGTCATGCGATACACCTTTTATAGAATATGATGTGGGTTCTATTGTAGTCGTTAGGCTCGATAATATAATAACATTTTCTATATAAATTAAGCTCCTCCAAATCTGTTAGCTAAACAATTGAATTGTTTAAAAAACTTTTAAC
This sequence comes from Spinacia oleracea, assembly GCF_020520425.1. Classification (NCBI taxonomy): domain Eukaryota; kingdom Viridiplantae; phylum Streptophyta; class Magnoliopsida; order Caryophyllales; family Amaranthaceae; genus Spinacia; species Spinacia oleracea. Next base: position 156,231,104 of record NC_079489.1, read on the forward strand.
AAATATGTTGGTGCCGAGCACTATATTAACAGAGAGGAAAATCGATGTGGAGTTGACAAATCTCTCTCTTATTTTCCTCTCTTATAATATAAATAACTAAACTATGATAAAATAATTAATTAATTAATATAGTTCATATATATTTTACCTAACATTTTCTAATTATGGTAATAACCGATTAAACTACGAATTAATTATTTACTTATGCCAATAAATTTCTTGATTTAAATCTATGTCTATATCTATATACTCCATACTATACTTAAAGAGAGACAAATCGATGTCAAGATGACAAATGTCGCTATTTGATTTGCCTCTATTATACATAAATAAATAATGACTAATGTACATATGTACTATCAAGTTTTGTTTAGAAATTTGGTCATATACTGGATGTGGATATGTAAAATAAACCTTTACTTTTGATTGTTTGTTAATTTTAATCCAATAAAAAATCTTTGCATACAATTTCTGATAACCGACCGGTATACAAAATTAAATCTTATAATAGTTGAACTTATACTGAATTAAGACTTTAATCTGTTCGACTTATTTTGACTTATTTCTGACAGCTAAGTTCAGTTAATCTCAGATAATATACGTTCATAAAAAATTCGTTTTTCAGACATTTTCGCACACAAATAAGTCTATTTCAGACCAATTCAATTTTTTGAGATAAAATAAGTTTGATAAGTTCAGTTAAGTTCATATAAGTTCAGCTAAACTCAGATGAAATAAGTTTAGAAAAAATAAGTTTTTTCAGATATTTTCAGAAACAAATAAGTTTATTTCAGATAAAATAAATTTAGATAAGTTCAGTTAAGTTCAAATAAGTTCGGATAATATAAGTTCAGAGAAAATAAGTCGAATAGAACGAAACCTAAATTATTGTAATGCTATCAATTTTCAAGAAATTGTGTCATATAATGAATATGGATATGAATAGAAACCTTTAACTCTTTATAGGTGTTGTCACAAACATTTTATAGGCCCGATGTTAACTAACAAAATGAGACCCCTAGCCATATAAATAAGTACTTTTTAATAACGGGCCCTATCCTATGTTTAATCTTAAATATCAAAGAAGGATTTTTCCACATTCTCATTACCGTAATATTTTTATACGGAGCACGAATAATAATTTTTTCGCTCTTATTATTGCAGTCTTAAGGGCATGTTGATTGAAATTTTGACCAATATATCGTAATCAAATACATCCAATATGCACCAAAATATATTTGGATAAGGGAACAAATGAAATTAACAACCTAATTACTAAATCATTTAAGTAAAATAGTGTAGTATGTAAGTATGTGCAAAGTTTTGATATTTGAAGTCAATAAATTCACAATCCCAAAAAATCAATCGTACCCAAAATTGTCTTTGTAAAATTAATTACACAAAAGTCAATCAACAATAATTATTGATTAACGAAGGAAAATTCAGATCTTTTAAACTGGAGTGTAGGTTTTTGGATTAAGAAAAATCTAAGATTATTATAAAATTGCATAAGTAACCTAAAATAATAACAATCTATAATGTAATGAGAATATAATTGACATACAAGTATAATGCAAAACTTAAATGTAGGAACATCATAAATTAGTGTTGCGATATGACATCTATATCTATGTATATTGTACTAAACCTAAGGTCCATAGAACCAAAACTAATATATATGGAGCTCTGTGGTTAAAAGTTTTCCCCCTATTAACTGAATAAATACTTAAAAAAAATATTATTTCCCATTATAAACTAATCCTCTACACAAGTCATAGTCTTTATAATTGTTATATCTTATAAGGGTTTATATTGTACAAAGTAGTATCTTATATTATAAATTACTATTAATATGTTAGCAACAAAAAGAAAAATATATGTATATGTTAATGCAGAGGATAGCAATATCACTTATATATATATATATATATATATATATATATATATATATATATATATATATATATATATATATATATATATATATATATATATATATATATATAATTTCGTGCAAAATTAACATTTTGATGTGTAAATCGTGCATCACACTTGATGATGGAGCGAGTTTTGATTTTAAATTGGATCGACGGCGAAGATAAACAAAGATGATTGACTAATATTGATTAAATAAATACATATTTGGTGTTGGTGAGCGGGTATAAAGATGACATGTACCCATCTTCGAGATCGGGCGAGTTTGAATTTATTGAAATTGAGAATACTTACCTAATTTAATTATGTATATCACTTTTAAATATTTTATCAATATATAGCTAATACAATAAATTTTAATAATAAACTTATGTCAATAAATTCAAAGTTAGCTGAAAGACAAAGTTAATTATTTACTGAATATAGGGATATCAAATTGTCAGTGGGACAAGTTTTAGGGATATCCCCGAGTCATCCGCCTCAAGTGGGTGAGGATGAAGGGCAGTTTTGTGGGTGATAAGGTTAATAAATGTATTCGTCGCGGGTGAAGAGGCGAGGATGTATTTTATATTGTTGGGTGACAGTGTTAAAAATGTATTCGCCGTACAACTGTCCGCCTTGCTTATCTTTCATATAATGATTATAAATATATCAACATTCTTTTTACTACTAACCTGCATATTGTAATGTATTTCTTATTTTACTCAATTACTCTAATTAGACAACCGAATTTTCAAAGACTCTAGAATAGAGTTTTAAAATTCAAAACTCTAATACAAAAAAAATACGTTGAGTACAGGGGTAGGTTTAAGAGTGGTGTGGATACACTGGTGGGTGATAGGGCGGGGATGAATTTTATTTTTCACCCCTCGAGATGGATATTGGGAGGGGTTGGTACCGTTCCTATATATCATGGGTTTGTATTGTTCCTATATATCATGGGTGGGTATTGTTCCTATATATCATGGGTGGTGGGGATGAGATGCGAATTTTAGGCGGGTACGCGCGGGTGTGGATGCTCCGCCCCGACTCAAAGTCATATCTAGACGAATAAAGTAAATGGTGGTGGTAGGTGGTAAATGATCGGGTAATAAGGTAGATAGAGTGAGTATTGAGTGGGTGTGACTAACTATCAGGTGTGTATGGTAGATGATCGAGAATAATTTTATATTTAACACAAGTGATTAATGAGGATGGAATCAATGTTTTCTATGTACTTTTATTGATTTTTTTTTTTAATATTGAAGACACCCCAAAATGAGACAATAACAAATTTGTACATAATTGATTATTATTCATTAGGAGCATCCAAGCTCTATTTTGATGATAATTGTCTACCAATAAGCTTAGTTTTCCTTTTTATATTTAGATAATATATAAAGGAGGCGTATTTGCTGAAATATTAGAGCGCCACCTAGGATTACTAATGGTTTCGGCCAATGAAAAGTAAGTTTTCTAATTTATTTTAGAATTAAAAAAATCGAGTGCCACATAGATAATTAAATAGGTGCCACGTAGATATTTTAATTAAGTAATTATTAATACATACAACTCCATCTAAAATCAAACACACTAATAATTAAAAACTAAATCTAAAATAAAATTCATCCAAAATCAAACACTAATCTAAAATAAAATAAAATAAAATTCAATCCAAAATCAAACATTAATCCAACATTAGAGCGCCACGTAGGAGATACAATCGTTTCAGCCAATGGAAAATAAGATTTCAAAATTAATTTTGAATTAAAAAAAGCCGAGTGTGCCACGTAGATATTTTTTTTTTTGAAGGTATATTTGTTTTATTAATTAATTATTAATATTACGCATATACAATTTCATCCAAAATCAAACACTCTCATAATTAAAAAAAAAAAATCTAAAATGAAATACAATCCAAAATAAATTATTAATCTAATCTAATATATAAAATTGGTATATATAAGGGTTTGATTTTAACTTAAAAATTTAATAGAATCCGTGCATCGCACGGGCTAAAATCTAGTAAAATTAATTTGCATCATTAAAAAAAAAACTAAAAAACAAACAACAAAACACATCTATATCCAAAGTCTTCACTTTAGATACCTTGCACAACATCATTAACTTCATTTCCCCTTTTCTACACAAAACACAAAAAACTTCCCATCACAACACCGATCGTCTCGGAAAAACTCAGGAGTCAGCCGGAAAAAAAAACCAGCAAATAGTTTAGAGAGAGAAAATAAATTTCGGTGGAAGAAATGTTGCATCAGCCGCAGCCACCGCCGCAGCAACACCAGCGAGAGAGAGCTCGCCGCCGCTGCGAAGGCACCGCCATGGGAGCCATCGCCCTCGATCTTCGTCCCGGCCTCGGCCTTGGTCCTTTCACTCTAGGTTTTTTCTTCTCTCTCTCTTCCGTCTTTTTTATCTCCGATCGTCTTAATTTGTTGATCAATTTTGGAATTATTCTCCTTCACTTCTAATTGGAATTTTGCTACTGTGATCAATTTTGTTTTTTAAAATTTTTAAATTTGGGCAATTTTAATTTTGCAGGAATGCCAATTTGTGAAGCGTTTGCGCAAATTGAGCAGCAGCCTAACATATATGATGTGGTGCACGTCAAGTATTTTGACGAGGTTTGTTTTCATTTTTCATAATTTTGATTACTTATTTGTTTATTTTATCTGGATAAATTGCTGCAAAATCACTTTTAGTATTTTTTATTGGTTTTAGCCAAATTATCCTGGGCGATTCATTACATTAGAGTACATTTAGCTTTTGCTGGTTTTGGTAGTGAAAATAGTTGTTAAATGGTTAGTGCTGTTGATGTAGAAGAATTAGATGATTTCTTCAATTGTAAATGCTGCTACAGGTAGCCAAGTCCCCACTTACCCATCTAGGAAATTAGAAAAAGCTTATGTGTTGATGGAGGTTGACGATCTCAGTGGATAAAATCTTGGTTCATGTTGACGACCCATCATTGGGATTAAGGCTTCGTTATTACTGTTGTTATGTATTTACTTACTCCGTTTCACAATGGATGCGTCATATTGACTTTGGGCGCTATTTATAGAGTACTAACGTTGACCATCACTATCTTTTGTATTACGTATTAATAAATGATGAAAGTTAGATATTTTGAAAATATATATTGAGATTAACCTAATGACTATTAAATATACAAAATTTGTCTTCACGTGTTAGTAGTAGACGAGGTCAAAGTTAGTCAATGGATAATATAAAAAGTCAATATGATGCATCTATTAAGAAACGAATGAAATATTGATGGAGGTCTTCGGGTGGTGCTGACTGCTGAGCACTGAAATGTGGTTGCATTATAATTAAACCTATTTGTTGGTCAACTCTGTGCAGATAATTGTCGCTACTTGAGACTCTTGAGAGTGACTATTGTTTCCAGAAAGAGGGGTTAGATTTTAAGTTGCTAGAAGTGTAAAAGTCTGAGCTGAATGTTAGTGGTATCTAAATGTTTTGCTATATTTCTCGTTAATATGGATAATACCTGATGACTGTTTTTAATATATCTTGAACTCACTGGAGTTGGGCAAACTCTGACTGCAGGAACCCCTAAAGTTGGATATGGTCATCAGCTTTCCAGATCATGGGTTTCACCTCCGATTTGATCCTTGGTCCCAGGTTTGACTTCCCTAGTAATTTGAAACTCTCCAATTGACATTGAATCTAATCTGTACTATTGTTTGATAAATGTCACTTACGTGGGAGAATTGGAATATTGGGGGGAAAGGACGGTGGAAATAGAAAATATAAGGGGCACATCCACACATGAGAGTCAACGCCTGAAAAGGCGTGGTTGAGGTTGAAAAATAGGATAAGCTTGTTTCTCGCAAAGAAAATAGTTTGAAGGTCTGAAGTTGCCAGAAACCTTTTATGAAGCTGTTTTTCTTAAAACGTGGTATATAAAATGTCTGTTCTGACAAAATTTTCAAAATGACATTTTTGTTATGTGTTCTGCGCATTTATACTGAGGATAAAAATCTGTTTGTACGAGTACATAAAGTTGTTTCCCTTTCTTTTTAGCTGTATTACACGGGGCTTTTGTAGATACTCTTTACTGTGTGCTGAGGTATTATCACCAATGTTACTTGTGGGAATTGACGGATCTATTTTTAAGTTGAATATGCCATTGTGTTGGCCTGGTGGATGTGCTCCTGCAAGATCTACCTATTTATTTCAGTTCTGAATGCCTACATATGTATATATATATCCACATTATTTTTGTTGAATGACCCTCTATTTTGTTTGGTAGAGGTTGCGGCTTATTGAAATTTTTGATGTTAAAAGGCTTCAGATGCGATATGCCACCTCTCTGATAGGGTAAGTCGTCTTAGAGACACTGTAACACCCCCCCTCCTCCTCCTCCTACTCCTTATAACTTGTCATTCACTTATTATCAAAAGTTTTTACTTTCAGAGGACAGACCACTCTTGCAACCTTTGTAGCTGTATATCAGCTTTTTGGTCCTACATATCCAGGGATTTACGACAAAGAAAGAGGCATTTATAATCTGTTATATCCAGTAGGTTTTCTGGAGAAATCACCACTGTTCTTGGTTCCTTCCACTTGAAGCTATTTTTGTACTAGTTTCTTGAGTTGTTTGGTTCTGGAAATTTTCAGGGACTGTCCTTTGCTTTTCCGATTCCTACACAGTATACAGACTGTTGCAATGATGGGGAAGGTAGCATGCTCTCCTTATGTGTGTCCTTTAACAAATGTTTTATTTTACCGTCTTATTTGTTCTCACCATTTTGTTTAATATCAGCGGAATTGCCTCTTGAATTTCCTGATGGTACTACTCCAGTTACTTGCCGTGTCTGCATATATGATAGTTCAATGGGTAAGAAGGTAGGAGTTGGATCACTAATGGACAAGGCTACTGTTCCTCCGCTTCCTGCTGGTAGCCTGTACATGGAAGAAGTGCATGTTAAGGTTGGCAGTTACAGAAGCAGAATGCTGCAATCTGTTTGATTTTTTCCATTTAGTTTATAATCTCTCGCAAGAGAGGTATTGTAGCAGATTTCTGATCTTATTTGCATGTACTATTCAGTTAGGAGATGAATTGCGGTTTTCTATTGGTGATCAGCATGTACCTTTTGGTGCATCTCCACAGGTATCTCTTTTACGCTTCCCTCTTTGACGATGTAGTAATTTTCATATGCTTTCAGTTTGAGCAAGATTGTTTTCTTCTCTTTGTTCAAGCTGATGTTATGCTTTTATTTACTGGTAACTTACTGCCAATCATAAAACTCTCAAATTCCATTATTAGTTAGTATAGTCTTCGTATTTACTTGTAAGATACTTCCTTTTGCAATTTGAGGTAAAGAAGTGTTGATTTGGGTCATTTTTAAATTTTTTATGCTAGTTTCTGTTTATAACTTTGTAGTCCGTACTGCTTGTCTTCTCTATTTTCATATGAAGATGAAAACGGCGTTGCTTTTGAGTACTATGGTGTATTGATGTTGCTCTATTGTAGTATTATGCCTAGTAGCGATAATTAGATATTGATTTTGCAGGATGTTTGGACTGAATTAGGCCGTCCTTGTGGAATACATCAGAAGCAGGTACAATCTAGTCTATGTTATCATTTTTAGAAATTACTCCTAGCACATATAGTTATTTTTCAAGAATTGTTTACAAAGTTGAAAAACATTCAATGCTGTTATACTAAGATACCAAACATGAGCTGAGACTCATCCTAAGAATGAAGTCATAATAATAAAGCTTTTGTGTGATAGATGGTTAAGGTTGTATTTGAATTTTGGAACTATATAACTGTATATAAATATTAAATATTAAATAAGATATAAGTGAGAGGTATAACTAGAGTTCCATGGAATAGGGGAGTTGATTTTAGAATTTCTGTCACCATTCTTCTGTCTCTTCTCGTAGGTTCTGATTTATGATTAGTTAAATCAAATGTTTCTTTTTTTTTGTCATTTTTTTTGTATTGCCTCCTTATTTAAGCATACGTGGCAATTCAGAGCTCTGGACTTCACTTTCTTTGTAACTGCCGAATGATGTTTTAAGCGTATGATGCTTGCACTGTTGCACAGGTTGACCAAATGGTAATTCATTCAGCCTCAGATCCGCGTCCACGAACAACCCTTTGTGGAGATTACTTTTATAATTACTTCACACGTGGCTTGGACATATTGTTTGATGGGCAGGTATGCTTCTTGGACAACCTTCTGTTTGGCCTTCGTGTGTGTATTTTTCATTTACACTTCTTAGACTGGTCGTTAATATTTCAGACACATAAAATCAAAAAGTTTGTTCTGCACACAAACTATCCCGGGCATCCTGATTTTAACTCGTACATAAAGTGCAATTTCGTCATCCATTCATCTGACTGTAAGTTCCACTTTTTTTGTGGGTAATTTTAGTTCTTCGAAGCACATTAACTTGACGTGGCCTATCTTATGTTGTGTGTAGTTGATGGATCTTTCCCAGATGAAAATAGTTTGAAACACTGCATTACTGCGAGCACGAAGTGGGAACAGGTCAAGGTAATATTTTGTAATTGAGTTAAGGTGCTTATTTTCTCGTTGACATATTCGAATGAGGATAATGTACCATGAGAATGAGAAAGTGAGCTCTGATTGGAAAGTGGAAGTGTTGTGATACATTCTGAAAGAGAAAGTGCGACTCCAATTGCGGATGTATCTTTATAATTGCTTTACTTATTCTCTGTTTTCATAACCTTTTTATTCCGACGCTAGTTGTTTACTACTCCCTCCGCCCCAAAATTGTAGTCCTGTTTGACTAAAAACACGGGTTTTAAGAAAAGTGGAATATATTGTATGAGAAAGTGGGAAAGTGGAATATAGTGTATGTGAAAGTGTAAAAAAGGAATATAGTGTATGGGGGAAGTGGGAAAATGTTTGAGAAAGTGGGAAAGTAGAATATAGTGTATGGGAAAGTGGGAAAAGTAATGTCCAAATAAGGAAGGAAACATGACTATAAATTTGGGACGCCCGAAATAGAAAACAGTACTATAATTTTGGGACGGAGGGAGTAACGATTATCTATGGTTACTGTTGGACATTATTAGCACTAGTTCCTTCTGGGCTACTTGTCGTTTTATTTTTTATTTGATTGGTTAACAGTAAAGAGCTATTTCTGAACTGCAGGAAATTCTCGGAGATTGTGGTCGTGCTGCCATCCAAACTCAAGGGTCTACAAACAATCCTTTTGGATCCACCTTTGTGTATGGTTATCAAAATGTTGCATTTGAGGTGAGTTTCTGTGGTTTGGGACTTCAGCTGATTTCTGCTCATCCTTGAGCTTCTTATGTATGGCTTTGACTCTGTGGTGCAGGTTATGAAGAATGGTTATATTGCCACGGTGACTCTGTTTCAGTCCTGATAAATGTATGATTACGTAGCATAACTCGTTATATCAGTCAGTGTCCATCTGCTTTGTTTTATTTGGCTAGCCCCATTCATGAATTGCTGTTCCTGCTCCCATCCGCTTACTGTCTTTTGGCTTTCGTTGATATATTACTTGTTTCTTACTTATGTCTTCATTCCTTAACAGTACTGATGTTGCTGTGCAGAATTGGAGAATGGTCAGATTGATGGTGCGATACATCCGTTGCTAAAATGTGTATGGTTCACTGATTTCAACTTTTTTTTGGGGGGGTTATTTCCATCCTTTTGGAACCCACTTTGACTGTGCATTTCCCCGTCAGTTGGGTCACATTATGATCATATTTGAAGCTGTCTACTTGTAGCTTAAGAACCTTGAATATCTTTGGTTAACTGTAGTATAATGAATAATCAGAACGCTGCTGAAATTACTATGGTATTAGTTATTACTAACTATACCTTTAAAGCCTGAGTCATAGTAGAATCATGGTAGTGCATGTAGATCATATTTATATGCTTCATCCTTTCATCCTACTTAGGTACCGTTTGACTTACCTGGATTTCACTTATCTCATCTTATTGGCATTATTGGAAGTTATAAAAAGATGTCATTTGAAGAACTTATTGACCGTTATCTTATACCCCCCGTCCCAAAATTATAGTCTTGTTTTCTATTTCGGACATGTCAAATTTATAGTCCCGTTTCCTTATTTGGACATACTTTTCCACTTTCCCATGTACTATATTCCACTTTCCCTCTTTTTACACTTTCCCAAACACTATATTCAATTTTTCCACTTTCCCACTTTTTTATACACTAAAATTCTACTTTTCTTAAAACCTAGAATATAATTCTAGGACGGAGGGAGTATTATCTTATCTCACCTGAACTTATATCATCTTGAACTTATCAGCCCTTATTTTATCTTAAACTTCGTATTATCTTATCTTATTAGTCCCTGAAATCAGTGAAAATAAGGTGAATAGAACAAAGCCTTAATATTGCTCCAACTGCATTTGGTTTGTTGGTAGCTATACTATGATAATAATATTGTTTCCAATTGTTTCAAGTTGATTTACTTATTCTTGTGCACTTGCAGTGGAAGTGTATAGCCACATCTAAGCCAACAGCCTGCTTTTCCCCAGACGAAAGGTCGGGAAATGAGCAATCACAACGTTAAACGTACAGTTGCATGTAGTATTATGTACAGTTCTGCTTACAGTGACTGGAATTTCCGAGAAGCAAATACGTGGAGGAAATTGTGGCACATAAATTCGTTTCATCATGTATATAACTAATTCTTAACTTGGAGAGGCGTATAGATCGCCTAGCTCCTTCTGTAACCGTTGTTTTAACTGGTTATGTAGTTCATGTTGCTTACACTTTCTGTTTCAAATTCTAAAATTATGATCTGTATATAATTATCCCAATAATTGCATTGGATATGTCATGTCTTTTGTTTTGCCTAGACATATGTATCTGTTGTTAATTTCAGCTTTTCAGGGAGTAAGAAAATGAATCTTTATCTGACTATATTCTTTCCTGGAATCTGTCTTGTGTTCTACAACTGTTACTTGCAAAGGCAATACAAGGTGGAGTAATTTTTGCTCAGTTTTTGGTAACTTTTTTTGTTTTTTTTGACAGACGTAAAAGGAGAGTTAATCCCTCTCAAGGGTATTCTTAGCTACTAAATACAACTTCCTCTACAAGCAGGTAACTTTTAACATGTTTTGATTAAATTTTATAGCGCGACTGCTATTAAAGGCCACAAGGGGGTGAATTGTGTTATGTAATGTCAATCATAGGGGTGTTCATCGGTCCAAACCCGGACCGGACTAAAGACTGAAATTTTGGTAATTTAAGACCCGATGACTGAACCGATTATGTTTGGATCGTACCCGTACTGGACTGGTTTGAACCGGTTGTAGACCTATTTCTATATTTTTTTTACTTTTCTAAAAATTATGGTAAAAAAGAAAAAATATAGAGTATAAAAATTCCATTTGTTTAAGGCTTTTTTGGAAGCTAAAATAAAACATATCACAATACATGAAGTAATAGTTACAACATATTAAAGTATAGAATTAAAATTTTAAATAGTTTATATTACATTGTTAAGGAAAAATCGACCCGGTCCAAAATCGAATCAGACCGGATCGAAGACCGAAAATTGATATTTCTCGATTTGGAGACTGGACCGATTGCCTTTGGTCCAATCCGGTTTGGGTCGGTCTGGTTCGATCCATTTTTTTCGGTCCGGACTAATTTTTGCACACCCCTAGTCAATCGTGCGTAAATTGATGAAGATGAAAAAGGATAAACATCAAAAATTACAATGTAGCTAGAGAAGACAAGACTAAAGAGGAAAATGAATGGTTCTCAAATCCATGTTAAATTAAATTAAGTTCTTAAGCCATTCATAGCCATCTATGAAATCATAGGAAATGAATGGTTGAGCTTCTTGTGATGTTAATTCCCTCGACCATGATACCCTTCCTCCATAGTTAGCTCCCGGTCCTGAGCACTTGTATTGTCCGTAAAATACCGTCCTGCACATTAAACCAAAACTATCATGATGTCTTCATTAGTGTTTTCTATAAAGATGGCCGTGGGCCAGGGCCAAACTAAAAAAGGGCGACAAGAGAAAAACTCGGTATGGCACAAACACAAAAAAGCACTGCACAAGCACGAAATCGTGGCCAGGTGCTGCATTTCTTTTGGAAAAAGCACGACAAGACGTGCCCTGCTCGTCACCACAATGCCATAGTAAAAGTAGGCATATGTACGATGGCTCATCCCGACTCGAGGGATTAAGCCACATTTAAAAAAAAAAATTGCCCGCCTCAGCTCAGCCCGGGCCCGTTACAAGTGAATTGACACAGGGCTAGACACGTTCATGTCACAATTCGTGGGCTCGGCCTGACCTACAACCATCTTTATTTTCTATTATTGTACTAATATTAGCACTTTCTAATAAAGATAGTTGTGGGCTATGGCCCAACCCGACACGAAAAAAGCCCGCCCGACTTGGGCACGAAGTCGTGGGACATGGACCAGGCCTGTGTCGCATTTTTTAAAGACAAGACATGTCACGACCCATCCAGACACAGCAAAACACACTAAATTTAGCAAAATTAAGCTTGCACATGACATCCCACCCCGACACAATGGCACGTGGGCCTGAGCCACATTTTTGAAAATTTTGTCCCGGCCCATCCTTTTACAAACGGGTTTTGGCAAGGGTCGGGCCATTCAGGCCCATGGACTCGACCCGAAGTCCAACTCAGCCCACAACCATTTTTTCCCTATTGCTGTTACTAATATTATTGAGAATGTAGTTTAAGAGGAAGGAGACATACATATCCCTATTTTTGTCACCCCAATCATACCATCCCCCCGGGGCAATGATCTTGTCCATGTAAGTGTACGCAAACACAACCCTTGAGAAGGTACCCCAAGCCCGACCAAGGTAAAGCCCGCCCGACCCGGTAACCCTACAATTCACAAAAGAAAACCCAGTTTTCTCCGTGAAACTCTCCCTCTTTTGAGCAGTAAGAGCTCCATAGTGGTTTGACACGGCGTGTAGATGGCACGCATCGTATAGGGAGAGTCCGTTTCCAAACACGAAATCCACAGATCCTTCGATATAGCAATCCTTGAAGTAATGTCTTCCTATGTGATCAAACAAAGTGTCTTGTGTCCCTATGAATTTGCACCCTATGAATGCTGCTTTGTCTGCTGATATCCGAAGTGCTACTGCTTGTTTCCCTAGTGCTCCTGTTTGCGGCAATGGCGCTACATTCTGTTTTTAAATGAACATAAAAAAAAAAGGGGTGATTCCAAATCAATAACGGTTATTGATTAACATTACATATCACATGGCATAATCGTAAATAAATAGACTTCGAAGATATACGTTTAATTTCAATTTTTATTCATTTAAGCTCTCATTTTATTCATTTAACCTAAAAGTTTGTTCTATTAATGCACTATTTTCATTTTTTTTTTGTTTCCACCTTTTTTTTTGTTTCCAGTTTTTCTAACGATTTAATTACGAAAATTCCATGTTATTTGCACTATTTATAATCCTCACTACTAAGGTATACACATTCTAATTGAAGAAACATGGAGACTACAGAAGAAAAAAAAAATGCATGGTTTTCAGTTGATGACTGAGTTTAATAGCGTTTTCTAAACACATAATGATGGATTGATAGAACTAATCAAATAGTTCAAATATCATTGATTTTAAGTTGAGTAAGGATTTGTTTGTTTTAATTTATCCCAGCAAAAATAAGTTTAAACAAGTAGATAAGTTCAGTTTAGTCAAGATAAGTTAATATCAGTTGAACCAAACAGAGGTTAAGAGACTCTTACCTTATTTAAACTTAACACCATTTTCATTTACATTCAATCATCTATAAATAAAGGTCTTCATTTTTCAAGACTAATAAAATAGTTCAAATATCATTGATTTTAAGTTGATTAAGGGTTTGTTTGTTTATTTCAACTTATTCCAACAAAAATAAGTTTAGATAAGTAGATAAGTTCAGTTTAGTCTGGATAAGTTAATTTATGTCAAATTCAGTTGAACCAAACAGAGCAAGAGAGACTCTTACCTCATAGAACTCAACACTATTTCCATTTACATTCAATCATCAATAAATAAAGGTCTTCATTTCAAGACTAATCAAATAGTTCAAATGTCATTGATTTTAAGTTGATTAAGGGTTTGTTTGAACTCATATTGACTTATTTCATCAAAAATAAGTTTAGATAAGTAGATAGGCTAATTTCAAATCAAATTCAGTTGAACCAAACAGAGGCTCATAGACTCTTATCTCATACTATGTAGAACTCAACACTATTTTAATTTACATCCAATCATGTTCTCAAGGCTAATCAAATAGTTCAAATAGTTCAAATATCATTGATTTTGAGTTGATTAAGGTTTATTGTTTCAACTTATTTCAACAAAAATAAGTTCAGTTCAGTCTAGATAAGTTAATTTCAGTCAAATTCAGTTGAACCAAACAGAGCCTAATTAAAGACTCTTACCTCATGGAACTTATCACTATTTTCTTTACATTCAATCATCCATACATACATGTCTCCATTTCTCAAGAACTAAGAAGAAGTAAAACCGAAAATGGCGAAAGAAAACGAAGATCAATCTGATAATTAAGCTTATATATATGTTAAGAAGACATGGTTGAAAAAAAACTGACCTTGAAAGTGATATTTTTGGCAACAAAGAAAGGAGAATTAACAGCAAAAGTAGCAGAGCCATAAGTCCCTAATGGCTGACCACTCTGCCCTAATCTGTCAGCAGTATCATCCCATTCAATTATGGTCTTATCTGCTCCTGCTCCTTTTATTTTTATGTAAGCCATTGTTCTTGGAATTTCCACCTTTTCCCTGTTTATTTCATAATAATTAGTATCAAATTAAGTCTATAATTAGTATCAGAATGGAAGCAAAACAAATTAAACAGCATTTTTGTAGACAGACAAAAGTAAGCTTGATTAAAAGACGGGCTTGGCCGGGTTCGGGCCAAATGTGTAACTAAAAGCCATTCTCATAGGAATTTCCACCTTTTCCCTGTTTATTCATAATTTAGAATCAAATTAAGTCTATAATTAGTATCAGAATGGAAGCAAAACAAATTAAACAGCATTTTTGTAGACAGACAAAAGTAAGCTTGATTAAAAGACGGGCATGGTTGGGTTCGGGTCGGGCTATGACCAAAATTTATGACCATTATGTCGGTTTGGGCCTAATTCCGGGCTGAAATTTTCTGCCAAAACCCCGTTATTTTGGGTCAAATTCGGGTCGGGACATAATTCTATAGCTAAATTTCCAATTCTAAGTTGCCCAAAACCCATCAAAAAAAATAAAACCGGGTCAAGTCGGGGGCCAAAAAGCTGAATTTTCCTGCTCAAAACTCGCTATTTTGGGCCAAACTTCAGGCAGAATTTCCCTGCCCAATACCTGCTATTTCAGGCTTGGGCCAAATTCGTAACTAAAATTTCACTTTTTAGTTGCCAAAACCCACCCAAAATTTTTTAAACCATGTGTTGGGTGGGGCCAAACTTCGGGCTGAATCTTCCTGCCCAAAACAAGGGATTCAGGCCGTGCCAAAGTTATAAGTAAAGTTCCAATTTTTAGTTTCCCAAAAACCCAAAAAGAAGATTTAATCGGGTCGGGATGGGCCGGGCCCAAAATACGGGCCCCGCCAAATTTATAACTAAAATTTCCGATTTCGAGTTGCACAAAAGCCCCCATTTTTTAAAAAAAATCGGATCGGGGTGGGCCAGGCCCAAATACAACCCTTCAAATTCTGCCCAAAATCGCTATTTGGGCCGGGCCGGGCCGGTCCAGCGGGTCGAGCTCACAAGACAACCAACCTTAGTCAAAAGATAAGCTAGCTCTGCAATGAAGCACTACTGACCTGTATGTTCCTGGACCAACAGAGATAACCACACGACACGAGTTAAGAATTGGGAGTGAACTTATAGCCTTCTGCACACTACCAAAATGCTTCGACGACGGTTTCGGGTTTTCCCTCACTTTAATGGTTTTGCAAGGCTTCATTTTCTTCTTCTGTTGTTGTTTGTGTTGCTCAAATTTCATTCTGTTGTTGTTGTTGTTGTTGTTGTTGTTGTTGTTGTTAGACCTGGATTTGGTCTTAAACCCAATTTTGTTAACCCATTCAAAAAACTCTTTCTCACCAACTCTCAACTTCACATTAGTAGTAGTAATTGATGCATCATTTTGGTTAGCCTCAGCTAAGGGAACACATAGAACACACAAAGAAAACACAACTACTCTGAGTATTATCATACTTGAGTTTTTCTAAGTGATCAGAGTTAGGAGAATGTGGTTTCTAAACAAGAAAAATGGAATGTGGAAATGGAATCCTATATAACGTTCATAATATAGTTAGGATTTTTAGAGAAATCGGTGAAAATAAAGGCAGCTCTATATGGACCTGTGACTTCAGGACCTACCATATATTAATTCTACAAATATTGACTTTTAGAAATTTGTTTTTAATCTAATTATGTTTGTTTTGTTTTGTTTAGCTGTGTATAAATTGCCCTTGTTTTCACGAAACTGTATCAATAATCACTATCTCTGTTATATAAAGGAACAACTGAGGCGAGGTTGTTTTTTGGATATCAGATATGTGAGGTAACATACATATCAGCTAAAAGACAAATGTAGGCCCGGTCCTGACATTTTAAGGGCCCTAGGCGAAATAAGGGATTTGGGCCCCTTCTAACATAATACGTCTTTAACTGAAAAAATATCTTTTTTTGTGAAATCCATTATATTGTTAAATTCAAATCAATAAAAACTTACTATATCTCCTTTGCAGGATCCTAGAATTTCAAAATCCGGCTCTAGTCGATTTCTTGAAATATTTCAATAAAATAAACGGTTTTTTCATGAAATACCCCCGATGTTTGCAAAAACGCACCAAATACCCTCGCTTGTTTCGATTCACATAATATACCCTTATTTTTTTCCAAGTTTGCACCAAATACCCCTAAACCGACCTTCCGTTAGTCCTCCGTTAAGTCGTGTTTATAATTCACAGAATACCCCTATTTATAAACCTATTGCACAATATACACCTATTTGGAAACTAAGTTGCACCAAATACTCAAACTGGTTTTAAACTGCAGAATTTGATTTCCACAAATTGTTCACCTAATTAATCAAATTAATCAACCTAAAAGTTAAACATAAAACAAAAATAGAAGTAATAATCAAAGAAAATTGAAATGATCAAACAACAAATCCAATAAGAAATTGATTGAATTGAATTATATTGTTGGTGTACATATCGATCAGTGCATTAGTCAAGTTTAAAACTCCACCACCAAATCAGTGCGATTTTTTGGTGTAGTATTTACAGGTCAGGCGCTTAGAATGAATGATTTACTTCATTCGTATTAACCTTTTAAACTTATAGGAGCTACCTGTCGTCAATCCTAATCTTCTAGCTCTTTCCCAAAACTCCACCAAATCAGTTGCAATGCTACCGATCAAATTCCATGTCAAGTTCCCAATTTTACCACTTCAATATTTATGAAACAAATGGGTCCCAAGTACTATACCAGCAAGTCAGCAACATCTAAGTACACTCTACAGTCTACACCAACAAAATAATGGCAACAACCAATTTTTCAAATGACAGATTAGTTAATTCCTCTGAATCTCTGGTTGTTTGTCACCAAATTTTTTATCAGGACTTGGTGCCATGTATCCCAGTTACGCTTATAAAGGAACAGATTGAAGTGTGGAGAGGACCGAACCATGAACCTGTGGGGAATGGAACTTTTCTTTCAGCGCGGGAGTCCGTTGAGAATTCCATAAAAAATTTGGTTTGGGATTCTTGAGGACACGAGCTTGTGTACGGAGTTGCTACAAGTTCAAGGGAGATCTGGGAGCAGTTTAGTATTTGCTTAATGTCACAGAAACTCAAGTGGTGGATCGAGCTGGGCTAAAATACCCGACCCAGCCAACACAAGAGCAACCACCCGCGCCAGCAAACCTATCCGTGGATGCGAAAGACCACCCAGATTCCACCACCCCCGTCGCATCCATCAGCAACCACCACCCTACTGTCGCAGCCATCAACAACCCCCTCCCAGCCAACACACCGCCGCGAAACTTCCGCGCCACCGGAGAATCGACAACCTTCCCAATGCGGCCACCGGAAAACGACCACCCTCCGCGAAGCCAAGTCGACCACCATCAGCATCTGATTTAAGTGATCCTCCGGATCACTGCCGGCGACCAGAGATCGGCCTCCGCCGGCGAGGAGAGAGAAATAAAAAAATATGAGATCGGACGGATCTACCCAGAATTACTGGGTTTCGAGTAGGTTGAAGCTTGAAGAACAGGGGAGAGGAGAGAGAAATAGAAGAATATGAGATTTTTTTTTTTGAGTTTCTGCCAAAGGGAAGGTAAGTAAATGGGGGTCATAACACAATTAAGGGCAAAATAGTAAAACTCCACTAACGGTAGACTAACGCCGTTAACTGTTAGGTGCATCTCATGAACAGTACGGATAAATAGGGGTATATTATGTGAATCGAAACACGCGAGGGTATTTGGTGCGTTTTTGTAAAGCTCGGGGGTATTTCATGAAAAAACCGTAAAATAAATACTCACTTAATTATAAGATAATTAATATACGTAAAGAGATATTTTTTGAAAATAAAGGTTCATTTTGAGCACATAAAAATATCAGTTAATTTTGTCTTTATTAAAATGCTTATCTATTTTAAAACTTATAAACTCATAGTCCATCAAATAAGCATTTTTTTGCTCACATATAGTTATATCAATTAGAATTGAGTATTAAAATTCAAATACTACGTACATAAACTCAACGTAAAACACAAAAATAAAAATATTGACAAAGTTTAAAAAGAAAAGAGAAGAGTTAGTAAGGGGAGTCGAACCCTAGACCTCTAAGTAGATATCAAAACTTTAGAACCTTCTTTCTACCAATGAGCCAAGGAAATAACATGTGTAGTTAATGCGTTGTTTATTACTAGTACTAAATTACTGGATAGACAATTATTTTGGGCCCCTCTCCGCCTTGGGCCCTAGGCGGTCGCACCCCTCGCCTACCAAATGGCCAAAATACAAAATAAAAAAAAGTACCATTTAATTTATGTTTTGTCATTTTTCCTATTTTGTCTTTTGCTATGATATGTATTTGAAAATACTTCCTCCGTTTGAGGCGGCGTAAAAAATGGAGCGATTTCCTTCAATATTGCTTAAAGATCCAATAATTACGAAAATACGCCACTTTCTAACTTATTTCCCTCCATACCGTCCACGTCATGATGGAAGAAAGAATGGTTTTTTTTGTTTTTTTTTTTTTTCTGGTTCAGCTTAGAACCGCCAATTGAAATGGCGGTTTTGTTTTAAAACAAACCGCCATTTGAATTGGCGATTCAACGGTATAAACCGCGAACTCAAATGACGATTTTCTTAAGAGCTCTCTAACTTCTTCTGATATACATAAGCCGCTATTTCAGATAGCGGTTTATCCCTTTAAACCGTTGTTTCAGATAACATTTTATTGTAGATTTTATAAAAAAAATTAGATCGGCTTTCTTGCTGATGTGGACGATAGAGTGGGAAATAAGTGAAAAAGTAACGTATTTTGAAAATTTACGAATATTCAAGCATTATTGAAGGAAATCGCTCTAAAAACTGAACTACCTTTTATACCCTCTTCTTGATTTGAGTTTTATTAACTTAAAAAGCCTTTTTTTTATATATATATTTTGCTAACCATAAACTGATATTGAATAACTATTTAATAATTTATATGAAGTTCTTTTGTTAACCTATATACGAAATTACTCATAGGACTAGAGAAATCAATAAGTGAATAAGTCAGCTCTATAATTCTACAAATATTGACTATCAGAAATTTGTTTTTATCTAATTATGTTTTTTTTGTTTGTTTTGCTGTGTATAAGTAGCCGTTGTTTCAATGAAAACGGTATCAATAATTATTATTGTCTTATACTCCGTAATAAAACAAGGCAACAACGAACAAATAGATCGAGAGTATTGTAATGGGATCATGTTGTAAAGAGACTAATCACAAGGTTATAAATGCAAGAAATTAAGAATTAGCATATACGGAGTAGTTAGGGTACGTTCTGTTCACCTTAAAAAAAAAAATCAGGTCCAATAAGTTTAGATAAGTTCCAATAAGTTCAGATAAGTTCCAATAAGTTTCAATAAGTTTCAATATTAATAATAATATTATTATTTATTATTTATTATTTATTATTTATTAAGTTTCAAGAAGTTTCAAGAAGTTTCAAGAAGTTCCAATAAGTTTCAATAAGTTCAGATAAGTTCCAATAAGTTCAGATAAGTTCCAATAAGTTCAGATAAGTTCCAATAAGTTCAGATAAGTTCCAATAAGTTCAGATAAGTTCAGATCAGATAAGTTCAGATAAGTTCAGATAAGTTCAGGTCAAATAAGTTGAACAGAACGCACCCTTAGTGTATATAGGCATTAACGGTATCAATAATCATTATTGTTCTAATGAAAAAGAACGTAATAACGAACAAATGGAGAATGTTGTAATGGGATTATGTTGTAATGAGACTAATCACAAGTTATAAATGCGCGGATGAAGCATATATATGTATATAGGCATTAACGGTATCAAATAATCATTATTGTCTAATAGTAAAAGAAAGCAACAACAATCAAATTGATCGAGAATGTTGTAATGGGATTATGTTGCAATGAGACTAATCACAAGTTTATTAATGCTCGGATGAAGCATATACGAGTAGTACATGTATATAACCATTAATTAAAGGCATCTATATATAATCATCGTCTAATGTTAAAAGAAGGCTACAACAAACAAATGAATTGAGAATGTTGTAACGGGATTATGTTGTAATGAGACTAATCACAAGTTTATAAATGCCCGGATGAAGTATATATTAGTAGTGTATATATGCATTAACGATAACAATAATCATTATTGTCTAATGGTAAACGAACGCAACAACAATCAGATGGATCGAGAATGTTGTAACGAGATTATGGTGTAATGAGACTAATCACAATTGACGGTATCAATAATCATCGTCTAATGGTAAAAGAAGGCAACAACGAACAGATCGAGAATGTTGTACTATTGTCTAATAGTAAAAGAACACAACAATAAACAGATGGATCGAGAATGTTGTAACGGGATTATGCTGTAATGAGACTAATCACAATTGACGGTATCAATAATCATCATATCGTCTAATGGTAAAAGAAGGCAACAATGAACAGATCGAGAATGTTGTAATGAGACTAATCTCACAGGTTAATTTATAAATGCCCGCATACAGCATACACAGAATAGTACGTGTATCGATTTATATCGGCATTAACTAACAGTAACAATAATTATTCATCGTCTAATGGTAAAAAATGGCACAAACAGATGGATCGAAAATGTCGTAACGAAATTATATATATGTTGTAATGAGAATAATTTAACGACTATAATTCTATAAATTGTGCTCCATAAATGGGTTGAAAATAAGACAAGTAATAGTAGCAGTGTATGGCATTGTTAGTTGGATTTTTGTAGAGAATGTGGGTCAGGGATTCAGGGTAAGGTTAGAGTCATTTCCAGTGCAAAAAATGTCATGTAGTTTCGAAAACACACACATGTGATATTATGATACCTATTTTCTGGGTAAAATCAAATTTACATATCCATGGATATGTGGACTGTGGTACGGTGTTGTGCCCACTATTTTGGATCATACGAAATTATTACGAATGTAATAATAATCGTATGGTTTGCATAACGTAACGTACAACTAAAAAACAATCAAGTATGGCTTTTATTCTTATTGTTTATATAGTGGAGCGTTAAAAGCCTTCCTAATATACTCAAAAAGTGAAAAGTACTCGTAGAAATATTCAGACCAAATCAGAGTAGGAGTGAGCATAACATGATACCATATCAATATTTTAGAACTCGGAAGCGGAAGTTGTTGCAACCAAAAGCTCTTGCGCGCACAAGGTGTACAATAAATTTATTGTACACCAAGATAACTTTTATGCAGTTTTTTGTAACTTTAACCTATTTTTCTATAATTTTTATATTATAAAATTAAAAAGTTGTTAGATAAACATTTTAAAGGGTTAAATGATTAATGTATACATTATTAGTGCTTTTGAAGAAATAATTTTTATTCAAATGAAAAAAAATTATCATTAAAAAATAGATAACTTTTACATATATAAATGTAACTTTTAAGCATTTTGAGTCAACTTTTACTTCGGTGTACAATATTTATTGTACACCCATTATAAATAAGAATTTGTGTGTTGCAACATGTTCCTGAAAATCGGAACCGGAACCTGTTACAACATGTTCCTAAAAATGGGAACTGGAACTGGAACTTGTTGCAACTTGCAACAAGTTCCGGGGGTTCAGGACTTCAGGGTAGCGTGTCATTTTTAAAAAATTTAATAAAATTATTGCTAATTAGAAAGGGGGAAAAAAAAAATCTAATTTATGGTTTGGGATTTATTGTTTATGGTGTGACCTTAAATTTTAATTCTATATTTTCTAAAAACGAGCTTGAATTGTTTTATATTTTGGGCATAGGAAGGATGTTTTTTTGTTTAAGGTTCCTGATTTTAGGTACTCAGTCATTGGTGTGTACAGGGTACTCGTTCCTAAAAATTGAGAATTGGAACCGAATCTTTTTGCATAAGGTTCCCAATTTTGTTACCTGGAACAAGAACTTGAACAACATGTTACAATTTCGTAGCCGCGAGTTCTTAACAGGTTCCATATTTGCCGAATTATTAGAGCGCCATGTAGGATTACTACTGATTTCGGCCAATGAAAAATAAGATTTCTAATTTATTTTTGAATTAAAATGATCGATTGCCACGTAGATACTTAGTTAGGTGCCACATAGGTATTTTAATTAATTAATTACTAATATATACAACTTCCATCTAAAATCAAACACTCTAATAATAATAAAAAAATCTAAAATAAAATTCATCCAAAAACAAACAATAATCTAATATGTATATATATACTATGTATATAAATAAAAGAGACATATTTGCTGAGCTATTAGAGCGCCACGTAGGAAATCTCATGGTTTTAACCAATGAAAAATAAGATTTTCAATTTATTTTTGAATTAAGAAAATCGAGTGCTATGTAGATAATTAATTATGTACCACGTAGATATTTAATTTAATTAATTAATTAATTACTAATATATTCAACTCCATCCAAAATCAAACGCTCTAATAATTAAAAAATCTAAAATAAAATTCATCAAATCAAACGCTAATCTAAAAAAATTCAATCCAAAATCAAACACTAATCCAATACTAGAGCGCCACGTAGGAAATCTAATGGTTTCGGCCAATAAAAAATAAGATTTCGAAATTATTTTTGAATTGCAAAAGTCGAATGACACGTAGATAAATAATTAGGTGCCACATATATATTTTTATCAATTAATTACTAATATTACGCATATACAACTTCATCCAAAATCAAACACTCTAATAGTAAAAAAAAAAAAAAAATCTAAAACGAAATTCAATCCAAAATAAAAAACTAATCTAATCTAATATATAAAATATAGTTGTTGGTATATATAGAAGTTTTATTTTAACTTAACAATTTAATATAATCCGTGTATCGCACGGGTTAAAATCTAGTAAATAATGAAAAAAGGCTATATAGTAAAAGCACCGACGTAACCTCTATTATGCACCCGAACGATATATATACTCAGGGGCGGATGCATAGTGTAAACTGGGTAGACAAATATCTACCCAGTTTTTTAATTGAAAAATCAGTTTAATAGGTTGAGTTTAAAAAAGTAAACAAAACATGAATTTGTATAATGTAAGGAGTCGAACCCATGACCAAAGGTGGCAATATCATACCTAAATTTCCTTGCTAATCACTCTAGCATCTTACCTTTATGTTTCTATGTTGCAGATTAAATATATAAACCTTACTTTTAGTTTGCCAAGTATTTAAAATTCCAGCTTTTTTCCCCTTTTTCGGGGATGAGACGTCATATTCTCATATGATTTTTAATTTCTACTTCGTATATTTTTAAAGTTTTGTTGTTATTTGATTATGTAACACGGAGTACTCCGAACCGTATACATTTATCTTGTATAATCTTTAAAATCTTACAATTTATAAAATAAAAGTGAACGGTGAGATTGGTAAATTTTATGTAATCATTGTAATTAGTACTCCGCAAATTGTCATGTTCATTGTATCCTTTTGAAAAAAAAATGTAGTTTTTATTTCTTTTAAAAGTGTCTATCCTGTTTTAAAATCCTGGATACGCCACTGAGTATACTGATATAATAAAAAATGGTAACGTTTTCAAGATCGAGGGAAAGGAGCATGCTGTGGAACTACCAGAGTTGGTTGGTTTTGTTATGATGAGCATGACTTTAGCCAAGTTATACACAAAATGATGGCACATATATAATTGGCACTACAAATTATTTACTTGTACTATTCTCATATACGAAGTGTATAATTACTATATAAGCATTTTGCAATGGAGTGCAATTTGTTTCTCATCTTTTGCTTGGTTATTTGTAGTATTATCAAAACTATAAATAATAATGTATGACATAATGCACTAATGACACTTATCAATCTTATGTATGGCTAATGATGAAAAACTTACAACTATAGTTATCACTTGTTTTGTTATTTATAGCACTATCACACGTACATTTTTCAAATCTAGTAAGGGTGCACTATTTGCACAAATATTAAGGGTCTGTTTTATTCGACTTATTTTGACTTATTTCAGACAAATTTTTTTATGAGCACTTTTTTCATCCAATTAGAAATGGGGACGACCTTGATGTTGTGTTGGCTTTGCCAACTTCTTGGGGCAGGAAGTTCGCCCTTGCAACTTATCTTCTTAGCAACAATCTTTTTGGCTCGACGAAATCCGTAAGTATGGAGAGACAAGATATATCCGTTTATGAAGCAGGAGATTCTTTTATGGGTGTTCTACTAACTTGCGCCATCATCATTAATGGTTAAAGTAGCATCGAGTTGCGCTTGGAAACCGACAAGTTTTTAGCTGCAATAAGTTTAGATAAGTTCGATTGAGTTTAGATAAAATTGGGTTCAGAAAAAATAGTTCTTTCAGATATTTTCACAAACAAATAAGTTTATTTCAGGCAAAATAAGTTAAGATAAGTCCAGTTAAGTTCATATAATATAAGTTAAGACAAAACAAGTAGAATAAAACGGAACCTAAGACAATTAAGACAACGTGGGTATAAAGGTGGGTGTATATAATAAAATATGAATAAAGTAAGAGCTAGTGCAAAATGGTGGATGACTATACGAAAAAAATGAATAAAATAAGAGAAAGTGAGTGCAAAGATTTAAATTTTATAGGGGCAAAAATAAAGTAAAACACAATGTAAAGAACATTAATTATAAAACGAAACAAAAAGGAAAGCGTAAACTTGTCAATTCCATGAGAGGATACTCCTTCATTGAGAATTGTTCAACATATTCCTTTGGATCGTACTCTTGAGCTTAAGGGATGGCTATCGTATGACACATGTAAGCAATGACAGTTCATATTTTCCTTTTTCGTACCAAAGTATAACATATGATTATGAAACACCAACTTCTTGGTACTCTTACGAGTAAAGTTTAAATGCATTAGTAATTAACACACTTATTAAAAAAAAAAAAATTTGGTGCATTCTTCTTAGAAAATACCAATAAATCATACGACGTAGATTTTGTCTATAAAATGAGCTAATTTCGTGATCCATTGATTTTCACAAAGGGGGGGAAGAAAAAACAATTCCGTTGCCGGGACTTGAACCCGGGTCTCTCGGGTGAGAGCCGAGTATCCTGACCAACTAGACTACAACGGAATGATGCTACATATTGCATATAAAACATTAATAATAAATACAAAAGAAAACCTTGTCTGGTCTCTTGTTTCGTCACTGACTCACTGCGGTTGCCTCTTCTCCTATCTGTTGTGCACTTGCGCTCGGAACTCAGCTGAAACAAGGGCGAACTACAACTGATAAACCCATCTCCATTTTCTATCTCCAGGTTCCTTCTCTCTCTCTCTTTCTCTCACCTCTCTATGCTTTAAAAATACAACTAATCATCGGTTTTGTGATTGCCATTTTTTGTTTGCCCCAATTTTGTTGATCTTATACATTGCCGAGAAATTTGGCGTTCTGGGTGTATAATTCTTGATAATTTAGTATTACCCCCCTTTTTTTGAGTGGGATTGTTGGTAATTATGTGAGTTTTCCTTAAATGGGGTTTCTTTGTTAATG
The DNA here is from genome assembly GCF_020520425.1 of Spinacia oleracea. Taxonomy (NCBI): domain Eukaryota; kingdom Viridiplantae; phylum Streptophyta; class Magnoliopsida; order Caryophyllales; family Amaranthaceae; genus Spinacia; species Spinacia oleracea. The sequence continues at coordinate 156,257,339 of NC_079489.1, forward strand.
CATGTTAATTGTTCGACGAAATGCCGCACCGAAAAGGGTCATTCAATTATGTGTTTTTTTTCTTCTGTGCTAGCATATTAGAATTTTGGTACTGTTTGTTGTTGAGTAAATGGGGATTCTTTGTTAATGAATGTTTAATGTTCGACGAAATGTCCCACTGAAAAGGGTCATTCAATTATGTGTTTTCTTTTCTCTGCTAGCATATTATAATTTTGGTACTGTTTGTTGTTGAGTAAATGGGGATTCTTTGTTAATGAATGTTTAATGTTCGACGAAATGTCCCACTGAAAAGGGTCATTCAATTATGTGTTTTCTTTTCTCTGCTAGCATATTATAATTTTGGTACTGTTTGTTGTTGATTCAATGGGGTTCTTTGTTGATGCATGTTGTTTGTTCTACGAAATGCCCCATTGAAAAGGGTCATTCAATTGTGTGTTTTCTTTTCTCTGCTAGCATTGAAATTTTGGTACTGTTTGTTGTGAGTTATTGGGGTTTATGAATTTGTTGGGAATTTTTGTTCTACCGTGATTTTGCAGGTGTTGTGAGTTGCTTCCTAATTTCAGTAAATTGAAGATAGTTTGATTGTGGTTTTGACATCAGGGCTGTTGTACATTGGTTAAAATGTCTGTTTCGGGTTTAGCTGGTAGTCCTTCGGGTTATTGTGTTCACTTGCCTGCTCGATCCTCAAGAGCATTAGATGGACGACTTTGTGCCTTACCTCAGCTTACAATATCTGGGAGGCTCATTCGACTTGAAGGGTATTATCCTAATTATCCTCAATATTATTTGAATCTCTAGCTCTTGGCATAATAATAATGACATGGACTGTGTCTAATACGCTCTCACTTAACAGAAATTGCCTGGGTCAACTTAAGAGTAGATATTCCCGGCCTCGGACTCACTTGATCAAGTGTGCTATGGATGCTTCTTTTGGTGATTCTATGAATAACCAATCTGGTAATCCTTAGTACTATATTTGAGATTCTTAGTTGGTTTGAGTGGTTAATAATTCTTTTACTTGATATCATCTTTAGCTTTTGTCCGTAACATGTAATTAACGTCCCTATTATCATCATGAAACACAACATTCACTGGGTTGCAGTACATGAGAATGACCTACCTTTTTTCTCCAATCTAGGAGTTCGAGTACCTTTGGTGTTGTTACTTATGTTCATATGTTATTTTTTAGGTCTTGTTGAAGTACAATAGTTGTTGTTTTTGTTCCTTTACTGGGGAAATCTCAAATGTGGAGGCCGTTGGTGTTATTGCATGAGGATTTTGACATTTAAAAGTGATAGCTAAATTACATTTAGCTTTTCATAGTTTTATTTTGAATGATATTTGAATATAAATGGTATGGTTTCTGGACACTCAAAGTAGGATCCACATTACAACTTACAGTTGAGATATTGATTTGCATGGGTTAAAACAGACTTGGAAGGAAAAAAGGATTGTCGAAAGGTTACTGTCCTTCTTCAGGGAGGATGTAGAGTTATGTTTTAGAGAATTTTAGAATATAAGAAGGTGGCTTTAGGTGTATCAATACATGGCATTGGCTTATGGAGGCAATATAACATGGTATTGCAAATGGAGAGAGGTTTCAACTGTGGAGAATCTCACTCCTTACTCATCCCTCAGAGTTGAAAAGTCAGTTTGAAAGCTTTGTCATCAGTAGTTTTATACTTAGTTTTTCTAAGTATCTAAGGAGATGTAGCTTTTTGAAGTTTGTGTTATTCCAGCGGAAAACATGGGCACTTATCTTTGCCAACATAGTTGTGTCGTGCCCTTGCGTGAAGACACCTATGTTAATTGTTACCTTTGTGCCCATACTGGGTCTACAGCTATACATGCTCGCTGCACCTTGAGGGAGGCCAGAGAATGTCTCAACTTCCCTTGCTAGCCAGTACTCAGCTTCTTACAAGCAGTCTGAGCCTCTGATTTCTTAATTTAATGGCTAGGATAAACCATGCAGGGTTTTGTTTAATGCTTCTCTATGAATAGCCCCTCTCTGCGGAAGTTGTAATCAGGTTTTTGTGTTTGAATGGAGTTTTCGCAAGCTATGTTACCCTAACTCAGGTACCCATGTCGGACATGGTTACGTGTCCAAGTGTCCGACTCGGTTATTTTGTGATTTTTTTAAATGATTTTGGTCCAAAATGAAGTGTCCAGTGTCCGATTGTCGAGGATCCGACACGAGTACTTAAGGTAAAATGAAGAGTTTAAGTAAAATAGTTGGCAAAAGTTGGCCAACAGAGCCTTGTCAAAGTTGTCATGTCAATTGAACATCATTTGATCCTTGTTTTATAAATTTCATAATTCGTTTTAAAAAATAATAAAAATGTAAGAGATATGTTTATGGAGTCTATGAGTCATATGTAGGATACAATATATTCTCCCTTTGTCCACAAATATTTGTCATGTTTTGGGAAAGAAAAAGACCGAGCAAAGATCTTTTACAGCGACATCTGCCTTTAAAGAGGTAATCTACCTAAAATTACATTTAGAATTGACACTCATTTTATAATTTATTGCATGTACAAAATTATACTTCCTCCGTTCTTTTTTTAAATGACACAATTATTTAGACACGTTTGCCAATGCACAATTTCAAACATTAATATCTCCAATTATGGATAAGAAAAAATTATAAAAAGGTGATATTTAAAAAATATTTATTGAGACGAATCTAATAAGACCTCACGCGACTATGTTTTTTCTTAAGTATAAACCACAAAAGAAAGTTAAAGGAGCTTATGTGAATAGTGTCCAAAACTCAATTGTGTCATTTAAATAAGAATAGAGGAAGTACTGCGTAGTATTTGCTTATTTTAGATCATTTCCAATGGGCCTTAGGCAAACTAGAGTTTCACTCCAATCCTGTGCACATAATAATTAGCATTTTTATCGCAATTTAATGATAATACATATTTCCCTAGTTTATGCAACATTTAACGTTTAATGAAGTGTTTCGATATCCATGTTATTTAAAATAACATAATCTATTACAACTTTTTTTTGTAGGAATGGATTGGATGGAAAAAGGAAAGAATAACTTTCTAACATTTGTTTTAAAGGCACCAATTAAGATAAGTAAAAACTCTATAGTGTTTTTTTAAAAAGAATTGTGTGGGTATGGAAAGAAAATGACAGGAAATTCTCTTTTTTTATTTCACTCTTACTTTTTCTTTTAACCAAATTTCACATTTTCGACAGAAACTTATGTGTTTTAGACTTTGAATTTATCTTATATTAGCTTATTTGAACTTATTGCCATTATTTTATCTTATCGTATCTTATTAAACCTAAATAAGTGAAAATAAGGTGAACACAACAGAGCCCAACTAAGCTCAAAAACATGCTAGTTTATTTCTTCTTTTTCTTTACTTCTCACCCTTTCTCTTTTGTTCCTTTTCAAGTACTTTTAGAACCAAGCAAGCTGTTAATTGGTTTAATTGATATTATCATACTCCATAAGAAATATATAAATTCATGTACAGCAGATATTGCTTGTTACAGTAAAAAAAACTGACACGACTCTTAGAAGGAACAGATATACCTCATCTGCTCATCAGAAAAGAGCGTGATGCGAGTTATTTTATATGAGAAATGGAGCACTAGTAAATGAATCACTATAGGGCTAATCAGGAATGTACCTTAACAAAAATATCACCAAATAAAGCGATACTTGTTTTGATTTATCATACAGAGTAGATATTCAGTTAATAACTGGGCCACTTAGATAGTTAGATTCTTTAGAAACATCCCTTGCAAGGGAATCAGTTTTCTGCTTTGCTAATTATTTTGTATCTTGGGTGACTTTTAAATAGTTGTTGGCGATTATTAAACAACATTACTTTCTTTTGTTAATAGAGTGGTGCAAAAGTGATAAAAGCACGTGATATGCTTATCATTCTTCTTCCCTGAGCATGACGATGATCTTAAGCTTTGGTAGAAAATCTGAAGAATATCATGTCATGTGTCAGAACTCAGAACATTCAGAAGTTCCTCTTTACCGATTCCGGTTAAACATGTAATTTGTGTATTCTAATACAACAATGCGATTGTCACACCCTAGGCATTTTGAATTGCATAAACTCTAAGAACTTCATAGAAGGGTCATTGGGTTATTCATTATGCTTTTAGGAACATTGCTGGGTAGATAATTTTAGTCTAAAACAAGTTTTTGCTGTTTTTTCATCATTCTCTTTCAAAATGAAGTACCTTGTAAATCTTTCTAGGTTTCTATTATGCTTAGTTGTAAGTGTGTGCTAAAAAATCTTGTCTGATACGTAGTAGAAAGGTACAAGGCCCCAAGAACTTACATAATGTCACCCAAGGATAGTAAATTTTTATTATGCTGTTGTGCAAGTATCACAAAAATGTGTACATGATACTTGAAATTGATAAAATTTGCCATCATTTATTTCTGAAAGAACTTTGCACAAATTTCCATTTTCTAAATTATTGGGGTCTTGCATACAGTAGGATAGGTCAGAACTAGCTGTAGAAGGGGGATAATCCTTGTATTTGTTTGAGATGGCATTAAGAACCCAAATTTGAATCCCTGAATGTTATGTGGAAGTGTCGTTTTGACACCATCACTTCATGCAGATGTCTTTCCAAGAATCAATATAAAAGACCCACACAAACGACTTGGTATAAGCACCGATGCCTCGGAGGGAGAAATTCAAGCAGCAAGAAACTTTCTAATACAAAGATACGCCGGGCACAAACCAAGTGTAGATGCAATTGAAGAAGCTCATGACAAAATAATCATGCAGACATTCTATGAGAGAAAAAGGCCGAAGCTGAATATTAAAAAAAAGGTAAACGGTATTACACAGTCTCGGTATGTGCAGGCGGTGACAAACAGGTTCCGGACTCCTTCAGATAGCAAATTCATTGTAAAGACGTCTGTTGCGTTCTTGTTACTTGGAGTTCTAACCGTCCTCTTCCCCACTGAAGAAGGCCCTACTCTTCAGGTTGCCCTTTCTCTAGTGGCCACCATATACTTCATTTATAGCCGGCTGAAAAGCAAAGTTCGAGCTTTTCTTTATGGGTAAGTGCTATGCTTCTAATCTCTTATCTTCTATCCCGGTGTCACCATGCATGCTTTCATCTCTCTCCCATCATTCTTAAACCTCATAATGAACTTGTAGATGGCCTTTTGTTAAGCAATATATTCAGGTTAGGTCTTTTTGTTTAATACAGATATGAATTTATATGATTCTTGATGTGTTAAAATGCTTGGTTTAGTATCATTTCCTTGGTTTCTTATAAGCTTCGATTACTAATACTTGAATTTAGCTGAGAGAATAAATTGAACTTACACTAGGATGAAGATTTTATAGCCGAAACTGATCAAAGTTTCCACCTGGACCATCAATAGATTGTTCTTTATTGCCACTAGCCACAGCTGTGTTTCGTTTGTCCTGTTTATCTGACCCTAGAGAAACCCTTTGGAGATAATAGCATGCTGAGTGAGCCTTATAATGAATGAAACTTACATAAGCAAGCATATGACTGGTTGAGTTGTTGGCTTATTTTCATTTGAACTTTGTAAGATATTACTCCCCCTGTCCAGAATGAGTCCCTCTTATTATTTTTGGATGTTCGGAAAAAAAGAAAAAAAAAACACTTACCTGAAATGTTAATGAAATATGACTGCCTTTCCAAAAGCCTCCCCTCTATAATAGTTACGAGTGTTACTCTTATGATATACATGAATCTGCACAATCCAATGCATACCCAGCCAAATGCTACACATTTTCTCATGCCCCGCCTCTCTGCTTGTCTAGTCCAGTTCCATCTAGCAAACCTAAACAATAGCCCTGTTGGGCTAGACCGGTTAGTACCAGAAGAGGTTGATGGAACCCAAGTGCAGTACAAATGAACATAACTTCACGACCCGTTTGGTAGCCGGTAGAAAATGGTGGGAATGAGAATGAATGTAAGTGTTATTTGGCAAAAAAATAACATCATAATGTCCTTGGTAATGAAATTTTGTCTCAAACTTGGTGTTTTTCTTGATAAATTTGCATTCCCACCTAATTCCACTCCTCAAATGGTAATGGAAATTTATAAAGAAAAAGAGATAATTTTGAGTAAACTAGCATTACCATGGGACTGGATATTGATTTTTCTTACAAATTTACATACAAATTCATTCCCATTGACACCATTTATGGCCGGCTACCAAACGAGCCCGTGAAGGTATTTCGGTCAAGTCATTTGAATCCTTGACTAAAAAGGTTCGGGAAATGTGACTATTTTCTTCCGGACAGAAGGAGTAGGTTTAGTAAGATCAGTCAATTGTTGTTCTTTATTTAGTCTTGAAAATTGCTTACCTTTGTGCAGGGGTGGAGCTTTTATTTTCTCATGGCTCTTGGGGACGTTTCTGATGGTATCTGTCGTTCCGCCTATACTAAAAGGACCAACGAGTTTGGAAGTGACTACTTCTTTGTTAAGTTATGTGCTTCTCTGGGTTGCTTCTACATATCTGAAATAGCATTAATTTCCCAGTTATCCATGTTTTTGCAGGCTGATTTTTTCCATTAGGGTTTGTTATATGAGAGCATTATTTTCAGTAGATTATTTATTGAAGGGTGTTTATTTTTCTATTGAAACAAATGTAATGTTGATTAGGATCATACTTTTTTCCCCTTAACTTGTTATTATAGGGATATCAAAGGCTTAAATTGGCCATTCTTTTGTGGTCTGTGCATTGTGTTTGCCATTGGAATTATTTATATGGATTGTACAACAGAATTGGTGATGGCCTCATCATAATGTCATATGAACTGATAGATGTGAACCAGTTATTAGCATTTACAACTTGCATTGATTGAATGCGAAGAACTCCTGAGATTTGGGATGTTTTGGTCCCTACAATAGATCTTGTTCACAGAGTGTTCTGTATTGTACAATCTGCAATACAGCATCACAAGTTGCAACAGTGGTGTTTTTGGCCTCTACAATCGAGCTCGGCGAGGGACACTTAGATATGTGCGAGCAAAAATAAAATATATCAGTGGGCAATTTGGTCATTTCAGAGAAATAAGACCACCATTTTTCACATAAAAACGTCATTTCTCACATAAAAACACCATTTGATTGATGTGTTTTGTCCTTTAGTGCTTGCTCTTTCCCTATTTTGTCTTGTCGTCGGCTGATATGTAAGTATTTGCTAATATATACTCCCTCCGTCCCTTAATACTCGACCTTTTTTGACTTTTTGCACTATTCACATACTCCCTCCGTCCCTTAATACTCGCACCGTTTTCCTTTACGGGCCGTCCCTTAATACTTGCACCGCTTCTATAAATGAAATTTTTTATCAATATTATATAATTTCTCACACTTACCTATTACCCCACCTACACTCCTATTCTTTACAAAAAATTATTTAAAAATTCACATCCTCCACTCACCACTCCCCACCCCTTACACATTTCCCACTAACTATATTAAAAAATACCCCACTATCAACTAACACCATTAAATTAGTAAGTCAATTCAAATGTCTTTAACTCCACACCGGTCAAACCGATGCGAGTATTAAGGGACGGAGGGAGTAATTCACTTTGACCCTATTTTATTTCTAGTATATGAAAACAAATGTTAGTATATAATATATTGTTGGCTTCATCTTAATATATTAATATCTTTATAAGTTTTTATAATATTTAGTTACAGAAATTGGTGGTCAAAGTTGTGCATCGGCAAGCGTGTCCGGTCAAAACATGTCGAGTATTATGGGACGGAGGGAGTATCTGATATTAAAATTTACTTTCTCTATACAATTTGCATCTGCTTGCCTTTCCATTCTGTATTTTGTTTTGCAGATTTTTTTTGTTTTCTTAACAGCAATATGGCATCACAAGTTGCAGTAACGGGGTATTAACCTAGTGGTTAAGACTGAGGGTCTGTCTATAATAGGTCACATGTTTGCGAGCATTATTTGTAGGGTCACTACCCTAAATATTATCATCTTACTACACTTCCAAAGAAGGGGAATTGAATTTCTGGTGGCTGTCCTCTGTAGTGTTTGGGACCTTAAACTAGGAATAGGACACAATTTGGTTTTGAGACCAGAAAGTCCAACTCTTTTAAGGGAGAACCACAAACTCACCACAAATATACCCTTTGAAAATCTTCTACCAAATATTTCACCTCCACCTCAAATAAATGAACCAATATTTGTCACTATCTTGTCTATTTTGAACATGTGTGCTGGGTTAAATGTAAAGACAATTGGATGTATTCCCACAAATTAGGTATTTTGGTGAATTTAGGAAAGATTGTGGGTATATGGTGAAGTTTCTGAAATCTTAGAGGTAATTCATGAAAAAACCGTTAATTTGTTCTCTTCGAAAAAGAAAATTATTGATTCAACTTTAGTTAACCATTGTTTTTAATTTTCTCTATCGATTACGGTTAACTTTTGAGAGATGAGATCCTTAACATTTTATTTATGAAAAAGAAAGGTTACTCCATACTTCGTAATAAATAAATAAAAAGTAAAACCTACTTTTTCAATGATGGAAAAGGAAGGAAACTAGAAAAATATGTTTTATATATTGTATCCTTGTATTTCTTTGAGTTGTACTCATGCATTTAAAATCTTTCGTATTGTGTCCCTATACTTGTAAAATATACGAAGTAGTAAATCTTATCGTTGTTAATCCAACTTTTAAAAATTTCGTTACTTTTTAAACAAACTAAGGTTTTTCTATATTATAATCAATCTTATGTTTGTTTTTAACCAATCGTTAACGTAGAAAATCTTGATTTTTTAAAAAATATAACGGAACTTGTTAACCATGGGTTGAAGACATGAATAAAAATGATTAACTTTTGCAACTAAAAGAGTACAATGTGTAAAATTTAAAACTTTTAATTACAATGTAAAAAATCAATGAACGACAGGGATACAATGTAGAAAAACCGAAAAAAATGTCTATCCAAGTTGAGATTTCCATGTCATATCCAACTAAGCAAAACAATCCAACATGTCAAACTCCAATTGGGTGGATTGTAGCAACCTCAAAGGAGATATCCCATGGTAGTAACACAAATGAATTATAAAAAGCACAGAATGCTAAGAAAAGTTAGTAATCACTCAATTAATCAATTAATTAGTAGCTAATTAATAGTAATCACTCAATTAATCAATCAATGGCAACAGCAACAGCAACAGCAACAACAACATCAACTTCTCTTCTGAAATCATCCTCAGCCGAAGGATTAGACAAGAGTGATTGGATTAAGGGTCAATCCATCCGCCACGTGGCCGTTGTTAAGTGCAACCCTTCTGTTAATTCTTCTCTTTCTGTTAAAGCCAGTTCTTATGCTGATGAGCTTGTCAAAACAGCGGTATGTTAATGTTAATCTCCTCTTAATTACGGATTATCATCTCTGTTTTAATCATTATTATCTGTCACTTTAACATTTGAATGTTACATCATTGGTATATTATGGTATGTTCATTTTAAGTTAGTATCTTTATTCTATAAGGGAACGCATGAGTTTCTGTTGGAATGACAATTCAAGTCTCACACCGAAATAATATGGGTTGATTAAAGTGTCCATTTAAGTAAATTAGCATGAGAACTTTTGGTAAGGTGCCAAAAAACTAATCCGTGGGGATATATAGGTCAAAAAGCGGACAATATCATACTAATGTGAAATAAATGTGGCATTACGGCCCAACAAGTTGGAAGTTCAGGGCCTCACATTGTCTTTGACTTTGGTATCCCCAATTCCCCATTACACACTCCTAACAAAAATTACAATATTCATATAAAATGTAACGCAATATCACGTGCATAAATTTAAGTTATCTCTATTGTACTCCCTCTGTATTTTTTTAAGAGATACACTTGCCTTTTCCGGCCGTATTTATTTAAGAGATACACTTGCCATTTTTAGTAACTTATCAACCCCACCATCTAATTAAATAATACATCTAATATACCCTATCACCACCATCCTATTAAACAAATATTTTCATAAACTCACCCCACCCTCCACCCACCAAAATGACATGGTCCCCACATATTTAATTATTAAAATATCTATCCAATCCCACTTGCTTTATTATTTTATTTCATTCAATTATTCTTCTTAATACTCGTGTCCGGCCAAGTATATATCTCTTAAAAAAATACGGAGGGAGTATAAGGGAACACATGAGTGTCTGTTGGAATGACAACCCAAGTCCTACATTTGAGATTTATTTTTATTTTATTTTTGGTGTGGAGAGAGCCACTAAGGGGAAGGTGACATATGATGTTGACGAGATTCGATCTCAAGTCTTGAGTACCAGTACCACCCCTCGAAACTTTACCAACTAAATTATTTGACTTTCACACACCGGAAGAATATGCGTTGATCAAAAGTAGGGATGGCAATGGATCGGATTCGGGTCGGATGTAGTAAAATCTAAATCCGATCCATTTAAAATTCGGACTCTAAAATTGCATCCATATCCAAATCCATTTAAAATCCGGACTCCAAAATTGCATCCATATCTATATCCACATCCAAATCCAAATCCAAATCCATTTAAAATTCGGACTCAAAAAACTGCATCCATATCCAAATCCGAATCCATATCCATATACATATCCAAATCCGAATCATGCGTTAACTTTACTTACATAGAACTAGTATTTCTTAATTTTAAAATAAATTAGAAATCACATTTCTCATTTACTAAAATCTAATGAGTTTCTAATAAATTAATAATTTACAAATATATGCGCTTTAATTAAATATATTAGAATAAATTAGGAACATCCTTTTTTAAAAAAGTTATGTACGAAAAATAATTCACTTTGAAATAATTTCTGGTCTGATTTGGACTTGGATTCGGACTCGGGTCGGATTCGGATCGGAGTCTCTATAGACTCCATATCCGATCCATATCCATTCGGGTTCGAATGTTTTTTATCTGATTCGGATCGGATTTTTCCCTTCGGATCGACTCGGACTCGGTTCGGATTCGAATGTGATTGTCATCCCTAATCAAAAGTGTCCATTTAACTCAATCAACATGAGACCTTTTGGTAAGGTGACAAAAAATCAATCCATGGGGGATATATAGGCCCAAAATCATACTAATGTGAGAGGAATGTGGCATTGTGGCCCAACAAGTTGGAAGTTTAGGGCCTCACACTGTCTTTGACTTTTTGGTATCCCCTGCATACTCCTTATAACAAAGTTACAATATTCATATAAAATGTAACGCAATATCGTGTGCATAAATTTAAGCTTTAAGAGAAAAGTAAGCTAAGAACATTAATTGAAGTTTTAAAGAAAATTAAGTTGAGAACAGTTTTATGTTACCATGATGGTCCATAGACATGATTGAAGTTGAAATGATTTGAACTTAATGTACTGAACATGACTTCACAAGTTGTTTAATAGATGAGAATGTGAGATTCCTCAATCTAAAATGACCCAGTTTTATAACTAGTACTCCCTCCATTCCTAAATGATCTTCCTATTTGGTGTTTGGGGTGGAAATTAAGAAAATAGAATCTTGTAATGATTGGGTGTAAGAGTAATAATTGGGTGTAAGAGAAAATAATAAATAAATAAATAAAAGTAATAAAGAAATGAAGGAGAGAGAAGATATTTTTATTAAAGTAATAAAAAATCATAAAAGTGGGGTTGGATGGGTGAATGAGGAAGTGTGAATGAATTAAATAAGGGATGGTGGGGAAATTTATGGTAAAAAGTCATATCCAAAAATAGAAACAGGAAGATCAAATAGGAACGACATTTATAGAAACGGGAAAATAAAAAAGGAAGGGAGGGAGTAGTAAATACAAATATGTGAAATATTTTTCGTAGAAGAAAAAAAGAAATGTTTAATCAAGATTTTTCTTAAGTCTCCGTTCTATTGGACTTATTTTGACTGAATTAACGCTGTCTAAACTTTTTTGAAAACTTATTTTGTCTGAAATAAAAATTTTGTGCGTGAAAATATCTGAAAATTTTTATTTTTGCTGATCTTATATTATCTGAACTTATCAAACTTAACTGAACTTAACTGAACTTAGTTTGTATAAAATAAGTCAAAATAAGTCGAACAGAACAGAGCCTAAGTTGTATATATGTGTGCAGAAATCAATAGCATCACCAGGCCGCGGAATCCTTGCCATGGACGAGTCGAATGCAACATGTGGGAAGCGACTAGACTCCATCGGACTAGAGAACACTGAGGCTAACCGTCAGGCTTACAGAACACTGCTTGTTTCAGCTCCTGGACTTGGTCAGTACGTCTCTGGTGCCATCCTTTTTGAGGAGACACTCTATCAGTCTACTAGTGATGGTAAAAAGATGGTTGATGTGCTTGTTGAGCAGAATATTATGCCTGGTATTAAGGTCGATAAGGTAATTATAGCAACTAAAATACTGCATCGGTTTCACAATACTTGTGTCGTTTTTTTGCACATTAACCAATGAATTGGGTAAATGGTTGATGTTAGACAATTTTTGCCCATGTGATTAGAAGAAAGAGAAATTTTGAAAAGGAAAATATTTTTTATTAAATGAAAAAAGAAAGAGTAAAGAGCGATTTCCTTCAATATTGCTTAAAGATCCAATAATTCCCTAAATACGTTACTTTTTAAGTTATTTCCGACCATACCGTCCACGTAAGCAAGGGAGAAAAAGAAGTAATTTTTTTTTTCCGGTTCAGCATTGAACCGCCATATGAGATAGCGGTTTCGTTTTAAAGCAAACCGCCATCTCAGATGGCGGTTCAATGTTATAAACCGCTATCTCAGATAGCGGTTTGCATTAAAACATAACCGATATCTCAGATGGCGGTTTACTTACTTGTAAATTATTTTTAACATGAATTACAGTTTAAATAGAAATATAATTTAGAAGTAACCTTTTGTGACATCAATTGTGTCTGTAGCTCAGTGGATAGAGTGGGTTATTTCTATGCAGGAGGTCGTGGGTTCGAATCCTACCTTAATGTGTTTATTTCTTTTTAACCATTTATTAATATTAATTATAAACATTTCCAATTTTACCTTATCAAACATTAGTGTTTGTAGCTCAGTGGATAGAGCATTTGTTTCCTAAGTAGAAGGTCGTGGGTTCGACCCCTAGCTAATGCGGTTTTTTTTTTTTTACCATTTATAAATAGTACGTGATTATAAACCGCTATCTCAGATAGCGGTTTACTTAAGTCAACCGCTACCTGAGATAGAGGTTTAGTGTCGCTTCGTTAAAAAAAAAAAGACCGGTTTTAATGCTGACGTGGACGGTATGGTGGGAATTAAGTTAAAAAGTGGCGCATTTTGGGAATTTGACGTTCTTTAAACAATATTGAAGGAAATCGCTCAAGAGTAAATATGACATTTCAAACAAAAAAAAAAGTTATTATAAGGGAAAGGATGCAAATATTGTGAAACATTCCAAGATGGAATACGATGCAAGTATTGTGAAATGGAGTACAATTTACTGAAACTATTTCTTCAGTATTTTATTACCCCCTCCTATATTTCCTGTTTGGTGAAAAACACGAGTATTAGAAGAAAAACAAACAAGTGTGTAAGAAAAAAAATCAATCATTGTTTTGTACTTGTATTGCGAATGTATAAAATTTAATTATTGTTTAATGAAAAATGACAAAAAAAAAAAAAGTTGGATGTATGGATTCTTGGGTGGAAAAAAAACAGGTGTGTGTAAGAAAAAACAATCATTTTTTATTTCTTTATTGTTTTTTTTACACAAATTTCTGAAAAAGTGGAAAGAATTGTATGGCTTAAAACAGAAATAGAGTGCAGACGGAAATGTTTTTTGGGATATCAGATTAGGAAAACAAGAAAAGTAACAAGAAACGGATGAAATATTGTTTTCTGGTTAGTTTTCGCTAATATTATGAGCTGAAAGTATGTGTGCGTTATTGTATTGTAGGGTTTGGTTCCTTTGGCCGGGTCGAACAATGAGTCATGGTGCCAAGGTCTTGATGGGCTAGCTACGCGCTCTGCTGCCTACTACCAGCAGGGTGCTCGTTTTGCCAAATGGTATGTTTTGAGTAGCCATTGTGTAATAGCTAATAGGGTCCAATGTATCTTTGCTAAACTTTTAGTTACGTTGTAATTCTGTTTTTATTAATGTAAAATTCAACCTCATCATTATCATTACCCCATTGCCTCAAAGAGGCTCCCGCAAGAAGCGGGGTAAGGGGGGGTCGGACGTACGCAATCTTACCCCTGCAATTGCAAAGAGGTTGTTTCCAATTGACCCAAAAGCGATAACAGGACAACAACGATAGTTGTAAAATTCAGCCTATGTCAAAAAAAAAAAAAAAAAAAACCAAAAGTTGTTTTGATTTAAATATGATCTAATAATCATGTAACCCGGTTGATGATGAAGGCGTACAGTTGTGAGCATTCCCAATGGACCATCTGCACTTGCTGTGAAGGAAGCAGCATGGGGTCTTGCTCGCTATGCTTCCATCTCTCAGGTAATTTTATTGTATTGCGAGTTTGTGTCATATGGAGCTGGCAAATGTGTCGTGTCGTGTTGTGTTTGAGTGAAATATAAACGGGTTGGAAAATCTCAATAGTAACCCGGCCCATTTAATAAACGTGTCATGCCGTGTTGACCCGTTTAATTAATCGTGTCAGAAGCTCCTGACACTAACACGTTTTTTTCGTGTCCGGATCGTGTCGTGTTTGTTCAATAAAGCTGGTTCCATTATAAAGGTTCATCACCAAATACATTGAATTACTAGTTATTTTTCTTAGGCGGTTTAAGTCGTGTCAGTTTAGTGTTTAGAATCTCAACACTATCCTGACCCATTTCATTAAACGTGTCGTGTGGTGTTGACCCATTTAATTAAATGAGTCGTAAACTCTTGACACTAACCCGCTTTTTCGTCTCCGTTTCGTGTCAAATATAAACGGGTTGGGAAACCTCAACATTAACCCGACCCGCTTAATGAATGTGTCATGTCGTGTTGACCTGCTTAACTAATCGTGTTAGAAACCCCTGACATTAACCCGTTTTTTTCGTGTCCAGTTTATGTCGTGTTATCGTATTTGTTCGATAAAGGTGGTTCCATTATAAAAGGTTATCACCAAATACATTGAATTAACTAGTTATTTTTTCTTAGGCGGGGTTTAAGTCGTGTCAGTTTCATGGTGTTGACCCATTTAATTAACCAGGTCGTATACCCTCGACACTAACCCGCTTTTTTCATGTCCGATTCGTGTTGTATTATCGTGTCGTGTCAGATTTTGCCAACTATAATGTCAAACTATCTGGAACACGAATTTGAAACAGAGGATCCAGACTCCTGACAATATGGTTGCCCTAAATATGCAGGACAATGGATTGGTGCCAATAGTGGAGCCAGAGATTTTGTTGGATGGTGAACATGGAATTGATAGGACATTTGAGGTAGCAAACAAAGTATGGGCTGAAGTTTTTTACTACTTGACTGAAAACAATGTCATGTTTGAAGGTATCCTCCTTAAGCCTAGCATGGTTACTCCTGGTGCTGAGTGCAGGGATCGAGCCTCCCCTCAACAGGTTGCCGGCTACACTCTCCGCCTCCTACGCCAACGAATTCCCCCTGCTGTCCCCGGAATCATGGTAAGTACTCCTTCATTTCACCCAGTATTTACCGGCTTAACTGTACTCCATCCGTCCCTAAAAGATTGTCTCATATATTTTTATTCAGTTTTTAAGGATTGATTATAGCCAAACGCAGATGAGTAGGTAGATTTGTCTTTTAGTTAGATTAAATACTCTGTAATAGTGTGTGAGGTGAGACATGGGGACCGCAAACCAAATCAGTTATGGGGTAAACAAATAGGGATATCTATTTATAGTACTTCCTCCGTTCCGTAAATATTGCACCATTTAGTTTCTTACACTATTCACATTACGTCTTTGGCTATTCTTTGTGATTCATACGTAAGAAAAGTGTATTTATGTGGGGTCATGTTAGATTCATATCGATATATTTTTCTTAAATATTAATTTTTTACAATTTTTACTTACAATTTGAGATATTAAGAGTCAAAGTACTCTGTAATGTGTTATAGGAGTAAAAGTCAACCATGGTGTAATATTTAAGGAACGGAGGAAGTATATGGGTCAATCTTTTAAAGATGAAGGAAGTATAAACTTTTTTTTTGGGAAGCCTGTCTATAACCTAGCAAAGCTTTTTTTGGTATCATTTTGGAGCGATTTTTAGTGGAAAATGCTTAAAGATTTCAAAATTTTCAAAATCCGCCCATTTTTTACGTAATTCTCAAACTACTAGCCACGTCATCAATTGTCTTGAAAAATGTAGTTTTTTTTTTACTCAGATTCAACAATGAACCGCCAACCGAATTGGCGGTCTATGACAGAACTGCCAATTCAGTTGGCGGTTTCCCTTGTTTCTACATGGAAAGTGAAGTGTAGCCCACCTCATATACTTACATTGCCAATTGAATTAGCGGTTTATATAGGTAAATGGCCAATTTAATTGACGGTTTTCTACCTACCAATAATGAAAAAAATTGATTTGCTTGTTGGCATGGACGTCAAATTGAGAATTATGTTAAAAATTGACGTATTTTAGGGAATTTCAACATATTTAACCATTTTTTAAAGAAATCGCTCCGTTTGAGTTATCGGGTTATTCAGAATCAAAGTTAGGAAGTGCGCAAATAACCTTGTTATACTCAACAAATTAAGGTTTCAAATTTAATAGTTTTATGTTTGTATTTGTGATGCAGTTTTTATCTGGGGGGCAATCTGAAGTTGAAGCAACCCTAAACTTGAACGCGATGAACCAAGCTCCGAACCCATGGCACGTATCATTTTCCTATGCACGAGCCCTCCAAAACACCTGCCTCAAAACATGGGGAGGAAGACCCGAGAATGTGCAGGCCGCTCAAGAGACCTTGCTTCTCCGGGCAAAGTCCAATTCCCTTGCGCAGCTCGGGAAATACACCGAGGAAGGAGAGTCCGAGGAGGCGAAGCAAGGAATGTTTGTCAAGGGATACACTTATTAAGCTGGGTGCAAAATCAAACTTCTGTACCAATGTTTAAAGGGTGTTATTCTTGTTTGTACCTTAAAACAGTTTTTGAACTATTACAAACTCAAATGTTGCTAGTCTTCTTACCTTTTGACCATGATTTTGTGGAACAAAGCTATAAACCCTACCATTAATTGATCATAGTTTGGAATGTTTCATCTTCAAAAATAAGAAGACCAACTCTCATTGTTCATTCAAATGAAGAAGAGAAGTTGCCTTCCATTATTCAAACTCCGAAATATTAATGCCATCAACTATTTAATATATGGTGAGCGGTACCCTGAATCAGAACCAGAAGTGGAAACTGTTATATATATAGAACGTCAACCTAAATGTCATCAACTATTAATATTTATATATTAATATACGTACTTCATTATGAAGTAAATGAGTTCTTACAAGCATTTGAAGAGTAATCTTTGTCATCTTCGTTTTACAGATTTTCTACAGGAGGTGATTCTTCCAAGAAATAATTTCAGTTCTTCCAAGGAACTCATCATTTTCTCAAAGGTTATTTCCTTGGAAGAAGTGAATTTATCCTTGGAGCATTATTTCAGGGGATGAAGAGAAGTCGTGTTCTTCCTGCCAAATATTAGTAGCTTAAGATGGGTAAAACCGTAAAACCACGTATCTTCGGACAAGTTAAATACTTCCAGCTATATAAGGCTATAAGCATCCACACATTATGCAGAGCTCCAACCCCTAGCATCATTTCTGCACTCAGATAACCAAAGATCAATGTGCTCTGAAACCTGTTGTCTCACTTTGTTGACAGCATCAGGAGAGCTACATCTTTTGGCATCGCCTGATTCAGAAAATTGTGAGTATGTTGAGTAAAAGAAAAAAGAAGTCTCATTCTTAATTTCTTATATAGGATACCGAATTAATTTACTCCTTGCATAAACCCTAATTCATACATATAAGTTATAACCCCTACGGCCTGTTTGGTAGCCGGCCATAAAATGGTGTCAATGGGAAATGAATTTGTATGTAAATTTGTAAGGAAATTCAATATTCATTCTCATGGTAATGTTAGTTCACTCAATATTATCTCTTTTTCTTTATAATTTTCTATTACCATTTTGGGAGTGGTATTAGATATGAATGCAATTTATGAAGAAAAACACCAAGTTTGTGACAAATTTCATTACCATGGACATCATGATATTATTTTCTTGTCAAATAACACTTGGCTTTATTCTCTTTCCCACCATTTATTACTAGCTACCAAACGGGCCGCTAATGTAGTTTAGATTTTAGGGAATGAAGCAACATATGCAGTACTATCATTTTTGGATAATGGAATTTAGGACTGAAAAAAAGAGATGAATATATAGCATCTTTGTGCAGTACACACCTTCGATACTCAATGGTGATTGAGGGCAGCCCCGCAAGTCAGTCCCATGGCCGCAATTGTCACAAGTGACGATATAAGAAGGCACTGAAAGATTCGGAATAGATCATTAGAGAAAACAAAACATGGTGGTGAACTGTATCACAATATCTACCACTTTTTTTTTGGGATAATTAAAGAAGGGCCTGGTACCTATATCAGGAAATTCAAATTACAAATGGAAAGTAAACAAATTTCGTTACAGATGTATTGAACTTTTGAAACAAAGTAATTCTGGATTGTGTGAGGACAATTCATATTTAAGACAGTAGTACGCCTATAAAACCAGTCAGATTCGACTTCTACTACACACTACTCCCTCCGTCCCTAAAAGATTTCCCGTATACTATAAATGGATGTCCCCATTTGTTTGCCCCATACCTTATTTGGTATATGGTCCCCACATGTTTCTCCTCACACACAATTATTTAATCTAACTAAAAAACAAATCTACCTACCAATTTGCTTTTGAGTATGCACAATTCTTTAAAAAGTGAACAAACGCACTTTTGTTTTTTGGTGGCTAGCTCCAAAACAAAACTTTCTCTCTCTACACAAATCCTCTGCCCTCTCTCTACAAAAAAAAAACCCAAAAAACCCTAAACCACCGTTGTCTGCGGCCTGAGTTTGGTGGCTAGCTCGGGTCGCCGGCCAACGGATTTCGTGTTTTTTGTATCTCGTCTTCGTATCTAGTTCATCAGCGGTAGTTATAGAGGAATTTTCTTTCCAAATCACAAAACCTAGGTTTTTTAATTTGGATCCTCTAGTTAATATATAAGGTTTTTCCGGGAGAGAAGAAGAAGGAGCCAAGCGCCGCCGCCGGTAGCTTCCACCTCCTCTAAAGTGGGCGTTCTTCTCATCGGGAATCATCTGATCTGTTCATGCGTATCCATTTTTTTGGGTACGGAGTCATCTGTGGTGGCTCAGTTTGTGTGTGAGTTTTTGCTCACAGTATCGGGTCAACCAGTTCGTGTTTTTACCACCCTTCTGTCTCTTTCTTCGTCTTATAAGTTCCACAAGGTTAAAGGGTCTTCGAGGTGTTATTTGCCCAAGCCGCAACACAAGTGGAAAAGGGAATGGGAATGTGCAAGATGAGGCCATCATTCAACGGCCAACGGATAAGGAGGCTACTATCTCCGTAGTTTATTTTGGTACTTGCAAGCAGTTTGTATTACATAATAGAACTCATATGGGAAGCTTTGAATGTATGTGGGTCTTCTTTGGCCCCAAAGCTTTGCTAATGAGTTTTAGGTTGTAATTTGTTTACTCTTGTTTTATGTAAGTTAAGCATATGTCAAAAAAAAAAAAAAAGAACAAACGCACTTGGCACAATCTTTTAGGGACGGAAGGAGTATATGTCTGCCCGTCTGGTGATCGTTTTAAAAATAAATAAAATCATAATGATAAAAAATGAAAAACAATTCTGACATCCACAGTTATACCTAAAACCAGCCTACTCTGTTGCCAAGTATGTAAACATAGGTGACCTCTTAAAGAAAAGGCAACTCACTTTCAGTAGATGAAGTCTGTTTGGATGCATGTCGCCAAGGGTCTTGTGAGCCATTTGTAAATACTATCTTGGTACCTGTCAATGAAAGAAACGGAAAACCTAAATGATTTAACTTAAGAATTAACAAGTTATCTTCTCTTTTTATCATATTACTAATGAATAAGGTTTTCAATATCCAGGCCCGAGTTCTGTGAAGTAGGCCACAGGATCTTTTTAAGAGCTTCAAGCATGAATTTCAACCAACACTTCGCCAGATTTAATGTACACGATTGTTTAACTTAACAATGCAAATTACGTTTATTAACAACATTTTCACTTTTTTCAAAAATCTGACATTGGAAAAATGAGAAAGATTTAATGTTTCAATGGGAAAGTGCGAGAGATTTAATGGTCAAAATGACCCAATGAATTTGATTGGTTAAAATAATCATTTGACACGATTTTGACAAATATGATGGACTTTTATGCTACAATATAAAAGGAAAGATTCTAAGTGTAAATATTAAAATGGGACACTAGAAACGGAAACCGTAAAGAATAAATTGGGGCGGAGAGAGTACAAGTTACGAACCGACAAGATGTCTATGAAGCATCAGATCCACACAGTTGACCTTATGGAATAAATTATATCATTGAGAAAGAAAGGTATACAAACCAGCTATTTTTGTGCCTCCATAGTACAGATTAGTTTCATCAACTTCAGGGTATACATCATCTCCAAAGACATTCTTGCAAAGGTCCAAATGGTAACTGTACATAGAAGTATATAACCACGCAAATAATGATAAATAGGCAATACCATAATCCCCTTAGTTAATGACTAAAAATCATTCATAAACCAATAGAGAACAAGAGAAGGGAAAAATAATAATAATGACAGTTAGAAGATAGGTGGTACTATGGTAGACCTGTAATGGAACATGCAGTTAAAAGAAAGAAAAAATAAAACAAACCTGGTGTCGACTTTGGATGACCGAATGCTATCGTTTGCTGGTGCTACCTGGAAATATGCAACTTCACTGCACACTTGGAACCACCACAATCTATCAGAACTACCAGAAGCAGTGTTCTTCAAGTTTTCTTGATTATATGTACCAACACTATTAAAATGGTCTTTCACATATGCGGCATAAGCATCCTGCATGAAGGATCCAGCTCAATATAGCAGAAACTCAGAAACAGAGACTGACAAAAGCAATGACCAAGACTTAAACTAACTACATTTGCTTACTTTGACCTGTAACTGAAGTTGGAAAACTGGAGAAAGTATGTCACCAAGATATTCACAAAAAATAAAGAAAAGAATTTTTTTTATGGTAGAAATGACAAAATACACGAAGATAGAGCACCAGAATATGCTCGGTGAAAGGAAAGGGGGAAAGCATACCACTAAATCTTGACCCGCGTTCTTTGCTTCAACGAGAGGAGAACACAACTTGTCAGGATTTCCATACTGAAACTGCAGGGTTCTAAAACTAATGAGCCACTGACAACATAACAAGGTATGATAGGAAAACGTAATTAGCGTATTTAATAGGTTGTAGAATATCCTTACAGCAGTAACGGCAGCATCAGCCAGAAAATACAGGAAGTCCCCGTCAATGGTTAGCTACAAGAAAATTAAGGAGAGATTTCAAATTAAAACCAGCAATACCCAACCCAACTACCCAAGTCAGGTGATAAAAATAAAAATAAAGTGAATTTAGCATATATGATAATCAACCCATTGTCAAGAAAATTATAAGCTCTTACCTCAGAAGCGCCAAAGGCTGACTTTACTGCTGTCCGGTTTGAGTTCAATCCTTCTTCAACAAGTTGTGTAACTTCTTGTAATGCAGCTTTACATTCTGGGCCAGCTGAGATGCCTATCTGCATACAGATGCATATGGAATTAAACTTATTCAAGCATGCTGCTTCGTCAGAGACAAGATCCATAAAATGAGAGTAGTGAAATAAAGATCCACAGAGATTGGTGAAACACAAACCAAGAATACCCACCTGTTGATCAAATTCTGTAAAGTTGTGAACAGCAAGAACCACACCAGAACTTGAAAGACTTCCGCAAGTCAAATGAGGAAACTTCAGGCGGAACCAAGCACTAAGAGCTCCCGAGTACGAGATACCGAACACAAACCATGGATTTTCAACATTCGACCTATTGAGCTTCTTGTTCAGGGATTCCTTAAAATCAAGAAAATCAATTTGTGAGAAAAAGTTCCGGATAAATGCAGAAAACAGAAATTAAGACATAAGCTCCCAACTCCCGACCATCGGAAACAAGACTTTGTAACAAACACCTACACTGACAAAGGAGTATCATAAGAACACGGAACAAATAGCACAAAGAATAAACCGGGTCCTCGGTATGTTGCAGACATACATAAAGTGACTACTGTTAAACCTTGAGACAGACATTAAGAGCAATTCACAACATTGAGACGAACATGAATCAGAGTCTAAAATAAAACTTCAGCAGAACATTGAAAGATTTTCTGAGCAGCTTAAAGAGCTGTCAAATTACAACCACCCAACAGTAGCCTCATTAATGACAATGATAACTCGAATTATCAAGGACATAAGAAAGAAGACACAGTTCATCACCATCATCCAAAAATAAACCAAAGGCTGTAGAGAACCTAGTGCCCTAGAATGACATCACCTTTCTTTTCAGCATTTGAAATTCACTTGACCAATAAGCACGAATAAGAGGATAACATCAGGTCAGGCTGAAGGATGTAATTTATCAGAGAGACAGTAGGATACTAGCATACCAAGGATGCATGTTGGCATACTGGTCAATGAGAAGACTAGGATACATGCTGGGATATCTTCAATAAGAGTCATTAAGGTTATGCACACAAAATCTCATTGGATTCCTTTTGATGTAAATTTTCTAAATATCAAAAATTTATAATTTTTACTAATTCAAAATTAAAAGCTATTAATGGTCAAAGTAATGCATTGGAGACCGCGCATAATGGAAAAGAGAGGAGCAGTATGGAATAGATGGAGTACTTTGTATTTAAGGTTCTGATAATTAGTTTTTCAAACTAATATGCGTCGATTTTGAAAGCCTCCACCCCACAGGTCAACCCAAAAGGAGTTGGGTTTGACTTTGACCCATTATTTACCGGTTAATTTCAAGTTTGGTTTGCAATTTCTTGTACAAACTCAAATTTTCAGGTCATTTGTTTTCACTTTTTGCGAGGTGGCCCATGTATTACCGTGATCGTATATATTCGTCTTAAAGGTACTATCATAAATTCATAGTATTATCTTTTTAAGTTATTGATATATTTTGGTGGAAACTGAAAATTAAGGCAAAAGTTGAATCTCATGGGTACCCTTATTGGAAATAGATAATAATAATTAACTAAATGCAATCAAACTCTTGGAGTCTTGGAAACAGCTGTCTTATTGCATGGAATAAGGCATAAGGCTCAGTACATCTTAACATCCCTAGCCTGATGTCATCAGAATCGACTAGTTTGCCATTGATATTAATGTTAAATAAGTCTCTAAATCATCGAATCTGAACTACTTCTAGTTACTTCCTCCGTTCTTTTTCACTTCATATAGTCTCATGGAACGTAGTTTAAGGAAGAGATTAGAGAAAGTAAACGGACAATTAATGTTAAAAATAAATAAATAAATAAATAAGAGGGGTGAATTAAGATTTTAGGGAATTAATTTAGTGTTTGTTTACCTTCTCTAATCTCTTTCTCAAACAGTGTGCCAAGGGGTTATGTGTCACGTAAATAAAACAAAGTATGTCAGAACTATAAGTCTACAAGCTACCACGCACAATAATTACTAAAATTAAAATAACATAAAAAGTGGAATAAATATCTGACCTGGTAAAATTGGCGGAAAGCAGCCAAATCAAAAAGCGCCTGCTTAGAAGAAAGATATCTAAGATTTTCTGTAGTATGTAATTCAAAGGGAGAGCTTTTTCCATAGTACCGATGCTCCGGGGAAACAATAGCAGCTCCAAACTTCTTAGCTAAAACCTGAAGCCGATAACAAATATTGATTTTAAACTGATACTGAAAGAAAGAAGGTGACTTACACTTAGAATAGAGCATTCCAAATTTTGTCTTTTTGGCATAACAAGAAAGATACTACTACGCACATAATAACTTTTAGAAATCCGTGATTAGATAAATCAGAGGGGGTCACTAAACAGAATTTTGAAAGCACATGGGTTATATATTTGATGCAAACATAGGCAAATTGTTCAAAAGATAAGTAAGGCTTAATAGCAATACGCAGAGCCAGAAGAAACCATATCTAAGAATGCGCTAGACTTTCAAAGAAAGGAAAAAACTATGGACATCAAAAAAATGCTTCATGCAGAGCTATACCAAAATAAAGTCATATATTGTCAGATTCCTAAAGAAAACAACCCTCCCCCCCCCCCCCCCCCCTATAAACTGTATGCTATATTCTTGTAATGGTTGCTCACATCCAGCCGATCCAGGAGTCCAAGATGGAAGCATCACAGCAGTATAAATATAAACCATCTACCTCTCTCTCCCCTTGTAAACTAATCTTGAGCTTTCCCCTCATAAGTATGCCTTTACACAGCCTGATTGTATTTTCTGCACTTGTTACATACCAACAGAACAGTTCCTGAGCTCGATTGCAATAAGAGTGCATCTCATGCAGGTTTAAAAATAGCATGCAGATAAAATGAATTGAAATAGTTAAGTATGAACTCACACTTAGATAGTCATTGGCTATCCCATTGCATGAAGATTCACCACAAATATTCAAGAATATTGGTCCATTGGGGGATCGGAAGTGGTCCAGATATTCGAAGTATCTCTGCTGGAACTGCCGATGGTCCTGTACAATCAATGTCAAAGAAGGTTAAGCACCAATATCTTTGAAAACACACAAGCACGGAGCACCTGCTTTTATAAAATAAAAGTACTACAAAACTGTTAACAAATTCTATAACTTGTTTCAAGATAGAATAGAACTGAATAGCTAACCCAAGGACCAGGGTGTAAAAGCAGAACAGAATAAAAGTTAACACTTTGCATCTCAAGATTTTTAGAGTACCATAATTTAAATGGCAAGAAGAATTTGTAAAGTGAAACAAATTAACCCAATATCAAAACAGCAAAGCCTAGATACAGTCATTATGAATAAAGGAAATAAAAAAGGTACTGTAATGGCCTCTACCACAAATCAGCAGTACAGGTGTCATTTCCATTTATAAAATGTAGGAATGACTAATACGTCAAAAAGAGCTCCTTTATTGGGGCTTGAGCCAAACCAAGAAAACGAACCCTAAAAGTTCTGTTACTTCCTCTCAATATATTGTCAGCTTCTTAAGGTCATGAGTACAGATTCATAAATCAACTCCCTTAGAGTGTGAGGTCATTCGAATTGTAAAACCTACATGTTGACATACTTGATCCAGCAAGACGGAATGGGGTGTGGTGTTTGGGGAAGATAGTGGCAGTATGGCGCATTTATGATACATGTTACTCCAACTCTTCATATGACCTTAAGTACTCATGTTGAATACCCCACATTCAGACATTGATTTGGTATGACTCTTAGACACTTCATTTTGGTCATAAATTAGGCAAAACAAAGTGGCCATGTCTGACACTTCTTGTCGAGTACGAGTAACATAGGTTATGACTCAAGATACTGTTATTGCAGAAGGAGAAGCCTTATAGTTCCCGAAATAAAGGGAGGGGGGGTAGCATCCTAGACTATTGACTTCATTAATATTTATTAGTTTGCTATTTCCTAGAGGAAAATCTCCATTTTCGAACTTCTTTGACAATAGACGGAAAAGGCCTAGTTTTCCCAGGCTAGTCAATGAATGGAGAGTAGAGCCAAGATGTGAAACATAACAATGTAGTAGTTACCTTACCAGTACATACTCCCATACTCATACCGGTCTCAGAACCCTAGTGGCCTTAGTGCGACTGGTGAACATATACCACAACTCCAACTTACAAATACAGCCCTTTTTTTCAATGTTGCATGGTAATGAATAATGATTTGTAGATAGAGAGGAAGCAAGATAAGCTTTTCACTCCCATTTGAAATTTTGGATTAAAATACTTGGAGACATTTACACTTAGACACTGAATGATGATGCCAAGTACTTCTGTAACCAACAATGCATCCTCTAGGGGCTCAACAAACCCACAAGTTAGCTTCAAACTCACACAAAATTGAGAATCTTATGTATACTTTGCTCTTAATATTTGTCTTTATGGCTTATTTTTGGGTTACTGAGATGATTTTAAATCAAAGCGATCATGGTGTGTAATGACTAGTGTAAATGGCTGTTATAACAGAGCTAGTAAGATGATCATAGTACTTCCAGGCTCTAGCTCTCGTAAGTTAATGACTCTCTTTTGAATCCAAGGATCTCCATCACTGCAAGCCACGTATGAAGGCAAAACTAGACCACGGGACAAATCATAAGTGCTCAGTGACAGAGTACACTGTGATTTATTATAGTTACTAGACTAAAGTATGCATCATACACCCCCACAGGCCCAATGTAAAGAAATCATTCTCCATCTCTTCTAATTTTCAATTCTCTCGGTACACGTTCTAGCTGTTTACGCTTACTTATTCTCTTGGACATCAAATCATTCAAGACGAGTAAATAGCGAATTGCAACTTCAGGTGAGTTATTAGAAAGTTCCTAAAGGAGTTCATTGCAACTGCCAACTGAAATGTATATTGAAGGTCAAATACCAAAACAACTTAGCCAGGTTATGTAAATGGCTTATGGCATTACTATAAGGTATTGAGGTACAACATTGCCTTAATACCTTATCAAGTATATGCAACTTCACAACCAATCTGAGCTTGTGCTTCAAAAACATCTTACCATGCCTCATTTTTTAGTAGTAGGCTAATAGGGATCGTAATAAATCATGTCTAAA
This sequence comes from Spinacia oleracea, assembly GCF_020520425.1. Taxonomy (NCBI): domain Eukaryota; kingdom Viridiplantae; phylum Streptophyta; class Magnoliopsida; order Caryophyllales; family Amaranthaceae; genus Spinacia; species Spinacia oleracea. The sequence goes on from NC_079489.1 coordinate 156,284,237, forward strand.
TTTGTACTTACAAAAGTGTCTCTATGGAATCAAGGTGGTCTAATATCAAGTCTTGCAGTGGCACAGTGAATGATGATATGTTCTTGGGTTCAAGGGCTAGTTTTAGCTAGTTGGGTGTACATACGTTAAATTACTTTATTCAATAACTTATATGGTTTTATATGGTTTTACCTGCCTCCTTAAGCATAGGGCTTGTGTTGGGTTCAAGGGCCATTGTGAGCTTCCAGGTTGTTATTTTTTTGTTGGACTCTTAATTACAGTGTAGCTGTGTTATAGTTCTAATTAGGTTAGGACTAAACAAAAGAAAGGCACCTAGTTTGCCTATATGCTTGTTACATTACAGGTTTTAGTGTGTGTTATTGAAGATTGCGTTTGCATACTTGTTTACACACAACATTATAGCAGATCATACACTTGTGTTTCTTGAGTACTATCCAACACTACTAAAAATTCTAAAAGAAACCCAAATATCCGCGAAAACTTCACCAAAAAGGGTCTTAGATCCTTTCATCCTTATCACAAAGGGTTTTTCCTCTAGCCCCCATTACTACTTATTTAGGAAATTTCGAGTACGATTTAAATGGCAAGAAGAATTTTTAAACAAGTTAACACTTTGCATCTCAAGATTTTTAGAGTACCATAATTTAAATGGCAAGAAGAATTTTTAAAGTGAAACAAATTAACCCAATATCAAAACAGCAAAGCCTAGATACAGTCATTATGAATAAAGGAAATAAAAAAGGGACTGTAACGGCCTCTACCACACATCAGCAGTACAGGTGTCATTTCCATTTATAAAACGTAGGAATGACTAATACGTCAAAAAGAGCTCCTTTATTGGGGATTGAGCCAAACCAAGAAAACGAACCCTAAAAGTTCTGTCACTTCCTCTCAATATGTTGTCAGCTGCTTAAGGTCATGAGTACAGAATCATAAATCAACTCCCTTAGAGTGTGAGGTCATTCCAATTGTAAAACCTACATGTTGACATACTTGATCCAGCAAGACGGAATGGGGTGTGGTGTTTGGGGAAGATAGTAGCAGTATGGCGCATTTATGATATATGTTACTCCTACTCCTCATCTGACCTCAAGTACCCATGTTGAATACCCCACATTCAGACATTGGTAATTTGATATGACTCTTAGACACTTTATTTTGGTCCAAAATTAGGCAAACAAAGTGGCCATGTCTGATACTTCTTGTCGAGTACGAGTAACATAGCTTATGACTCAAGATACTGGTATTGCAGAAGGAGAAGCCTCATAGTTCCCGAAATAAAGGGAAGGGGGTAGTATCCTAGATTATTGACTTCATTAATATTTATTAGTTTGCTACATAACCTAGAGGAAAATCTCCGTTTTCGAACTTCTTAGACAACAGACGGGTAAAAGGCTTAGTTTTCCCAGGCTAGTCAGTGAATGGAGAATAGAGCCAATATATGAAACATAACAATGTATTTACTCATACCGGTCTCAGAACCCTAGTGGCCTTAGTGCCACTAGTGAACATATACCACATCAAATTATTCTCTTGGACATCAAATCATTCAAGACAAGTAAATAGGGAACTGCAACCTCAGATGAGTAGAAAGTTTCTAAAAGAAGTTCATTGTAACTGCCAACTGAAATGTCTATTGAAGGTCAAATGCCAAAACAACTTAGCCAGGTTATGTAAATGGCATTACTATAAAGTATTGAGGTACAACATTGCCTTAATAACTTATCAAGTATATGCAACTTCACAACCAATCTGAGCTCGTGCTTCAAAAACATTTTACCTTGCCTCGTTTTTGGCTTGTAGTAGTAGGCATGTATGGAAATAAATCATGTCTAAATTTGTACTTACAAAAGTGTCTCTATGGAATCAAGGTGGCTTAATATCAAGGCTTGCAGTGGCACAGTGGGTGATGTTATGTTCTTGGTTCCAAGGGCTAGTTTTAGCTAGTTGGGTGTACATACGTTAATTTACTTTATTCAAGAACTTATATGGTTTTACCTGCCTCCTTAAGCATAGGGCTTCTGTTGGGTTAAAGGGCCATCGTGAGCTTCCAGGTTGTTATTGTTTTGTTGGACTCGTAATTACAGTGTAGCTGCATTATAGTTCTAAATTCCTAATTAGGTTAGCACTAAACAAGAAAAGGCATGTAGTTTCCCTATATGCTTGTTACATTACAGGTTTTAGTGTGTGTTGTTGAGATTGAAGATTGAGTTTGTTTGCTTCTTTGCACACATTATTGCGCGATCATAGACTAGTGTGTCTTGAGTACTATCCAACACTACCAAAAATTCTAAAAGAAACCCAAATATCCGCGAAAACTTCACCAAAAAGGGTCTTAGATCCTGGGTTTTTCCTCTAGCCCCCATTACTACTTATTTAGGAAATTTGGAGTAAGATTCATCTAAAATAACCTTTTATTTTTCTTACTTCACCATCCTCAGACGGTTCATGTTAGCCGACCCCAATCATTTTGGGACTAAGGCTTGGTTGTTGGTTTGTTGTTGTGGAGTAAGATTTATCTTTTCACATTTAGCTTATACAAAACAGTATTCAAATGACAATCAAACAGCAACTATACTTGATCATACTTTTTTACGCATAAAATCATAATATAATAAAATTGCTTCCTGCAGACAAATTGGAAAATCTGGAAAACTTACCTAATCCATGAAAAATTGCAATAAAAATGACTAGATAACTCTTTTATATAACATCAATTTCACAATTACAAACATAATAATCATATTATGAAGGCAAGAAATTTAAAAAATAGAATCGAGGAAAGAGAATCATACATAAGGAGAGAAATGATCGAGAGTCTGGTTGAACCAGTGGGGTTCTGTGGTCAAGTAATTGTTGTTTCCGGTGGAAGATTGGTGAAGAAGACGGGGGTTTAGGTATGAAGAGGAGAAGGAAATTTGAGCGAACAAGAATACGAAGATTAACAGCGGCGCCGCCGTAACTGACACCGTTGCCACCAAACTAGTTCCACCCGACACCATCGGAAGTTCAACAATCAACACTGGATAACGATGTTTAACCGGGTATTCAATTGTTCGAAGGGTTGAAGCTCAAATTTTTTTCCTTTTTGAAAGAAACATGAATTATACTTTATTTTTTATTTTTTGACATGGGATTATGATTTATGATACGACAACGACAAAATAAAAATACCTTTAGTTTTCGGACACGGGATTATGATACGACAACAACAAAGAAAAAGAAACAAATTACAAAACTAATCATATGTTAATAGATGACACGCAAAGTTGACGTTATGGACTCATGATATCATCAATGAATGTTGATTGAGTAAGTGAGTTAGGTTGTTGGACCTGTGATCGCTTTAATTTGTCGATTACATACTTATAGAATACTTATTTTAACGGTTTTTTCATGAAATGCCCACGAGGTTTAACGAAATGCACCAAATACACCCGCGTGTTTCAAATTACATAATATACCCCTATTTAAACTTATTTGCACCAAATGCCCCTAGACTTAACGGAAGTCTAACACCGTTAGTCATTAGTTCGAATTAGCCCTTAATTAACTTAATTAATTAATAATTAACTAATTAACTCCATTTTTCATTTTCTTTAATTTTTTTTTCCTCTTTTCAATCACCTATTCCTTCTCTTCTGGTTCGAGAATCTCAACACCATTAGAAACTGAATTTGAAAATCCCTTAAATCCTCATCCATTGACAAATCCTCAAAAAATTGAAACCTTGAAAACCCAGATTCAATCTTCAAGAACAAAAACCAAGAAGAAGTCGAAACCAGCCTTAAAGACGCAAGCCAAGATCTCTCACTCTTCAAGTTCAAATCCAGTGTCGTCGTTGTGCTCGTTCTCTTCATGGTTTTTGGATTGCTCAATTCATTGTTCGATGGTAAAGCCGTGGCTAAAATCCCATTCGTAACACAATTTATGGAAATTGAAGAACAGACTCAAGAACAATAGAAAATGAATTCGAAATTTCTGAATTCTAATCCTATGATCGAAAATCTAAAAACCAAAATAGAATTACTAGGTTCTCTAATCTCTACTAATCGCTGCTGCTATATCTCATAATTACGATGTTGCTGCTGCTATGTGCGAACAGAATCAAAACAAAAAAAAAATCCAGAAAGAAGGCAAGGAAAAACGAAGAAGAAGAAGAAGAAAACTGAAGAACGAAAAACTGAAATTCTAGCTACAAAATTAACTTTTTCCTCTTCTCTTCTCTAATTCTATGTGTTGCTGTCCTATACTTCCACCAACATATAATTCGCATTTCTAGAAATCGAATTGAGACAATTTGGGGAAAAAAATGAGAATTTAGATTGAAGATTTTTTGTACAGGAGTTAGATTGAAGCGGAGCTCGGTGGTGGTGTGGGCGGAGGTCGGTGGGGCGGAGGTCGGTGGGGCGGAAGTCGGTGGTCGGTGGGACGGAAGTCGGTGGTCGATGGTGGTGGAACCAGGAGGGAAGGGGATGGATTGTTGTTGAGCTTGTTGAACCAGAAGAGAAGGAAGGGGGTGAGTGAAAATAAAGAAAAAAGAGAAAAAAAATTAAATTAAAGAAAATGCATAATGGAGTAAATTATTAATTAGGGGTTAATTATTAATCAATTAGGTTGATTAAGGGATAATTCAAACTAATAACTAACGGTGTTAGACTTCCGTTAAGTCTAAGGGCATTTGGTTCAAATAAGTTTAAATAGGGGTATATTATGTAATTTGAAACACGCGAGTGTATTTGGTGCATTTCGTTAAACCTCAGGGGCATTTCATGAAAAACCAGTTATTTTAACTATGAATACTGTAAAAATATTTTAGTCTTTAACTATAATCCGAAATGGAAGATTTTATCTGGAAAATCATGGTGGAGATGATTGATGTGAAGTTGAATTTATTGCTCAAGGAGTCAAAGGGAATACCATACGACACTATGTAACAAATATATGGATTATAGGAGATTAGGAGGAGAACATCCAACATTTGTTTTGCACAATAAGTATGGCGGAGTGGAATGTTGGATATCACTAAATTATAATGACAACGTTTCTATCAAAAGTTGGATTTTTCTTATACATCTGGCTTCTTTTAAGAGTGGATGGCATGGGGATATGTTGCCTTAGAAAAATGGGCATATTGTCACGAGCGACCCTTTTGACTGCTCGTGCGACACCTGAATCTCAGAGGCTTGATCCAAGTCAACCTAACACATATACGCAACAAGTATCGAACACATCAATAGTGGAGGAAACAACACGTAATGATAATTAGCAGCAGCAAGATAAATGCATCAGTAAAGGCACACGGGTTCATGGGAGTTGCCCCATATGGGACACGCTGGACCTTAGCATCGTGAAAATGTCAACATGTGACAAGCTCCCCCACCTAAACCGCAAACACCCTCGTGTGTCGCTCTGAGGCTCACCGCTCGTCGCTTCTCAAGGCACATATCACCCATGCGACTCTCGTATAACACAAGTGACATGCATCCACCGCGCACGCCCAACGATCATGAAGGATGCTAGCACAGTGAATCCCAATCCTTAGAACCACAACACATCTCTCTTTAGACACCTTGTTTGTTGCACGCATTTGTCCCTGGTCACTCAACAGTCAACATGTCTCCTTCAATAACAGGTCCCTGTTAGGTTATGATACATATGACAATTCATAAATCATGCGGAAAAACCATAAACCCAGGAAAACATATTATTTACACATAATCATTTAGCATAGTTTAGATGCATACTCTTTGTTGCGTGCCTTCCCTAGCTGCGCCCGAACCGAACAAGAACAAGTCTTTAGGACTCCAAGCGTCGTCCCTCCGTAGATAGTCCACAGCACGTCCGGATCCGCCTTAAGATTGACCAACTAGAATCGCCCTTAAGGTACTACTTATTTTCGGCACTTTTAGGCAATTGTGTGACTGAATTTTTCTCTCAAAAACTCACTTTGAATACTTAAAAAACTCGTTGTAAATATGTGACCCTAGGCACCTATTTATAGAGTTATGGAAAAGGATTTGGAATCCTATTAGGATACTAATTTATTTAATTATAATCCTACTAGGACTCTAATTAAATAAACTAAATCTTTTAGGATTAGATTTAATCATATGACGAATCCCGGTAGCCTTAGGATTCGAGTAACACACTTCGAGTAATACGCTAACACCGCACGCAGGCCTTGCGGCCCACGCACAGCGCCAGCCCACTCGTCGCAGCCCCGCGCGCGCGCCCAAGCTTCGGCTGGGCCTGGCTTTTGCGCTGGGCCTGGTCGCATGCTTGGCGTGTGGTTGTTGCGCTTGGCTTGTTGGGCGATGGCCCGGCTTCGTGCTGGGCCTTCGTCTGGCAGGCCTCGTCCGATGCTAATTCGTACGATACGCTTTCCGATTAAATTCTCGATTCCGGAATTCATTTCCGATACGAACAATATTTAATATTTCCGATTCCGGAATTAATTTCCGTTTCGAACAAATATTTAATATTTCCGTTTCCGGAACTATTTTCCGATTCCGATAATATTTCCGATTCTGACAATATTTCCGTTTCCGGCAATATTTCCGATTCCGGCAATATTTCCATTTCCGATAATATTTTCCGATACGTACCATGTTTCCGTTTCCGGCAACATCTACGACTTGGATAATATTTATATTTCCGATACGATCCATATTTCCGTTTCCGGCAATATCATCGTTTCCGGAGTATTCATTTCTTGCCTGTGACGATCTCAGCTCCCACTGAAACCAAGATCCGTCGATTCCGAATATCCATAGATGGAGTATTTAATGCCATTAAATACTTGATCCGTTTACGTACTATTTGTGTGACCCTACGGGTTCAGTCAAGAGTAAGCTGTGGATTAATATCATTAATTCCACTCGAACTGAAGCGGCCTCTAGCTAGGCATTCAGCTCACTTGATCTCACTGAATTATTAACTTGTTAATTAATACTGAACCGTATTTATTAGACTTAACATTGAATGCATACTTGGACCAAGGGCATTATTTCCTTCAGTCTCCCACTTGTCCTTAGGGACAAGTGTGCATTTCCTAATTCCTTTGTCGCTCGATGCTTGCTCTTGAACATAAGGTAAGAGTTGTCATCCTTATTATGTCCAGAGGTGTTTCTCGGTTTCAGAGTTCAACTGTCAAATAAACAGATAATCATAGCCTATGATTCATCCGAGCACGGCCATGCATTTCACAGTTTCTAGCTCTCCGAGTGGCCTTGTACAACTTTTAAGCATCTCATCCCGATTTATGGGAGGACAATCCCAATCTTGCGATCTTGAGATTAGACTTCGTTTGATAGGTGATTACCTGAGCGTTGCCTTTATAGCCTCCTTTTACGGTGCGACGGTTGGTCAACGTCAAAGCAACTAGTTCTCAAACAAGTAATCTCAAATCACTCAGGTATTGAGGATTTAGTGTCTAATAATTTTAATGAAATTTACTTATGACAGATTTTCATCTCTTACAGTAAAGTTTCATAGGTCTTGTCCGATACTAGTCTTCCCAAAGTAAGTATCTATGCAAATGATTATGACATTCCCATGTCCACATAGTTCAAGAAACAGAACTACTAGTCATCTTGCATTCTAGTCGTCTAACGTTTTCTATGCGTCCAATTTTATAGAAAACTCCGACTAGGGACCATTTTCAACCTTTGATATTCAAGTTCACTTGATAGACATTTCTTAGTCACAGGACTGGTCCTGACAGTCTATCTTGAATATATCGTCAAATTGAAGGGACTCATCATTTTAATACTAAACCAAGATTAAATGGAATATGAAAATACATTTCATATATGATAAATGTTCAACCCCATTGTTTTACAACCATGGGCCTCAAACCCATCTTTAAAACAGTTCATGGAATTCAAAGCTATGCTTGATTTCCAGTGCTACAACGTGAGTGTTGCTTCTCACTTGTTGCATAGGTTTAGTTATCATGCTTTGCCAATCTTAATATCCTTTTCATCGAATGTTCTTCGAGATATGATGATAAGATCTTTTCGAGTTTGTTTATTATGTGATCTAGTCTTTCTTACTTTGATGGTGGTTTTACTCATTTTGCAATGAAGAACCATCAAGTTAGCAGACGTTTTTCTTGCTTCAAGAGTGGTTCTACGCATTTTTCAATGAAGAACCATCAAGCCAGCAGATAGGTGATCTACCCAAACAACCCTGTTTTATTGTTTCTCAGGCAATAATTACTTTTACTTCAACTGTATAGGTTGCTAGTGATGCTTTGTTTGGATTTACCTATCCAAGCAGTTCATAGATATGTGGAAGACTCTCCAACTCTATCTTAGAACATAGAAATTATTATTTTAATTTCCCACGCAACAACTCATGGTCTCCAATCCATGTTGCCATTTCAAAACACGATGCTCTATAGCTCGTCCTTATCAATGGTTAACTCCAAAGGGTCTTGCTTGATCCTTTGCCAGTGTTTATGCGTGTAGCATCAATATCTAGCATATCTTTATTTCCTTGAATCAAGAACTGTTCCTATGTACCTTTTCAAGTACCATAAGTATTCTTGATCTCAATCTAGTTGATCTTCACTTAGATCAATAGAGATTGGTATATGTTCGTCATGCCTAAAGTCATACGATACGTTTTTGGCGATCCTCATATTATATCATACATGATAAATTCTTTTGTAGAATAATTCCCAATTGAATTCTATTCATGTAACTTTAGCTTATCTAGTTTCAGTAGATACTAAATTCAGCTAAATTCTTTGACATATAATATAGGTTAAGAATCTCATTTAGACTCTTTGATGTTTAACTTAGTAAATGCTTATACATAGTTCAAACATCCTTTACTTAGATTTATTCACATGGGTCGAATATCTCCAATGGAGACTTTCGTGTTTGATTTAGTAAATGCCATTACTTAATCCAAAACAATATCATAAGATCTTTGTAAATAGATCTTAATACCCAGTATGTACTAAGTTTCGCCATGGTCCATCATTGATGAATAATCTCAAATCTAAGTCATTAGCATTTGAATGTTATTTTACAATAGAGAGATATGTGTATGATACACATAGGACCAATTAAGTTTTTATGTACTCCCACTAAACTTCTTATATATCTATAAGAATCATGTATATTTTATGAAACTAAAATACTTATTAGCTTCATTAAAATATAATTCCAATTCTCAATTGCTTGCTTAAATCTGTACTTAGATTTTATAAGCTAGCTTTCTCTTTCAAGCATTTATTTGGATCCAAAAATCCTATGACATACCATGTACATATTATATTCCAACATTTGATTGAGGAATACGTTTTGTCATCCAATTGCTATATGTACCAATATGCAATCATTGCTTGAGTTATAGACTTGAGCATTACGATTATGCATGAGGTTTCAACACAATCCATGCCATGAATTTGCTTGTAACCTTTAGCAACTAATCTAGCTTTGTGTGTGAACACAATTCCATGTTTGATGGTTTTTATCCTTAAAACAAACTTGCAACCAATAGGTGTGAAACTATTCTTGCAAATCAACAAAATTTCAATTTTGTCATCAAAACATTGGTTATGTTTTATGGCCTTTAACCATCTAAAACATTTGAGTCTATATATGGCCTCTAACCATTTTAGGGAATCTGGGTTTCGTCATAGCTTTCTTACAGGTCACAAACTCATTAATAGTTTGACTGCAAGTTGTAGGTTTCTTCACTATTAATAGAAGAATCTCATAGTTTCATTGACCTGAACTCTATGCCTACTTGGGTATCAAACAATAGAATATCAACAGGCACTTTGAGAGTCCTTTGAATATGCTGTTCTCCTTGAAGCACTTGTAAAGTCTTCTAAGAGATGTCTATTCTTTAAAGCCACTTCTAAAGTCCTTAAAGAATACGAGTTCGGATTTTCTAAAGAACTTCGAAAATCCTCCGGAATGTCCGTCTATGTTTGTTGTTCGCCTCGAAGACTTTCGAGGTCTATTTTCTCCCACTTGTCATTTTGGAAACGAATCTCCAAAAGGACATTATTTCGAGCAAACAAACATTATGTTCTCAAAATTCGTGGTAGAAACAATACCCTTGTGTCTCATTTGAATAAATCACAATGAAACATATATCTATACTTGGGCCTTAGTTTGTCGAATGACAAACACTAAGCTCCCACTGAGTTTAGCAACTCTCTAGATATATTTTATGAAAAGTTATTCTGAAATTACTTTTCAATAGCTTTGACGAATTTGGTTTAGTTTGGTGGTAGTTGAGCATTTTGTTTTAGAAATTATAGGAAAAGTCTTTATGATTCATCATTAATCGAATCAAGTACTAATTGACTTCGATTATTCCAACTAAGATATGCCATATCTTATGGACCTAGATTGTGAAATTACAACACACAATCATTGATGATCATATTTGGTCTCAAGTAATCATCAACATGATCTAACCTAGATCTTTATGATTTCTTGCCAAGTGGATTTTATACTTCTTAATCTTTGAACTAGCCAAACAGATTCAACTTATATCACATTTGAGTAAATAAACCTATATTCACTCAAATCCATGTGAAATAATAAAGTCATAAAACCTTTCTTTAGCTTTGAACTCTATCGTCTAGGCGTTCTAACAATAGTTCATATTCTTTGTTACTTTCAACAAGTAAGACTAGCTTGTCTTAATTTGATCTAGAAATCAACCAACTTTCAAAAGTCCATTAAAATAGAGCTTGTGAATGTTAACTTGTTGACATGGTCTAAGCAATAATGCCAAAGATTAGTGGAACTCAAATCAAGGGTTTGATTTGAACCTAGTAAAGTTTTTATTGTTAAAGAGTTGTTTGTTTTAATCAAGCATATTGACTCACCCCGTAAATGACCATTTCATTCAAATAAACAAACAAACATTTGTTTTTGTTTTTCTTGAATGTGAGTCTTTCTGTGTTTGAAGCAGAAATTTAGGTATGCTGATTATGGAACAAAAAAGCCATTTAGTTCCAGCCTTGAAAGGACTTAAAACAAACTAGATGACCCTACAACTAATGTAGCATTGCCATGCTTCATTTCCCACTTGTAGGTCATTAGTGTATCCTAGCTTCCATTGTTTGAGTTATTACCGAAGTAAGAACCTCAAGCGGTATATGATACCAAGGAAGTTTGATTGCTAGGTCACTTCTCTTTAAACATAAACTTATAGGTAGAAACGGAATCGTAAATTCCTTTCATTTGTTCCTCGTTTTCCTATTTCTTGTACCCTTTCTTATAGTCTTAAGAATTGATTTCTTTAGTGTTGACTTTTATACTTTGTTAGACATGTCCAATGTCACCAACAAGGTTTTTACCATTTTAATTTATGTTGAATATTTTGCTTCAACTAGATGATCTTACCAGAAGCTTCTAAAGTTCTCTAAGCATCGATCTATTCGAATGTCTAGGGACTAGACTCATTCGAGAATTAAATGGAAAAAAGATTTTTAGGTTGTTAACCATTGGTAAAGCTGAGCGTTTAAACTCAATGCTTTATGATCTCAAAACTACATTGTATTTTGAATTCACAAGCACCAATTGGTTTGTCATTCGATTTTGATATTCGAAAACAACCATAAAAGTCGCTAAAAGAAACGTACATTTTAAATTGCTCATTTTCTCTCATTTCCGTGAATCGTTCTTGGATTCACTACCAATCGAGGAAATTTACTGTTACCTTTCCAAAAGGATTTACTGCAGTGCAAGATATTTAATTATAAACAATAATTAAAACATACATTGAAGCATGCAAAGTCTAAACATTTATCATGAATAATAACTTGAAAATGAAAGCAATCATGCAATTTCAACAAGTCATTGGCATTTTATTCGAATTATGTGTTCCGGCAGGTGTGAATAAAATGATTCCAAGACCCTAAAACCATTGAAGAATTAAGCACAGTTTGTCGACTCAATTCTAAAACATTTTAGGTAAGCAAAAGCCTTTTGCTAATAGTCTAGAAACTACTCTTGGTTGATAGGTACGTCTAAGAACTTATTAGGTAAACCTATCGATTTTGCCACGACATAAAAGGACTCCTTAATTATATCGTTGAGTTTCACCAAAACTAACATGTACTCACAATTATTTATGTACCTTGCCCCTTTAGGACCAATAAGTAACACCTCGCTGAGCGAAAACTATTACTAGATTGATGTAAAGGATATCCAAGCAAGTGTATATTTTGGCATGGCACCTTATAACTCAATTTTTAAGTTTGGAACTTAAGGCTCTTACTATGTTGGTTAGATTTTAAGTGAACTAAAATCCTTAATCATGCAACATAATCAAGCCACAATCTCATGCATAATTAAGACATATTTAAAGCAATAAATAACTTAAAGCATGCATAAGATAAATGTGATCTAGTATGGCCCGACTTCATCTTGAAGCTTTAACTTCAAAGTCCGTCTTGAAAATCTCCGTGGGAGGCACCATTTTCTTCAAATAGGATAAGCTATAATTAAAACTAATTACAACTATTTGATGGTACGCAGACCATATTTGAATTGAAAAACAACTTTGGTACTTTAGACCAATTACATTCAAATTAATGGTACGCAGACCATATTTTCTATCCTATTTGGGCCATACTAGTCACTTCATAACCTGCAAAACAGTACATATACAATATATATATACCATTCACCCATTCATTATCATGAATGGCCCACATAGCTGGTTAGTAAAACACATTATGCATCACATAAACATTTGCAGCAATTAATCAAGGGCACCAATAATCTACAAATTATTCAGTCCTTATTAATTCTAATCAAGTTGTTTTAACCTTAAGGATTTGTAGGCCTAATCAAAAGTATATGACTAAAAAGGGCTCCCACTTAAACCAATAAATTCATATGCTTTACTAATTTTAAACATAAAATTGTATTTCTAGCCTAACCGGAAACATACAAATTTAATTAAAATTTAAAGCTTATATAAATTTATAATTGAATCCAAAAAATTTAATTTAATTTCAGTCGAATTTAAATTAATTAATGATTTTAATTTTAGTAAAATAATTAGAATAAATAAAATTTATTATAATTACAATATTCAAAATTAAAATCCAAGAAAATAATTTAAATTATTAATTTTAAAATTGATTAAAATTACGTAAACTGAAAATTTCAAATTAAAATTTCAAAACGATCTAATCGCAACGCAACAATCCCACGCAACGCACGCCCATGGGCCACACGCACACAGCCATCGCTGGTCATGTGCGCGCAGCCCTTGCGCTGCCTCGCATTGCTGCTGCTCACCATCGCAAGGCATCACGCGAGCTGGTGCTCGCTGCGCGCGTCAGCGCTCGACGCACGAGCATGCTGCCGCAGCCCATCGCTGGGCGCAACACTCGTCGCACGTCGCAACACGCACTCGCACGCCATCGCTGGGCGCAGCGCTCGTCGCACGCGCAACAAGCGCTCGCACGCCATCGCTGGGCGCAGCGCTCGTCGCATGCACAACAAGCACTTGCTGCGCGCGAGCGATCGATGCTTGGCGCAGCACGCGCGCTTGCGCTCGCTGCGCGCGAGGCTCCGCACGCTTGCGCGAGGCAGTGCGCGCTGTGGCGCAGCTCGCTTGCTGCCCACACGCGACTGCTCGTGCCTTGCTCTCGCCCTCGCCCATTCGCCCATTGCACACAGCCCACGACACAAGGCAGGGTTGCTGCCTTGTGCTCGTGCACCATGGCCTTGCTCATTGCATTCGTACCGCATGGGCGACGAGCTCCCTTGCTCGTCGTCACATGCCCGCACTATACAACACCCCTTAAGGGTAACACGTAGCGTCCATTGCTTTGTGCGTGCAAGTTATATGAGCGAATCGCATAAAAAATTTAAAATTTATATTAAAAATTAATGACAAATTAATAAATAATATTAATTTCATAATTTTAGGGCGAAAAAATCGAAAATTTATTATTCAATTGATTTCCGATTAACATGGATTCAAGTCTAGGTCATAAAAATTTAAAATTTAACATAAATTTACAATTTTTATGGTGGTTTTTAATCATAGGTATCTAATTAAATTATAACTAATTATGAAAATCAAATTAATTCTAAATTTATTCCAATTTTCAACAAATTAATCATAATTACAAATTAGATTGCATAATTAACAAGGTTAGGCATTCAAACTTGTTAAACATATACAGTAGGTCAATCAAAAATTCAAGATTTATCAACAAGAATCGCAAATATTTAATTTAACATCTTAAATTTACGAAATTTTGCATTCGAAAAACTAAAACCTCCGAAAAGTCATAGTTAGGCTTCGAATTTGAGAATTCTGGGTTCGGCCGAAAAGTACTATTTTTGTCAAAATTTTAGAATGCCTTTTACATGCGGAATTGACACAAAAATCACTCGATTTGGATGAGTAACGAAGAAACTGCCGAAAAACTGCGTACGTATAATTAAATAAACGCAATTTGCAATTAATTAACAATTACGAAAATTAATCACCCCTTTTAATTCTTGCAAATTTGTAATATTTAACCATGTTCATGCAATTTAGATTATGAAAATAATAAGAGGCTCGTGATACCACTGTTAGGTTATGATACATATGACAATTCATAAATCATGCGGAAAAACCATAAAGCCAGGAAAACATATTATTTACACATAATCATTTAGCATAGTTTAGATGCATACTCTTTGTTGCGTGCCTTCCGTAGCTGCGCTCGAACCGAACAAGAACAAGTCTTTAGGACTCCAAGCGTCGTCCCTCCGTAGATAGTCCACAGCACGTCCGGATCCGCCTTAAGATTGACCAACTAGAATCGCCCTTAAGATACTACTTATTTTCGGCACTTTTAGGCAATTGTGTGACTGAATTTTTCTCTCAAAAACTCACTTTGTATAATTAAAAAACTCGTTGTAAATATGTGACCCTAGGCACCAATTTATAGAGTTATGGAAAAGGATTTGGAATCCTATTAGGATACTAATTTATTTAATTATAATCCTACTAGGACTCTAATTAAATAAACTAAATCTTTTAGGATTAGATTTAATCATATGACGAATCCCGGTAGCCTTAGGATTCGAGTAACACACTTCGAGTAATACGCTAGCACCGCACGCAGGCCTTGCGGCCCACGCACAGCGCCAGCCCACTCGTCGCAGCCCCGCGCGCGCGCCCAAGCTTCGGCTGGGCCTGGCTTTTGCGCTGGGCCTGGTCGCATGCTTGGCGTGTGGTTGTTGCGCTTGGCTTGCTGGGCGATGGCCCGGCTTCGTGCTGGGCCTTCGTCTGGCAGGCCTCGTCCGATGCTAATTCGTACGATACGCTTTCCGATTAAATTCTCGATTCCGGAATTCATTTCCGATACGAACAATATTTAATATTTCCGATTCCGGAATTAATATCCGTTTCGAACAAATATTTAATATTTCCGTTTCCGGAACTATTTTCCGATTCCGATAATATTTCCGATTCTGACAATATTTCCGTTTCCGGCAATATTTCCGATTCCGGCAATATTTCCATTTCCGATAATATTTTCCGATACGTACCATGTTTCCGTTTCCGGCAACATCTACGACTTGGATAATATTTATATTTCCGATACGATCCATATTTCCGTTTCCGGCAATATCATCGTTTCCGGAGTATTCATTTCTTGCCTGTGACGATCTCAGCTCCCACTGAAACCAAGATCCGTCGATTCCGAATATCCATAGATGGAGTATTCACTACTACAAAAACAAGGAAAGAGACCCCTCCAAAAAGGCCTAAGAGACCCTTTGAGAGGGGGTCTCTATCTCAAAGGTCTCTTTGATAAAGAGACCCCCTCATATGAGGGGGTCTCTTTGTTAAAAATAAAAGACCTCTTAGGTAAGAAAAGGGGTCTGTTATGTAAGGCAGGACAAAATTAATTCAGAAGGGAAATAGACCCCACATCTAAGATATGAGGTCTCTTTGTTTATTTCACATAGACCCCCCAGTAAGATAACAGGTCTCTTTGTTCATTTCACAGAGACCCACTAGGTAAGATAACAGGTCTCTTTGTAATTTTTTTATTTTAAAAAAAATAATAATACAAATGTCTGCCGTTGCTCGATAAAATATATCTGCATCTAAATACTCTTTATTATCTTTCAATAATGCACTAAAAATAAAAATGACCAAATATTTTTATTAACAAATAAATAAATAAATATTACATCAAAATCTTCTACAACTTGTGTCACAATAAAAACCTTCTACAAAAACAAATAATTTTTATTGCACCTATGAGTTTTCTGTTGCACCTAATTGCATTTTGCAGACTTGAAAATTTTACCTTCCTCGTACTCACCTTTCTAGCTACTGGGCACAAGATGTCGTTGAAGCTTTTAAATTCTGGCCACACACCGGTGTCAATGAATCCTATAATCACAAGTATTAAAATATAAACTTTAATCCTTTAACATATCATAAAGCTCAACAATTGAATTATATCACCGCTCTTAGGCCTAAAAAAATGTACAGATTCGTAAACAAGTCACACAAACTTAATAGTGAAATGAAAACACTAATCCACAAACAAAAGCCTTGACAAATGACAAGTGACAAGAATCACCTGAAAACAAATGATAGAGAAAATGACGTACATATTTTTCAAAAGAAAGAATAAAATATCTTAAAGAGTTATAGAAGAGAACCACAAGCTAGAGTTAATCGTTGCAGACAACCAGTCTCGCTAATTAATTACGATAAGACATCACTTGCGCCTTGGCAACTTGATATGTCAAGAGTCACAATATAAACACAAGCATAGCAATTCAGATAATCAAACACCTTCTACAGAACATCTATAATATCATTCACGAGAAGATTTGCAGCTTGTGCCATAAGGAAAATGAGAATCATATTACAGTGGCTTAGTGTAAAAAAAACTGCTACAACCTGGCAGGAGAAAATTTTGTTTGTGCAGAATCAGAAGAACACAAATGCAGGGACCCATCAGGTCTACAGAATTGTCCTAAGCATCACTGTACTTAATATGGCAGGAGCGAAACAACAGCAAGTTTCAAACAGGTTTAAATTTAACCAAATTGGACAAGAATTCCATCTAATAGTATACATAAACTAGATTACGAAAAGGAACTGCCACATCCAATCAAAACTGAATTTCTTATCCAATATGCATACTTAGGACGAAATTGGACTAATACAAGCCCAAACTGGAATAAAATTGGATTAAGTTTAACCAAATTAGAAAAGAATTTGATATAATAGAATACAAAAACTAGATGATGCTGAAAAGGGCACTCTACACACTGAGGCATCTTTTATGACAATCAGACTCGGTCACTTAGCTACATGGAATGCATAACATACAAATATGTCTACATGAATTTGTATGAGAGACAAGAAAATAAGAAATGAACTTAAATTCTTCTATACTTCCTACAGTTTTCAATGCCAACAAAAGACCTTCTAAGCTCATAAACACGAAGCAATGAACAATCTGGTCATACAAGATTCGTTAGCTGAATTGAACCAAGCTAATAAATGAAAGAGAGAACATTTCCATTATCCAAACAACTAAGAAAATCACATTGTTCAAAACAATTGAAAATAAAATAGCTTGGTAGCAAAAGCAAGACTGTCCCTAGAGAGAGAACAAGAGGACATGATATTATCAATGAACAAATTAGTCTGAAATATCAATTAAAAGAAAAATATAACATTCAAACTTTTTAAAGCACTAAAAGATGGAGCAAAACATACTTAAATTGTAGAAAACATCTGTCCAGAGGTAAGATTTTTGCAGGGTCATTTTTCATAGAAAAAACTTTGTAAATTCTACAACATTCAATTAAAAGGAATACCAAATCAACCAATAAAAATTGAAAATGGAGAGAGGGAAAATGAGCTTTACAGATTAGTTACCGAAAGTTCCTTCAACTTCCATTTAAGCTTTCGATTCATCCACTCTTGTGTTACGTTAGATCTGACAACACCAACAGAACCACAGCGGTAGCAGCTCCGGCGATGCTACAGAGCGACTTCGACGAGTCTGCCATAGGAAAGATGAAGCAGATGACTGAAATGAGTGAAGGAGAGGAGTGAAATGAGTGAAGTAGGGGAGTAAAATGAGTGAAGTAGAGGAGTAAAATGAGTGAATCAGAGACCACAATGAACACCCACCTCAACACCAATGATTAACAATTAGCAGCCTTCGGCGACGGCGAAGCGCCAGCTGGGGTGACGGTACGCACTTCTTAAGTCTGAAATAGTGCAAAAGCTTTTAAAACTTTAAAAAGACAAAAGACAGTATAAATATGCTGCTAATTACCTAACACTTCATTAACATCTCAGCAAAATAAACAAAATTAAACTCTAAAATTAAAAACTTAATTGCAAACCAAGCTAAGACTATTCTTAGTAGCAAAACTCAATACCAATGAATTGAAGTAATTAATAAGACTTCTTATAAATGTAGATCCGGACATTTATTATAAATATATATTAACAACAGGCTCTGTACTCCGTAGTTGTGATATTGTTCAATTGATGAATTCCTTGTTACACCAATGCTCAAGAAAGAAAGACCAAGATGAATGCCAACTAGGCAACTACAATTTCTGATGTTAAGGGAAGCTCCTTCTCTAACCACATTTTGGCATAAGTACGCCATTAGTAATGGTGACGGTAACAATGTAATTTTCCAAACAAGGCATAATCAAATACTCGTAAAATATTCATGAAAAAACAAATGCCTACGGCTCTAAGGCTTTGAGTTATGGCCACTCTATGGGATTGTCTACTTGTGAGTGTTATTTTTACTGAAACTGATCAATACAGCTATTTCAGCTTGATTATACTTGTTTCCTGAAAACTAAAACTGAACATCATTCTGCCTAATTCAGCTATTTCATCCTGATTATACCTGGTTCCTGAACTAAAACTGAACATCAATCTACCCAACATAAGGTTTTATTTTTATTGCTCATTAACTTTTCCACTTTTTAAAAAAAGAGACAAAAAAGAAAGTAAACTAATTTCTGTTAATCATGAGAATGTTAATTATACTGGTGTAAACAGAAGGGACACGCTGAAGTCTATGAGATTTTAATTATGCCCAAATAATCTCATCATATGAGACTCAAGTAACAAAGAATTATGAATTCTAAATCTCAAGGTCTTTAGAAGCTGCACAACTTGGGCTGATTGTACCAAAAACATTTTAACACACAAAATCAAGAAAGAACATCATTCGTAATCTTATCTTAAGCACTGTCATGAACAAAAACCAAAACAAAAACCCTACCGTACAAAGTCAATACCAAATCCAATTAAAAATATACAAATTTACAATCTTCAAAGATACCAAATTTTACGAAAAGTATCTAATTTTTATATCACTTCAAAAATCCAAATCAAATTAACATGTCTATACAATACCTACCAATCAACCAAATTTCATACGCCCATATAAAAATCAGATTATCAAGCAAACACGTTCAAGAACAAACTAATTACTGAATCATATATGTAAAAAACCTTAGAAACCAAATCAAATTCATGGCGGAAAAAAAAATATGAAAAATAAAGTGCACATATACCTTGCTCTGTTAGCTGTTGTTTGAGCTCCGCGACTTACTCACCATACGAAACCTCCAAGGTTGATAAACTTTACAATGGAAAAATTGGAAACTATTGTATCAATTAAAGTCGGAAATTGAAATTCAGATTTCGAAAATTAGGGTTCTTTTATTCAATTTCGACGAGCTGCAGAAATTGGTGATCTGCAAGAATATAAATTGGGGATTTTGATTGAGAATAACGGAGTGAGAAGTTTGAGATGAATGAATTCGCTGCGAATTCAATTAGATCTGAAATTGAGGGATTGGGTTTTATTTTTGCTGTACAGGGAAGGGAGAGAGAAGTCGGGGTTATGGTTTCTGACCTTCTAATAATAATTAAATTGAGGAGCAGACCTGTTATAGGAGATAACGGGTCTCTTCATTTTTTACTTAGTGGACCCCGCCTCTATGAGAAATATCTTATCTAGCTAACGGGTCTCTTTTTTGCGGCAAGATAACATAAGAGACCTCTTATTTGTAATATGAGGTCTTACTAAGTAAAGAGATCCGTTAAGTACTCTAACGGATCTGTTTTTTTAGGTCTCTTTGGACATTTTTGTAGTAGTGATTTAATGCCATTAAATACTTGATCCGTTTACGTACTATTTGTGTGACCCTACGGGTTCAGTCAAGAGTAAGCTGTGGATTAATATCATTAATTCCACTCGAACTGAAGCGGCCTCTAGCTAGGCATTCAGCTCACTTGATCTCACTGAATTATTAACTTGTTAATTAATACTGAACCGTATTTATTAGACTTAACATTGAATGCATACTTGGACCAAGGGCATTATTTCCTTCAGTCCCGCCATGCAGTAGTCACTACTGTACCCCTCGATCCGTCGGGGGCGCTCCCTTGAGCTCGCTCGCCTACTCCCATGGTTAGTGCACCACTCACGTTTGTTTAATGCCTCATCAAAGCAACCCTGCTATCAAACCGAGTCGTAATGGAGGAGGAACGTCACAATTCCATTGGTGGTTTCTTGATGGTGTAGGAACCCTCCCCATTGACGATGTTGAGACGGCTCTAATACCATGCACATGTCACGAACATGCCTTTTGACCTCCCTCGATGGCGGCGCCTAAATCCCCGAGGCTTGATCCAAACAACTTACCCCATATGTGCAACAAGCATCGAACACAACAATAGTAGAGAAAACATCACATAACGATACTAACCTGTAGCAAGATACATGCATTAGTAAAGGCACACGGGCTCATGGGAGTTGTCTCATATGAGACACGATGGGCCTTAGCATCGGAAAGATGTCAACATGTGACAATATGTTGCCTTATTTTATTGGTAAGGTTTATGGGCCCTTATTTCATGAGAATTCGAGAAACAACACAGTTTTTCGTGGAGAGGAAAGAAATTTGGGTACGGTGCTTGCACGCGTATATTCAGGTTATGATGCTACATATTCAGTTCTTCTTAAGGCATGGACTCCGGAGTTGGGCTTCTTACACACTCCAGAGAGTATCTACATTTCCTAAGGGCTTCTTGCGTTTTAGCATTGGCAGATTAGGGGAGGGTTTAACGGATTACAGTTATAAGTGATGGCGCCTGGAAGAAAGTTTGACGAGGCACGAGAATGAGATGTACGCTACTGGTTGTAGGAGGGGTCGATGTGGTAAGCAATAAGAATAAAGTGGAAAAAAACAAGCCATGTCGTTGTCTTTCAGACACATTCCAAAAAAAGAGGTGTTGGCAACTGATAGGACAGAAAATGAATCTATTTTCACGTACTATTTGTTTAAGTTCCTTTATTTTCAAGTCTTCCTAATTTTGCCTCGTTCTTATATTTGACAAAGAAATACTTCAACATACATGGTTCACTTCCTTGATCCCAAAAGATTGTCTTGGTGGATTTTTATGGGTCAATCTTTAAACTTTTGTTACATTCATTGTTTTTTAGTGTTATAGTTTGACTTTTGCATTATTCTCGTACCTAATTTTGCCATATTCGATGATTATTGGGGAAATGTAATAATCTCAATAGATACTCTATTTGTCTATATTTAGTTGACATGTTTTTTACTTTTTGCACTATTCACACATTCCACTTTGACGATTTTTTTGTTTGTTAATGTATAAATACAAATGTAAGTATGCAAGATATTGCTAGGTTTATCTGACATTGTGTTTGGTAACTTAACATTAATAACGAAACTAAGTAAAAGTGTAGATTACTCAATTGTTCCATGTTTGTTTATTAGGAGAGAAAACTATGGTAAAGTAAATGTGTAAAAATATATGAAAATCGTTATAGTTATAATTGAGTAGATTGATTTACCATAGTTTTCCTTTCAAAATCGATAGCAAAACTGTGGAAAATTTAGGAAATCTAAATTCTCCTATCAATTCAACAAAATTTTCCTCATCAAATTAACCAAATAATTGAAAACTAGGTAAAACATTATACTCCCTCTGTCCCCTTTTTTATTCTTTACGTTTTTCATTTTTTATGTCTTATTTTAATCTTTACATTTGGTATATTTTCTTTTATATTTCACATAAATCCCTTTAATATGCTGTCAAAAAGTGTGTCAAATGATTGTTTTAACCAATTAACTTCATTGTTTTAACTCTAACGTCTCACACTTTTCTATTGAGATATTAAATCTTTTCACACTTTCCCAATTTTATATTTTAGATAAAAATAAAAATATTATAAATAAACGTAATTACATTGTTTAAATAAAAAAATAGAAGGAATCTTAATCCACATTAATTAATCGTCAAATAGCGTACATGATATCAAACGTAAAGAATAAAAAAGAATGAAAGAGTATTTCTCAATGATTGTCATTTCTTAAATTTTGCTTTTCAATTCCATGTATTTCTCCACTAATAAAATTCCTAAACACAACCTTAATGTGCACCTTGATTGTAAATTTAATCTTAGAGAAGTTTTGAGGTTTTACGTAATTTGCAATTTTAAAAATTTGTAAGTTGTAAACCGAAAAGAAGAAGAAAAGTAAAATAAAAGTCGGTGAGTCTTTATTCTTTAATCCATGATTAGTCATGCATGGTAACTAAAGCACATGGGGTGCTTTTGTGCTTGCATTAGTAGCACACTAGTAGATCTGGTTATCGGGCGGGGCGGATCAGGGTCGGTGCGGGTTAAAAGAGGATCGGGTATTGAAAGGGTTATTTTTAGCGGGTCGATAATGGGCGGGTCAAAACGAGTCGCGGGTCAATAGCGGGTCATTAGTGGGCGGGTCAATAAACGAGCAATGAAAAATGAAAAACAAAATAGCCATGTGCAAGTACAAGTAAATACGAAGCTATACACGTAATTTTTTGTATCATTACTATTTTATTTTTCAAAATAATTGTAGTATAAGTTTGACCCTATATTGACTCTGTCAATAAAGGCCCTGTCCAATAAGAGCCCTGCCCAATAAAAGCCCTATTAACTTGACCCTAACCCTATATCCATTGGACTACCTTGTCCAATAACCAGGTCTACACGCTAGTACTCCATATAATAGTATTGGATGGTCAAACACAATACTAAATGGAAAAATAATCGTGGTCCCAATTTCCAAAGGCATTAAACACCTTTGCTTCCTTTATCATAGTTTGAATTACTTGGCCGTGGGGCCATAGATTTCAATTTTTAAATCACTCACCTTGACGTTGATAGGGGAAATATTAAAAGTTCTTAGATATATTAGGTGGAGGGCGTAGAGACGAACATCAGTTGTGTCTCTAAACACATATCTGAGGGTACGGTGGTAATTACATTATTATTTTGAAAAATTTTGAGTATCATATTTGATAAATGAATACCATTTTTGAACTTTTGAGTATTATTTTTGAGTTTCTGGAGAACCATTTTTGAACTTATGAGTATCATTTTTGAGCTTTTGAGTACCATTTTTGAACTTATTTTGGTCTGATATGTTTTTGTCAAAACATATCTGATATTGGAATATAGTTCCTCATATTAGGTGTATTGTGCTTCCTCTGTCCCAGAATATCTTCGCAACGTTTTGACTGAATACGCTTGCCAATGTACAACTTAAACTATTAATATTTTTAATTTTATATTATAAAAACTTATGAAATATTAATATTTTGAAAATATATATCAAGATAAAGCCAACAATATATTATATGCTAACACTTGTTTTCATATACTATAAATAAAATAGGGTCAAAATGAATTATGTGAATAGTGCAAAAAGTTAAACCGTTGCGAGTATTCCGGGACGGGTGAAATGTACCAAAGGTTATTTATGTACTCCTTCTGTGTTTCTTTGTTTGTCCCATTTGCCATTTACATTTATCTCTGAGATCAATAATACTAGGAGGCTCTTAGTCTTAGAGTCTTTGGTGCCTTTTAAGGAGAGAGAAAACTTAAGAGTTAACTTTTAGGTGAGAAATAAGAGACTCTTAATTAGAGTTTGTAAGAAAAAAAAAAAATCTGAAATGAGAGCTAGTGTCATGTCAACATTTTTGGATGAAAATAAAATAACAACAAAAGGGTAAGAGAGAATAATAGTTATTGTTAAGAGTTAGTGCATTTCCACAATTTTTAGAAAGGGACTCTTATTTGAAGCCGAAGCTTATATGGCATAAGAGACAGAAGAGTCATCAAAATAAGAAGTTTAGAAGGGGGCTCTTATTGACGCTCTAACCCTTTTATTATACGGAGTAAATGATTATGGGACCATAATTTTAGTCTCACATAAAATACATCTGGCCCACCAATTTTGTATCTTCTCAATTCCACTCATCCAATTTTTAATAAAACACATTTGCTTCATGGGGCAAACAATAAGGGACAGAGAAAATATTCATTAATGATCTTTATTGCATTTTCTCCCTACACGTTAGAAAAAAAATATGTACATCGGTGCAATTTATGTATGATGGGAAAAATCCGAGATCGAGCCCATACATGATACATCCATACGATACTTCTTTTTGTGTTTCATTGCATTCACATCTCAATTAAAAAATAATGGTAGGGCACAAGAAGATTGAAATTCAACCTTGTGGTAGGACAATGTAGAAGGTTAATAAGATATCGTATGAATAATTGGGTGGATTTATATTTTATAGGTGAAAAAGTAAGTCAATGAAATTGACTATAGAGGGCTATTGTTTGCCCCATTTTTAAATGAATATATATTAGTAGTTCAAATTTAAATTACATATAGTTTAAATTTAGATAACATTTACTAGTTCAAATTCAAAAATATACGATGTATTATAAAATAGTCTACTTGTATGTGTAAATGAAATATCTCTCTATTTTGATTGAGTATTTAGTGCATGTTTATCGGGTGCACCGATGTGTAATCCAAATTGTAATAGAGGGTAAAATTATTTCAAACTTATCCCTTTACTTTCTTGGGTGCAAATGAGTTACAAAGAAAATGCAAATTACATAGGGAGACTAAGAATTCAAATCTGTGACATACCATACAAAAGAACCACTATGGAAGGACTCACTGATAAATATAACCCCTTACGAGAATCGCTACAAAAAAGTACCGTAGCACCACAATAAAGACTACGGAGTAAAATCAATTTAGCTATGCTCTATTCACCTTATTCTTTTTAAAATCAGTCCAGATAAGAAAATTTAGGCCAGACCCGACAAAAAAACCAATCACATAAAACATTCAAACCAAACCAGACCATAAAGTTTTAGAACAGAGACCAGGCCATAAAGATTTAGAGCAAACTAGAATATACCAGAAAGATTTAGAGCATATCAGATCATACCAAAAAGATTTAGTACATACCAGACTAGATCAGAAATTATCAAATCAGATCAGATCAGAAATTATCAGATCAGATTAGACTAGAACAGATCATATCAAACGGAGAGAAAAGAGTTTTAATAAGTGGATGGCGGAAGGAGACATCTCATCCTTAATTAACCATCATTATAAGTTTAACTCAACGCTGACACAATGGAATCTTCCTTTAAAGCGCGGCAAATTCAGTTTCCCCCGTCGTTAATCAACTCATTTCCCAGAAAATCAAAGAACATCACACACTAATTACAGTCCACAAACAATCAATAATCAGTGAGAGACAAAGAATCGACACTCTACCTTCTGCCGCTGCTCAACCAATTAATTCAAATATCGCTTTCCATTTTTTTTTTCTCTCTCCTCTCCTTCCTTCACTCTCACTTGCTTACTTTCCCTACCTTCAACCATCACTTTGTCTACTCCCTCCTTTTTTTTTCTTCGTTCATCATCTGCAATCGGAATTTCAAATTTCCAGGTACATTTTTCTTCCGTTTTCGTACTTCTGTTGCTAACTTCGTAGTGTAGTGTAATCAGATTTTTGTTTTATGCTTATGTTTAACGTGATTATGCTAAAAGTGTTGAGTGAAGTGCATTATCATGAAAGTTCGAATCGTTTGGATCGTTTGATCAGATCTATTATAGAATAGTTACTGAACTAAATTCTGGTTGATTCGCGCCATTTCGGCCGCCATTGGCGACGAATCTAAGTGTTTCTACTGCGAATTTGGAGTGTCTGATGCGGCGGAGGAGGAGAGAGAAGTTCGCGCAATTTCGGCCGCCATTGGCGATGAATCTTAGTGTTTTACTTCGAATTTGTTTTATCTGATATGGCGGAGGAGGAGGAGAGAGAAGTTCGCGCTATTTCGGCCGCCATTGGCGATGAATCTTAGTGTTTTACTGCGAATTTGGAGTATCTGATACGGCAGAGGAGGAGAGAGAAATTCGCGCAATATCGGCCGCCATTGTCGATGAATCTTAGTGATTTACTGCGAATTTGGAGTATCTGATACGGTGGAGGAGGAGAGAGAAATTCGCGCAATATCGGCCGCCATTGGCGGCGAACCTTAGCGTTTTACTGCGAATTTGGAGTATCTGATGCGGCGGAGGAGGAGAGAGAAATTCGCGCGATTTCGGCCGCCATTGACGACGAATCTAAGTGTTTTACTGCGAATTTGGAGTTTTTGATACGACGGAGGAGGAGGAGAGAGAAAATTAGAGGGAGGATTTTGTAGACATTCTCTCATATCTGGCCAAAAAGTTTACGACCGGCCCCCCGTATGATGATTATCATTTCCGTCTTCTTTTTTCATTTGTACTCTTTGTTTGTCTTCTATTTAGCTAATTAAACATTTTAACATGCCATATGCGGTATGCCCTGTCCTGAATTGTTGATCGACATCGTTCACCGAGGGTCGCCCTTGTCAATTTCCTTGATCGGCAAAAAAACAAAAAACCATGACATTACCACAAGTAAATTGAACTATATACAATCTGAATATTAAGTGTACATTATGTATATTTGATTTTTCCTTTGTATGCATATTTTTCAATTTAATTACGAAAATGCCACTTAATATGGTTTTCTCGTGGATTAATTAGCAATTTCTCATCGTGTTTATCGATTATAATAGTGTTATGATACTAAGTAAACTACAAATTTATGATAAGTACACTCCATTCTTGCATTAACTAAACATGCCATATGCTCTGAATTGTTGATGTACATTTTTTTTAAATAGTGATCATGAGTTTGTAACAGTCTGTATGATTAGAGACCATATATATTTTTGTGATGCTAATTAGAGACCATATAAGATATCAAGTAAACTCCAAAATTGTGATAAGGACGCGCCGTTCTCGGATTTTTATATTATGAGTCTAAGGACTATGTATCTTGCAGAATCTTGGGACATTATAATTATATTATTAGACTTTGAAATCTTTGTTAAATATGAGTTATATGACCATGATTAGTCACTTTTTTAATTTTTTGAAATAGTAGATGATATGATGGGGGTGTTAAAAGGAAGGCTGGCCCATGTGTTGCTCCTGTAGACAACAACAAATCTCACAACCATATGTCTTTCTTTTTTTATAGGTTTGTGTGAACAAAGGGGAAGGAAGTAGTTGTGTTTTGTAGGAGGTGATTATTGAGGTCTCACTTTGGAGTTTGGACTTACTGTTCATGCATAACAGATTAACAGCATAAGTCTTGATGTTCTAGTTGTGTTCTGGTTCGGGTGATTTTCGTTTTTCGGACAAGAGTTAAAGGGAGTTGATAAGATGGGCAGTGCTGATGGGGACGAAGCAATGCAAGGGTCAAGCGGCCGGGAGGAGGAGAGAATTTTGGTGTCTGTTCGTTTGCGGCCTTTGAATGGGAAGGAAGCTTTAAGGAAGGAGGCAGTAGACTGGGAATGCATCAATGGTAACACTATTGTATACAAGAACAACTTATCTCCTGAGAGATCACTGTATCCAAATTACTTTACTTTTGGTAAGAGACTGTTCACTGTATTTTTATTCATAAAAAAAATGGTGGTTTGTGGGTCATATTTTGCATAATCTCATGTCATATGCGTTTGTAAAAGTCATATTAGCAGAAAGGTGTTTGGTCTTTGAAAATGTGATACTTCTTGGTTTATATCCATAATGTGCGTGTATTTCATGTGTGCATATAATGTTACTGTCACACACTCATTTATTTCTTAAGGTCTTCTTCCCCTTCCCTTCCTTTTCCTGTTTGTCCCTGGGAATATTTATGTGCAAAACAGAAGAGCAAACAAATGTTTCCAAGTTTCCAACAGTAAAACAAGATTTTAGTTGTAAGACTTTCTGATTAGAACTTGGGCTATTGGAGTTGGAAGAAAGTTTTCGTTATGCTAGTCAGTGAGTTTTCTGAACGTGAAAGTTTTACATACCTGAACTATAGTTTTACTTTCTCAGAACCAATAATAGTTGATATCTGGATGTACGGTCTACAGATGTTATGCTGATCCTCCTTGTACTGGATTTTATTTATTTATTTAGACAGGGTGTTCAGGTCTGATTGCACTACAAGGCAGGTGTATGAGGAAGGAGCCAAAGCAGTAGTTCTTTCAGTTGTTAGTGGCATCAACTGTGAGCACGTCATCTTATTACTACGTCAACTTCTTTCCTTTGTAAGGCTTGTTGTTGATCATGTTTAAAATCCTGCTTTTGCAGCAAGTGTTTTTGCATATGGACAAACAAGCAGTGGTAAAACATTTACCATGTCTGGAATAACGGAGTATACTATGGAGGACATATTTGACTACATACAGAAGGTGAACAGAAAGAACAATGGTTTTTAAGTGTTATGTCTTACTCATTTCCAGTTCAACTCCCCACTTATAGATGCTTCATGCTTGTGTCCTTGTAGCACAAAGAAAGGGATTTCCACTTGAAGTTCTCTGCTATGGAGATTTACAATGAATCAGTGAGGGATCTCTTGACAACAGATAACAGTCTCCTTCGACTTTTGGATGACCCAGAGGTAATTAATCTTCTTAAGAACTTAGAATATTATCTATTCATTACTCAAAATACGGGGTAAAACTGTAAATCATTGGATGAGACGTCTCTCTTCATTCTTCATGTCTGTAATATATTGCATTCTCCTTCACAGAGAGGTACGGTAGTTGAGAAACTTACGGAGGAGACTTTGAGAGACTGGGACCACTTCAAAGAACTTCTTGCAATGTGTGAAGGTAAGGACATATAAGTTTCTAAAAGATGTCTGTTTTCATTGAATTTTGAAGTCTACATAATCTCCTACTTTTACATTTGCAGCACAAAGACAGATAGGAGAGACTTTTTTGAATGAAGTAAGCTCGCGATCTCACCAGATTCTTCGATTGGTATGTTTCTCATCAAAATATGTGCTAAAAATGATTAATTTGAGTCACAAAAAGTTATTGGTTCATAAACTTACTCAAAGAAAGGATTATAGAGAATGAACAGAGAAACAGAATCGTTAAATAATCACATTTGAACAATCATTTCTTGGTTTTTGCAGACAATTGAAAGCTCCAATCGTGAGTTTTTAGGCAAGAATAATTGTAGCACCCTTTCAGCTACTTTGGTAAGTTTCGCATATGTTGAGTTGTTGACCCAATTAAAAAATACGGGTTGGGTGGTAGCTTTTATGCAGTGATAACTGATAATGTTCCTCTTAATGTTGCCTCCTTTCTTGTGTCTGCAGAATTTTGTTGATCTTGCGGGAAGTGAGCGTGCATCACAGGCGTTATCTGCTGGATCAAGGTTAAAAGAAGGTTCACACATAAATCGTAGTTTGTTAACATTGGGAACAGTGATTCGCAAATTGAGGTGACTTCTAACTTCTTAACCTCTTTCTCTTTTCTCTCTCTGTCAAATAAGTTTCTGTTTTAGTTGGCAGATGGCGGTTGGGGCCTTTAGTGTTTAGTATGTCGATTTGCTAGTTCTTCCTTTTGGTTTAATGAAGCTCACCCTATAACAGTTCTCAATCTCATACGAAGTATTTGTTAGTGACTTAGTGAGTGTGTCCTGTATGTATATTCCACAAGAATAACAAATGAAAATATGTCACAAAATGTCAAAAGAAACTAAGACCGAAAGAAAGAGAAACAAACGGAAGGGGTGAAAGACTTGTAATATGCTTTAAAGAGTATGCTCGATTGTGAGTATTGTCTGCCTTAATTGTCATAGGTCAAATTCCTGAGAGCACTTAGACGTTGACCATTTCCAATTATTTTTCTCTTTGCTGCAGCATTTCTTCTGTTACGAGTTAAACTTTGTTTGTTCTGGTCTCTCATAGTTTATATAGGTCACTCTTTGTTGCTATTATGGTGCATGACAGGTTCCTTTTACTCCACTGTACTGACCTTTATGATTTATATATGATTGTAAGTCTGCTACTGATATATACTTTACGTACAGCAAGGGACAAACCGGTCATATTCCTTACCGAGATTCTAAGCTCACACGCATTCTGCAATCCTCTTTGGGAGGGAATGCTAGAACTGCAGTCATATGTACCCTGAGTCCTGCACGAAGTTACGTTGAACAATCAAGAAACACCCTCCTTTTTGCAAGTTGTGCCAAAGAAGTAACTACTGATGCACGTGTCAACGTTGTCATGTCTGACAAAGCCTTGATGAAGCACCTGCAAAGAGAATTGGCGAGACTAGAGACTGAGTTGAAGAGTGCAAACCCCTCCACCAGATCTGATGCTACTGACCTGTTGAGAGAAAAGGACTACAAAATAGACGAGGTACTTTAAGCTTTAACTTTTTGTATATGATACAGCCATGCAAGAGCAAACTATTTCTTGTCCTGTTTTTAAGGATATGCATTTTGTGTTCGCAGTAGGTTCCAAATAGAAATCTGTTGCACTCACATAGTCACATTTTTAGCATGTTTGAATACATATCCTGTCTATCTATACTGGCGTTACCTTGCACCATCACTCACCATATGGTGCCATCCACTTGACTATAACATGGCTGTACACCGTTTTTGTGAGTCGAGAACATGAAACCTCCCACCTGTTATTAATGATTTAACCACCTAGGCAAAGATGAACTTGCTGAATATTTATTGATGTACCTCACTGAACCCGGGCCTCTGAAGAGTCTGAACTGTCTGAAGTGTTATAACAGGGACTTGGCCTTTACATTATTTACCTTAGATCATGTTTGGTATAGCCCTTTTCATGTGTTGGAAATGGAATCAATTAACTAATTCCATTACCTATTGTTTGGTATGAGAGATGGGTAACACACTCCATTTCCAACGGGTAACTATTACCACCAATTTATTATCTCTCCTAACCTTGTGGTAACAAAGTGTTACCTTCCTCAATCCCTAATTTGATACAAGGGATGTTTTCCTTAGGTATACCAAACAACAAATTATGATAACACTTAACATTACTATTTCTCCTTCTTAAATGTTTCCAATCCATTTCCTTTCCTAGATTCATACCAAACATGCACTTAAAGTATACAATGACTAATGCTGTGTTTCTTTCCCTTTTTCAGTTGGAGAGAAGGGTAAACGAGCTGACTCTACAGCTTGACCTCGCTATATCCCAGATCCATAACTTGCAGCAGGAAGATTCTTCTTACCCTAATTTGCATGTTCGACAAGCTTCAGAAAGTTCCTGTTCCATTACAACCAGTGTGGTGGATCACCACTCGTTCAGTGCTCATTCTCCGACAT
The DNA here is from genome assembly GCF_020520425.1 of Spinacia oleracea. Taxonomy (NCBI): domain Eukaryota; kingdom Viridiplantae; phylum Streptophyta; class Magnoliopsida; order Caryophyllales; family Amaranthaceae; genus Spinacia; species Spinacia oleracea. The sequence continues at coordinate 156,315,847 of NC_079489.1, forward strand.
TTGAACCCCCCGAGTCTCCAGATAGACACAGTGGATTTAGTTATGAGGAAAACTACTCAAATTCTGACATTGACGAAAATCTTCCCCCGAGCAGCTCCTTCGAGGGTTTTCTTATCAATACACCTAATGAAGCCTCCCCGGATATACATATGCAGACTCCTGTTGGCCTTGAAAATGACAGTACTGACCTTCCAGAAGCTGGTCATTTCATAGTTTCTGAGGAAACAGAAGGGAAAACATCAAACTCCTTTGAAACTGATCTGCCAAACATGGTTGAGGAAATTGGAGAAGAAAACACTGATACTTTTGAACTACGTCTTGAACAGGTCTCTGATGGGTATGGATCCCGTTTCCCCGACTTTGTCGAATTTGATCCGTACCAAGTTTCTGAAGAATTTGGAGACAAAACCCCGAATTCTTACGAATTTGATCAGTACGAGGGAATCACGGAGACAACATCCAACTACGATGGCACTGTTCCAAAACAAGCTCCTGAGGCAGCTAGGGAGGAAACTGATAATAATAATTTGGAGAAATACTTCAAGGAAGTTCAATGCATAGAATCTGAAAATCCACAGGATAATGAAAGAAAATCATTGGTTTTAACGGGTTGTGAGAATGATGGGTGCACAGATGACAAACCAGAAGAAGTCAGTGAGTTGGATAACATGAATTCATCTTATAATCAGGATTGTGTGCCTGAAATTCAGAAATTGAATTGTATAGTAAGTTCTCAGTCAAACAATGTAAATACCACATGTTCATCATCATTCCCGGAAGAGGTGAAGTACGAGATAAAATATGAGAGTGGAGATGGAGAGTGTATTGACAGACCCGAAGAAGTTGATGAGAAGCTTTCTGCATTGAATTATGATGCTGATGATGGGATTCCTGGGAATTCTATTCGAGATATGGAGCTAGATGAAAGTAGTCAAGTTGCTGATGGTAAGGTTCCCAGTCAGATGGAAGATATTCAGAACTATAAATCTGTTTCGTTCAAAAAGGAAATCGTCAAGGCCAAGTCTATGGATCAAGTTCAACTTCGGAATTTTCAGGTGATTGTGTTTATGGAGTCAGATTTTACTCCTTCTCTTATGCTTAATCAGTATTTCAGTAGTGACCTTTTTAGTGTTATGGTGGTGTTCTGGGAAGTGATTTACACTTCTCTTCCCCGCTATACTTCTTACTATAACGATGTGTGCGAAAATATATAAGTAAAATTTAAAAATTGTGTTATTAACTAATAATCACCCCAAACAATAATCAAGAAAATTGTTCACAAAGTTCATCTAAAGAAAATTTAGAACTCGTATTGTTTGCTACTAATCTTGAAAAGTGAATACCACATTTTTAGTGTATCGTTTGATTTTTAGTACTTCGTATTTACTCCTTATCTTGAAAAGTGAATACGTGTATTATTTGCATTTTTTTACCGAATAATTGATGTCACTAAATAATCTTGCTTTGACCTTTTTTTCCAATCTGATTGCTTCCCTTTGGAAAGTACTCAAAGTAGCATAGGTTGTAAATTTGCATTAACTCCTAAATCTTGGCATTAATTATACAATTTGATTAATTAAATTGTGAATGAGGGTACTATAGACTATTCTATAGAGGGACACCAAAATGTCATTTACCATAATGACCTTAAGAGTTCCCTTATAGAATAGAGATGTTCATATCAGCATCAATTTTCTCTGATCCGATTTTATATTTCAGGTAGAGGATGATGCTCTTCAAAAGGCAAATAATTCTATCAAGAACTTGAAAGATGTTGGCTTGAATCGTCAAGACGATTTGCATGATAGTGTGATCCCGTGTTCTTCAGATGCTAAGAGACTACAGAGGGAGATTATCGGTCTATGGGATGCCTGCAACATTTTACTAGTACATAGAACCTATTTTTACCTTCTTTTTATCAAGGATGACCAGGCAGACACAATTTACATGGAAGTAGAACGCAGAAGACTCTTCTACATAAGGGATGCATTTTCTTGCGACAATTCGATTGTGTTAGACGGTCGCCAACTCACGCCTGGTTCAAGGTATGACAATTTTTAAGACTTGGTGCTATGTCTGAGGTTCTGCAAGTTTATTTGCATTTTATTCTACATATTCCATAAACTAAAATTAATCACTAAGACATCTTACCTACTAGACATCATATCGTGAAGTAGAAAAACAATGGTGAGGAATAAAGGAGATTATCTGAAATTTCATTTGAGTATGGCCTGCTTATATCTAGAAATGTTGATTGATGCCATTAAAAATTTCCTTATCTTGTATACCCAAAACTGCTCTTAAGAGTCACTGCTGGCCCATCCACATAAGAAAAAAACGGTTTTTTTTTTTTGGTGTGTAGGCGGATCCAGGAATTTACAGAGTTATTAAAACAATATGAGTATTTCATACATAAAGAAAACAAAATGATTTTCCAAATAAGAAAAGCAAGGATTTTAAGGAAAAGCTAAAATAGCAAATTATTGTTAAGCATGAGGATATAACCCACGACCTTTCATATTTAGGTACCGTTCTCTTCGCCTAAATTTCACTTCTATTATCTTATCTTATCTTATACAAGTATTATCTTATCTTATTAAACTTTATACTTCCTCCGTTCCTAAATAGTTGCACCATTTTGACTTTTGACACTATTCACTTGTCTTGCTTTGAACTTAATTTTCTACTAATAAATAAAATTAAAAATTATTATACAAAGTATGATTAGGTTCGTTTTAATATATATTTTAAAAATATCAAATTTTTATAATTTTTACTAATACATAATTATAAGTATTGATGGTCAAAGTTATGCGTTGGCAAACGTGAAAGTCAAAACGGTGCAACTATTTAGGAACGGAGGAAGTATTATATTATATTATCTTAACTTATCTTACTGGTCCTTATTAGAAGTTATAAAGAGGTGTCATTTGAACTTATAATTGACCCTTATTTTATACTTCGTAGTATTGTCTTATCTTATCTGCACTTACTTTATTTTATTTTATCTTATCAGACATGAAATAAGTGAAAATAAGGTCAAGAGAACAACGCCTTAATCAAAACTTTAAAGGCATAACCAATTTACCACCAAGCTACAACTTTTCTTTTGCTATTAAATTATAGTAATAATATTTTTAAGAGGGTAGATAATTGTCTACCCTCTTTGCATAGTAGTTCCACCCATGACTGTGTATTTCTGTGTTGGGGGCGATTAATTAGTTCAATGGGAGAATTTAAAGAAGTTAACACTGTCATTCTTGAAGCAGTAGACAATCACTGCACAGTGAAAGGAAAATGTTGAGCAAGCTAATGAAGAGAAGGTTCTCAACCCAAGAGAGGATTGATCTCTATGTGAAATGGGGCATTAGCTTAGACAGCAAAAGGCGAAGCTCACAACTCGCTAACCGCCTTTGGGTCAATTCCGTAGACATGGACCATATCACCGAAAGTGCCAAAATCGTAGCTAAACTGGTTCGGTTGAACAAACCCCAAGTTCCGAAAGAAGTTTTTGGCCTTAATTTGACGACAACTCAGGGACGGAGGAAGTCATTTGGAAGCAAATTGTTATCAGTCCCTTGTAAGAACACTTTTTTAGAAGCCACTCATTGAGATAGTGTGTGTTAAACTGTTAATTAGGCACTTGTAGCTAGTTGTAAATTGTGACTTAACTGCCTTATATCACACTAATCACATAAATGCTCATTTGGGGTGCTAGCCACTAGCTGATAGGCAATCACAAGCTTTTGTAAAATTTTCTCCTGAGGCATTTGTTGATGCTAGAGCATCTTTTTGTTATGCTTTGAGCCCCTAATGCACTCCTTTTTTTTTTTTTTTTTTGGTATTTCGTAACTATTGCATTATCGGCTCATTTAGCTCTCATTTACTAAACTCTAAACTTCAGGGGCGGAATTAGGGGGGTTGGTGGGGGAAAATGTAAATCCTCTGTCTCATTCCTTATCCCACTCCGTCTTATTGGTCCATTCAGTAAGCTTTTATTTTGTTGTTGTTATTGTTGTTGTTGTTGTTGTTTCTCGAAACTATTGCATCATCGACTCCTTTGGCTCTATTTTGATGTTGTAAGGAATGCTACTTTAAAGGTCAACCAAACATTTACTAAACTCTAAACTATGGGGAAGGAATAAGAGGGATTGGCGTGGCAGAATGTAAATCCTCTGTCCCATAATCTAATTGTCACATTTCTTATTCCACTCCGTCTTATTATTCCGTTCATTAAGTTATTTTTTGAGATATAATCAATTTATTCTAGCTAGACCAATGAGAAGGAGTGTGAGAGGGAGTGATATACAATTATGGGACAACAAATTTGAATTAATGTGCAAGAGATCGATATTGAAATAATGCTAGCTTAGCTAGTCTTTTTTTTTTGCTCAGTGTGAAAGCAACCCCCTCAATATACAGAGAATTAACTAATAAGAATTTACTAAATTTGAGGTTTATATCCTACAATTAATTGGCATTTTCCTCTTCATTCTCCCATATGAACGATATTTGACAAGATTTCACTTTGAATACCTTCGATTTAGATGTTGTTTTGGTACCTTTTTTAAGTTTTACGAGTAGGAAAAAGAAACGCATAGATGATTAAGGGTTATAACAATTCGACATCTGGTGAAAAAGGGTTCCTAATTCCATGCTTAAGATCTAAAACATTGTGATTAGGTTGTGGTTGCAAAAAGCAACCAAACATAATGTCCGTTTTTCAGGTGTTAGTAGCTCCTATTTGTTCATATACTTCGTAATTGATTGTATATATATATATCATTTCATGCTCCTAGCTCACAAATGTCAAATTGTAGTTCCCAAAGAAAACACCAATATTTGCTTTTCATTATTTACTCTTATTACCTATAAATTGTTGTAATAATTAGTGAAATAATAACCTTTTTCAAAAAGGAAAACAAATTGGGAATTGGAACCCCCACGTTTGCTAAGATATCATGATGCTAATTAAGTTTTTTTTTTTTGCCATGGTAATACTAAGTTTGTATTAGTATTCCTAGTTGGATGATAGTTAAGAAGCTTAGGCATAACATAAATGGGATTCATGGGAAGCATGTATATAATTAACTGTTAGATCTATAAAGTACTAATTAAGCAACCAATCAGGGCCATCTCCGGCTACTTTGTGGCTATGTGCTATATACAAATATTGGGCCCCTATAAAATTTTACGGGCAATTATTTAATGTAAAATACATAACTATTATATTGATTTTTTTTTTGTTTATACAACATATAGTGTCAAATTAATAATATATTTACGGTTTACAAGGATTAGTTTGAGAAAAGAATGAAAATGTTTGACAAAAGAAGGTTCATAAGTCTCAAACTCGGGTCCAGATTCATTAATTTTCCCTCCCTACCAACTGGGACAAAGGTCTTTTGTTTAATAAAGAAGCTGAAAATATATAACCTTATAATGTATTGTGGTTTAACCAGCAATTTTGGGCCTCAAAATTTTGTGGCTCTATGATGTAACTTCGGTTGGACAGCCCCCTAGCCGGGCCTGCAACAAATAACCAAGTTGGTCTGAATACAATGATTACTCACTTTGTCTCTTAACCAATTGGTTGCATGGGGATCTGAATCTCAATCTTCATGAATGAAAAAAAAAAATCTTTGTTGCGAGCCATTTACCCTTAAATTAGAGCACACAGTGCAAGAGGATTAGTAGCTACTATCGACGATGATAAACACAATTCCTACGAATCATAAATTATATGTAGTACTTATTCGTAGTAATTGTTTGTTGAATCTTAATTGAACACGAGGGTGCAGACGATGAAGGGGGCCAATGCACTTAATTATGTGTAACATTCATGATATTGATATCCCTTTGGTGAAGGTGAAGCTTCTTCTTAGGCTACTTGCACAATCATAACACCACTCACAAGAGCACCACCAAAATCCCCCAAAAATATTATATTGATCGACATCAAATTTCACATATATAAGTTTCTAATAAAAAGTAATCCCGGTCTTGAAATAAGGCATATACGTTAAGATAAGCATTTTGATAATTCTAGGAACAAACAACACGATATATGGACTACACTGTCTTTTGTTATAACAGAAGCAAGAAAGATAATTAAAACGCAAATAAAAAAAATACAAAGATTTAACGTGGTTCGCTAACAATGTGTTAGCTACGTCCACGGGTAGAGGAGGGAGAAGATTTATTGATCTTGAGGATGAGTACAAATTACAAAATACAACTGAATTATGACCTAATTATATAAATAGTGCGAGATTCCCATGTTGGGTTGTTCGAAGGAGATTTGACCGATTCAAGGCATATTCTAACAACATTTGATCAACATGACAATATTATAGGAAATGTAATTACTATACGTAATATATATTGCATCAAAACAAAACCAAAAACGTATTATTGATAACTATATTCTAGCTTTTCTAGGCATTGATCGACATGATACAACCTTAATGCTTGATTATAAGAGTGTAAAAGTATAAACATCTATCTATCTATACTATATATTAAAAGACGTTGATATTCAAGTTTATCTTCCACGTGGCACTTTCTTGTTCCCTTTTTAAAAGGGTCTTACTCCATGCTTTTAACATACAATTAAAAAAAAAAAAATTGTTTATGTAAGAGTTGAACCCTTGACCTCAAGATTCAAACAATAAAGACTTATCCGCCTCCAAACAAAATCTAATAAATGACAAAGTAGTAAAGAAAGTAAAATAATAGAAACATTTAATCATGTTTTTTGTATGTAATGACATAAATAGGTTTTTCATATAATAACCCGGGGCATCGCCCGGGATAAAAAACTAGTTAAACATTATTTAGTAATCCGTATTTAATTAACAACATTGATCGACATATAATTTATTTAAATATGGGCATGGTCGCACCCATTAAGAGGAGAGAGAGTCCACTTCGCTAAAAGTTCTAATAGCTCTCTTTTAGAAAACTTGACCGTGATTAATTTCAATAACAATATGTTTAGATTCAATTGTCACACATATATACCTCATACAAAAACTTGCACAAGTTCAAATTACATTGTCGACGTGACGATTAATTTTAGATTCCAAATTACATAGGAACGTAACGATTAATTAGATTCACGTAAAATTAAGATTTTGCTTCTAAATTAAATAAATAGGGTGGCAATTGCAAAAAAAAAAAGTTAAATTATCTCCCTTTTGGACCATCACGATTCACGTACACACTCATTATAATGTACATTATGCAATTAGTATGTACCAGGTGTCTGGAAATGAGTTACTGAGTTATTAAGGTCCATCTTCACTAATTCACGCAACAATTTTTAACACCATCTCTCGAAAGAGACTAAAAGTAAAGCGTAGGAGTACAAATTAATAAAGTTCACACCCAAAAAAAAAAAAAAAAAGTTGTCTTGGATTTTTATAAATCACCATACATATCTCACTTTTCTTTTTAGGAAAATGATACACGAAAACCGAAGTCGTGAAATTCTGTACAATAAATTGTATAACGGATGTAAAGTTACCTTATACTGCGCGCTTGAAAGTTACTGCGATATAATGTAAAAGTTTAGTTGTCTGGTCCAAACTTTTTGGCACCTCTCCTAACATCTTATATACAGAGTATATGGTAACCATAGGCCGTAACCAACAATAAAATAAAGGGGTACTAATAGGATTAATTATGGTTGGATTTGTCGGATCTTAAATTATAAGCTTCACCTCTAACATAGTTCAGACCGAACTTTTTCCTGGTTTGGATTCATATATGATTGCTTTCATCTGATTCGCACTGAATTGCCATCCTTACATTTGATTCACACATCGAACATTTATCAAAATAAATTAAAATAAAGAATACCTTGTGATTCTCTTTTTTTTTTTTAAAAAAAATATTAGTGCAAATTCTCCTTTTTCCTCTTATTTCAGGAATTTTTTTTTAAGATAGGTTCAATTAAGTTCAGATAAGTTCAGTTAAGTTAAGATAAATTAAGATAAATTTAGTTAATTTCATATAAGTTTAGATAAGTTAAGATAAGTTCAGTTAAATTCAGATAAAATTAATTCATGAAAAATTAGCGTTACTCAAGTACACTTTATAACTAAAATCAATTTCAACAAGACTAGTTAATTTTAGATAAGGTAGTTTAGAAAAAGTAAGTGAAAATTAGGCGAATAAAACGCATCCTAAACTACAAGCGCAATTAAATTACAAATGAGTGAGAATGTGAAATTCGAATGTACAACCATTAGTCTTTAACCATTAAGCCAAGAGCTCAAGACTCCATTGAAGCTTGTGATTCACGTTTAGAGTGTACTTATTGAGTTCTTTTTCTGTTAAAACTCATTGATTTAGAAAACGCCAAAAAGAGGGTTGATTAATTGATTTCCCATTCCACCAACCTCCAATATATATCAAGTCAACCATAGTTCATATAAACATTAAAATAAAGAACAAAAGTTCATTAATGAAATTGAGATTGTTGTTCATTAATTACAAATTTACAATTAAGAGTTAATAACGTCAAAGTTTGGAGAAATGTCAATATCAGCTGGTCAAAAAGCGTTGAGATCATTTGCGGGTCCCGTTGGTAAAAATATAATATGACAATTTTGTAAATATATTGAAGTTTTAATGATAAAAATAAGTATAAAAAATGTATAAAAAAAGAACAATGATATATATATATATATATATATATATATATATATATATATATATATATATATATATATATATATATATATATATATATATATTGTGACTCTATTATGTGTTTATAAAAACATAACGGTTAGCCGTCTCTCCGTCGTGGTTACTGCTCGAGCCATGCTCGATAATGATAAACTGAATAAATTTGCAAACTTTGTAATGACAGTCTATCATATATTCATATTCATTTAACAACAATGAGATAAACAAGTTTGACAATGAAACGAGACATGATTTTTCGGATAGTTATGCGTTGGTAAAACTTGTTTATCTCGTTGTTGAGAACTGAGGGCCCTAACTATACTTTTATAGCGTATACTCCCGGACTAACCCAACGAGTAGTACTTTTCCGGACTGCTCCGTATCTTGCAGTGTATAGAATTTTCCCGAACTATTTTTTTTACACCCTAAATAAACATTAATATTTACTACACAGTAATTTGTTTGAAAATCGGTTTTATCGAGTGAAGCTAGGTAACGACTTGTAGGGATTTAATAGTGTGATTCATCTACGATTGAAATACAAACAACTACTCCATAAATTAAATTCTAAGGTGTTATTGATAAATCATTACGAAACACTCCCTCCATTCCTAAATTATATCCACTCTATATTGAGTTATAGATTTAACTTATACTCCGTAGAATACTTAGTACTCCGTACATGTTAGATATCTTAGGAAAGTATTAAATGCTTGATAATAGTTTGAAAATATATAAATGTATAACATTTTTTTTTTTGAAAGAAAAGATATACGTAGAACTAAATTTAGAATAGTCTTTTTTCACATTATGTACTTGTAAAATATTACAAGTAAACATTTATTTGTGGTAGCAAGCCAAAGAGAGGCCACCATATATAAAAAAATTTATGGACGTGTTTTATCTTCTAAGTAAAGTTGTGTTCCCATCCACCAATGATGAATAGCCACGTCTGATTTCCACTCTGCCTTCGAAACGTATAATTTTGCATACTTCCTTCTCCACTATACTTGTCTACAAATCATTTTACTACCATTCCCGTATATTTTGCAATAACACATTAACACCTAAAAGGGCTAGTAGACTAGTACTAATACAGTAATATATATGTCTTGAATTGGTCAAGTCTCTTACTGTAACGTTTCAGCACGAGAATCTCATTGTACTTCTCAAAATTAATAAAACTTTCCTTTTTTCTGCATGTGAACGTAGCTAACACATTGTTAGTGAATCACGTTAAATCTTTATGTTCTTTATTTATGTTATTTATAATATTTCTTGCGTCCGTTATAACACAAAGCATAACACGTACTAACGCACCATATTCTATCATCACTTTGCAGTTTAACGTGGTAAAAGTTTAATCTCATAACCTCAAACATCATTAAAGGCTCTTTGGAGATGAGATTTCCTTATCATTCTTCCATTTTCAATGAATCTGACCTGCACACATAACTGGCTATAAATAAATGTGACTCTGAGAGAGGTGTCGATTCAATAGGATTTTTCTAATACTCCGTATACTCTTTTCATAACGGTAAAAGGGTAATTTTGTTTCGATCATATATACGCAAAATGTGGTTTATGCACCCGAATGCACAATAGTCACTGTGCACTATCTTTTTAAATGAACATTTAGTTCAAATATAAAGAACATATGGTTTATTTCTAAATAACATATAGTAATGAACATGTAGTTCAAATCCAAAGAATGTATATTAATTAGAATATTTTACTTAATTATACGCTTACATTGAAATCATTCTCCATGTTCATTATGTGCTTAATAAATATTCATTAGATTATACAATAAACATTGTACACCCGAATATATAATCTAAATTACGATATATACATAACACGGAGCCACGAAGTATTCACCGATTGGTTAGAGTCCTATTGCAGAGGAAAAGAGGAGGTGGCGTAAACAACATAAAGTTGGGGACAACACATGAAGCCATGCGCATAAGAAGCGGTCCTCTCCATTCTCCGATCTCTCTTATTCCTTTTTTTGAGGCTGCGTTCTATTTACCTGATTTTCACTTATTTTTCCCGAATTTATCTTATTTGAACTTATATGAACTTATCTAAATTAGAATTTATCAAAACTTATTTTAGTTATAAATTGTATTTGGTCAACCCTTATTTTTCCTGAACTTATATTATCTGAACTTAACTGAACTTACTTTTCCTGAAATAAGTGAAAATAAGGTGAACAGAACAGGGCCTTAAACACTCACACTCACTCAAATTCACTCACTCAAAATCACCAATATCAACGGTTCATTACTCCATTCGTCCTAAAATTATAGTCCTATTTTTTAAACTGGGCTTCCCAAAATTATCATTATGTTTCTAATTTTGTCTATTAAGATCCCCACTTTCTCATGTACTATATTAATTAAAAATACATTGAAAGTTTCACCCATGTACTATATTCCATTTTTTTTATGTACTATATTATCTTTTCCATGTATTTTATTCCACTTTTGCATGCAACTCAATCATCCTATGTACTTTATTCCACTTTTCCATGTACTATATTCCATTTTTCTTAAACCCCGTGCTTTTGGTCAAACGAGACTATAAATATGAGACGGATGGAGTACTATAAAAGGTTATTAAAATCGTGATTTTACTTTGAATCGGAAGGGACTCTTAGAATTGAATCGTAAAATCAAATTTTAGAATCATAAGATTCTACCAACAAATATAATCAAGATTTTATTCTCAAATTTTATTGAAAGTGCTAATATCATAGGAAAAAGCTTAACAATTGAAATATATAGTTGCTTAATAGCTAAATAAGTAATAAGTAATAAGTAATAAGTAATAATTAACAATATTTTTCTATTAATTACTTTCTCAACATGATTCAAACTTACGAGATTTTAACTAGTCGAGAAAAAGTGTAGAATCATAAATGGAATCGCAAGACATATTTGAATCGTAGAATCGCAAGATTCTACGATTTTAATCACGATTTTAATAACCACGATTACTACCTCTTTTCTATAATGCATGCATCATTTTTTATTTCGACATTATTTATCAATTAATTTTGACAATATTTCTTTCACCATTATATAAGAAAAAATACAGTCAATGTCAAATTCGTATCAATGCGAGGATTCCAATTAAATATCAATTTTTTTTTATAATTTTTACTCATACACATTAAAAGATATAATGTCCAAAGAGACGTATTGAAATACGTACAAAAAGAAATGTTGCATGTATTGTGAAACTGATGTACTCCGTAATAGTTTCTACGGAATACGGAGTGCTTCACTACCAACACCACCCCGAGGCCGGCCCGGCCTAGGTATAACGTACTCCACAACAATTATTATACGTAGTAAGTATTAAATTAGCGACCTTCGAAGTCAATTCACTTTACTTTCTCGTTTCTTTATCATCGTAATTACTAAAATAATACTGCCTCCGTATTTTAAAAAGAGATACACTTTCCTTAAACCATATATTAAAATAATACTCTGTATTTCATAATATCGATCTGCTATTATTATCGCCGTAACTACTAAAATAATACTTTCTACTTCGTAATATCGATCTTCTATATGTAGTGTTGCGCGAAGCTAATGCTATAAATTTTATACTCTGTATTTCAATCCGTGTTTGATTAAGTAGAAGTTTATTTTTCTTACCTTATATAAAAAAAAAATCTAACATACAAAGTATGTACTCCCTCCGTGTCATAAAATCATTCTTGTTTTCTTAATCGGGAAAATTAAAATAGTGTTCCTGTTTCTATTTTAAGCCATGTATAATTTACCACCGAATCATTACATCCACTTTTTATTGTACTTTTTCATTAAAAAAAGAATTATGTTTCTCTCATTCCCATTCCCAATACAAATAGGGAGTACAACCTAATCATATCATCCTCATATCCACTTTTTAATTTGTTATACTTTTTCATTATACAACAATTTCATTTCTCCTCTTTCCAATACAAGTACTAACTCAATAATCAGTGGAGAGCCAGAAACTATACATAGGGGGTTTGTCAATGCACGATTTCAAACATTAATATCTTCAAAGTCACCCGTCGAACTTGGCCGGTTCCACCAGTATCATTTTCCCTTGGATGAGTTTGTCGTTCTCTCTGGTCACTGCTTGGATGAGGGACCGATTGGTGAAGAAATTGACAAAGGCATATTGGAACATTTGGTGGGTTTGGGGATGGTTATGAGGGCGATGCTCCCATATTTGTGGAAAATTTGTTCAATCTTTGTCTTCAGTGGCGGAGCCAGGACTTCATGGATGGTGGGTCACCATTCTACGCCGCTCACCATACAATCATAAATCAATGTTTAAATTAAAAAAATATTAATACTTAAAAAGAAATATTCCAAATGTAACAAGTATTAATTATTACAACCAAACTTCAAAATTACAATTGCTCTCTACGGATTTTCATGTTTTAATATCTATTCCTCACAAATTCAATTCAATTCTTAATTCCTCAACAATTCAATTCAATTCAACAATTCAATTCAATTCCTAATTCTTCAACAATTCAATTCAATTCATAATTCCTCAACAATTCAATTCAATTCAACAATACAATTCAATTCAATTCAATTCAATTCAATTCAATTCAATTCAACACAAATTCCCAAATATCACAATTCACAAATATCACAATATACAAACAATATGTAAATAATCCAAATTCACAAATTCACAAATATCACAATTTACAAATTATCAACGTATTACAATTCACAAATTCACAAATCAAAATTCAATTATTATCAATAGTTTAAAATTGATAGGTTTAATAATTAATAATTTAATGTTTAATAATTAAAATTATACATTTTATACGGTTATACCTCAAAATCTCAAATCACGAGCCTAGGCAGAAGGCAGCGCTGCTCGACGACGGCTCCTTCTCGAGTCCTCGCCTCCTCCGCTCCTCGAGTCCTTGGTGGCTCGGCTAGTCGCTGCTCCTCCTCTTCCTCGATGCTCGACGTTGCTCGGTTCCTCTTCCCCGCGAGTCCGCGACCACAGTGACTCCGACTCGGTTCTGCTGCGGATGACGACATCTGGGTTCGGTCACTTTGGTGGTCGGATGACCTGGTGGGCCGGTGGGCGGTGGTTGCGGCCTGCGTGACTGCGTCGAA